>NC_139511.1:14041320-14476320 GCF_008360975.1 Lichenostomus cassidix | reverse complement strand
GGGCAAATTGGTGGGTTCATTCTTTTGCAGGTTGTATGGACCCCAAAGCTGTGTGCACTTAGTGAAGAAAAGCAGAAGCTGGTTTTACAGCCTGGGCAGTTGTTGGGGACAGACTATTTGCAGCCCAGTATCCTGCCTGCATGGCTGCAGTGGATTCACTTCCATTCAGTCTCCAGTGATTTCTCCAAATAGCCCAAATCCCTGATCAGGGAGAGGTGGTGGGTCTGATGTTTATTAAACAATGTTTGAAACAGTAGTAGAATGTGAACATGGTTCTTTCTGTTAATTCACAGAATTACATTAATGCTACAGCATAGTTTCTTGTGTCTCACGTGCCTTGAGAAATAATTTTCTGCTGCAAATACTAGTGAAACTAGTGGTTGTAAAGGCATGGAAGTTCCGTATAAAGAATACGGTAAACAACCGAGGATGTAAAAATTCTTTTAATGCATGGGTGTTTTTACTCACTTTTGACCTTGCAAACAAACAGCATAAAACAGAGTTGCAGATATAACACATAGACATATTTGGGTTGCTAATTATAGAGAGATGTAAAACATTAATTCTTTTCAAAACTTTTCAACAGTAAACTCAAAATGTGGGAACAGCTTTTCTGGTGGATTTTTGTAGCCTTGAACATTGATTTGTTTTGTATAGCTGCACTGGCACCAAATAGACAAATAGTAAAGTAAGACATAGTCATGGCATGTTTAATAATTTCCAGCATAAAGATTGTGAAATACAATGAATAAGGTTCAGCATGCAAATAGATTCGGACGTAATGCAGTGATGGATTAGAAGGCAGTAAGAGAAAGGAAATGAAGAGTTTATTGTTTCTATAGCTCTAATATCCATTAAAACTTAGTTACACAGCAGGTGGCAGTTTGGATAAGTGTAAAGTGAATGTTTTGAAATAAATAGCAGCTGGGTGACCTAGGATGTCAGGGCTCTAGACAAGAGTGTGTGTTTGTCAATATATCCTGCATGTTTTACAGACTCCTCAGGGACCAGGAGAAGATACAATTTCACCTTTTCTGTGCCAAAACATTTTAATTATATCTTCTTCCAAGTACAGCGGTTCAGTAACCAAGGAGCTGACATTGATGCATGTGTTGATAAAGCTGCAAACATTCAAAATGAGATTAACAAAGATTTTGAGGAAAGGGTGACAGCTAATTTTGTACAGTATTCTGCATCTAATTCAGGTCAGTGTAATGATAGAATATTTTATAACTGCTGTGTCATCTAGAAAGACTTCTATGATGCTTTGTGTATTTAAAGATTTGTGTATGTGAAAGTACAGTTCTTTACACATCATTCAAGCAGGTTATAACTTTTTTACTGAACATCTATTGGTTGTAGCTGTAAACGGGAATAAATTTAAGCATTTAGAAGCAATTTTACATATCCATCTGCGTTAATCACAGTAATAAGTTCCTTTTCTCTAATTCACCTTAAAAATACTGACTTCAGATGTGAAATGGAACCAAAACTGCCATGCGTGTTTTGCAGTGTCACTTAATATTTGCAAAAAAATTGGATGGAAGGTTATAGTAAGTGTATTTAAATAATGAAACTGTAGTTTCTTTGTATTAGGTCCAGTCTTTTGAGAACATCTCAATGTATTTCTGCTCTGTTCCCCTTCTTGTTTGAAGGTAACTCACATTCTTCCACTTTCTTTTTGTTTGCGAAATTTTCTCCTCTTTTTTATCCACTCAGTTTTCCATCTGCTTTCACTTTTGTTTGCTTGGGCCGTCTCTCATCCCAACTTGATAATGAGGAATGCAGTGTGACCCTGACCTCTATCAGCCCATGCATGACCTTCTGACTCACCCACATAACCTTCGACCTTCTCTTTGACAGCTTGATTAATTACCCTGTGTTATGATTTATGAGTAAGTGCTATGTAAAAATAATAGACAACAGGTGGTCCTCTAAAATCTTTTTGTGGCACATTTTCTTTTCCTGCCTAACCTGATGAGCTGTTTTAAGTTTGGAACTTAGTGGGATAATGTGTGTTTGGCAGAAGCATGGCATTTTTACACACTTGGACACAGTGCTGGAATTCAGACAGCAGAGGTATATCTGGGATGGAAATATCACAATGTTAGCAGGGTGCAGTTGCCAAAATGTACATTGGGTGGAAACAGAAAGCAGAATCAACTGACATTTCAGGCGTTTCAGTCACAGGTCACGTCTTGAGAAAATTGCTCAAATAATGGAGGGGGCATTTTTCAAGCTGAGCTGCATCTCCAACAGCTATGTTTACTTTAACGCTTCACTAGTGACTTCTGATTGGTTGTCATGACCTCATCCTGCTGTTGCACCTACAGTGTCGCAACAGTGACACAGATGTACCCTTCTTGCAGTAAAGATGGGAAATGAACAGAGCATACTTCTTTCAGAAAGATGATTGGACATTGCTGTGTCTGTTTTAACCACAGGCAGGTTTTAAGAGCAGAGTGCTTTGAGTTGTATTTCGCCGAGGAATTAATTCTGGTCTTGCTGCTAACCTTCCAAATAGAAACCTGAACTTGAAAATCCAACTTGATCAAGTGTAGGAAAATTATCTGTTTCAGATCCTCGCTCACAGTCCAAAAAGATAGTTACATAGGTCAAAAGATACTCTCCTGCTCTGGCCTCTCTTGTCACATATGGTGTCCCACCCTGGTGGATTAATATGCAGATCTGAATGGTTTCAGCTCGTTATTCATGTGCCAGGCAGGGGAGATTTCAAAAGATTTGGAATTTGCCTCAAATACTTTGAGGTTCTTTTTTTTTAACCATGCCCTTGAACTTCCAGTAAGAGGCAGAAAGTACTGCTCCATTTCTGGCTTATGTATTACAATGGGAAAGGCTGTTCTGTTTTAGTAGTAAGGGTGTTGTAACTGAGATTCATAATTCTTTCCAACTCTTGATTTTGTAAGCCTGCTTTTTTTTTCATCATCACAATCTTCTATCTCCAGAAGCAGAAACCTGGAGGGTGTTAGGGTAGGAGGAGTTAGGGTAGATTAAATTTTACTTACCTTGAAGCATTTCCATGGGGGGGGGAGGGGAGGGGGAGGAAGAGATTTTAATTGTGTGCTTTAGTCTGAGAGAGAAACTGTAATTCTGTAGATTAGAGGCTGGGAGTTCTATTTGTCAGTGTCTGTCCTAATTATTAGGTTTTATCACAGGTACACTGATGGCTGAAGATTGATGGGGGGGTAGTGTCCTTAAAGCTTAGCTTTTACCATGAAAACACTTTTTAGAGAGTGGTTTCTCTTTCTGTGTGCACTGGCCATACAGGAGAAAACCATTACATTGAAAACTACTATTATTATGTTGAAAACATACCTGATGTTTGCATACCACCTAATACGACTGAGATTTAGAAACCCTGCTGGATGGCTGGTACTTACTTTCATCACAGATCACTATGTTTTAATAATGATGTAAGCTCATCACAGCTGAGATTGTTATTTTTAATGACATTGATTTGTTTAGTATAGCTGCACTAGCACCAAGTTAACAAAGTAAACATAGTAATGACACGTTTAATACTTTCCAGAATAAAGATGCCGGTGAAAAAAGATTAATGCAGTCCTCCATGCAAATAGGTATTCCTGAACAGGGCTTTCATTTTAAAGGATGCTTTTTAATGAATGTGATCTTTGTCTATATTAACAGTTATACCAAAGACTGTATCTTGTCTATCACTAAAGTTTGCTAAAGGCCTTTTTTTAGATATTAGTGGTCTTGTGTTCTGAGTTTTGCATTGACTTGCACTCTTCTCAAATTCACTGCATTAGAGCTCCACCTTTTTTTTCATTTTCTGATTGCACTAAACTTTAATCGTGCAGCTACGCTCACATGAAATAGATTTTTTAAAAATTAATTTAATTTAAAAGCCACATTGTTCAAACTGATGTTACTTAGAACTGAATATTTCTTTTCAGTAGAAAATACACAGATAAAGGTTGAATGAGAGAGGTTATAAATTATATATTTTACCAGTAATTTTGTTTTCCCATGTTGATTTTTATATATTATTCTCAAATTTTCTTACTGGTGCCATTGTTTCCATCTTGAAATTTAGGGTGCAGAAGTACAAGGGAAAGGGAAATACAGTGTATCATGTAAGAAAAACAGTCCAAAAAGAGATAACTTTCCTAAGAGAAAGATTTAGGCTTTCTCATAATAGAGGGGGAAAAAAAAATCTTAGCTCAGTTATTACTTAATTATTTTAATTTTACTGACAGGAAAGGCCTGCTATCTGGGAGAAATTGTAAAAAAATATGAAGGGAATCATGTTACAGTGCTTAAAATATATTTAATAAAAATCCTTTAATTGATTTATAAAATAGTGAATTTAAAATAGAATCATATTTCACCTGTTGATGTCTATGTGAAAAATTGACATTGTGTCCTCATAAAATGGGACAAATGAGTAACGTAATTTTAAGTTACATAATCAATAACTTAGACAAATTCCACTTCTTTGATGATTTGTGTGTGTGTTTTGTGATCAGTTAAAGTGGACAGAGTTTCAAATCCCTGTAACACTTGTAGATCTGTAATAAACACACGCATTTTGCATTTGGTATTGTATAGAAAACAAAACAAATCAATACACAGAACGTCTCTGCTCAAAACAAGCAGGTCAAGAAGATGAAGAGCCCCAAAACCACCAGCCTGCCAAGTGCTGCAAAAACTCTGGCAGTAGCAGGCTTGAAAACTATCTTTCATCTGAGATATACAGTTTACAAATGTTTGTAAGCCAGATTCTTCTCCATGATGAATTTGGGATTTTGAAATTTTCCAAGCTGGGAAGTTCATGTATTCATAGTACAGCATTGTGTGTTAATATGGCCAGGCATAGCGTGGAGAGATTTTAAAATTTGTCTTTAATTTTCTGTTTTCTTTCAGCCTTTCCCTATTATTTATTTATATATTGGCCTATTTGTTTATATTTATCCCAGCTTAATTCATGGCAGGCATGGCAGGGGAATCATGTGACAGGAGACTCCTTATGGTGCTGCATCTAACAAGGAGACAATTTTCTCTTTGGCCTGTCATGACCTTTTTTGACTATATCCCTTATGCCAGAGGTAGTATCCTGAATGCCTCTATTTCACCCTGTTTAGCAGAGTGCAACTGTGCCCTTTAACTTGGTGTTTGGTGGGAGGAGAAGCTACGGCAGATGTTTGAGAAGGGCACAAGGACGAGGGGTAGGAGCTCCCTTCAGATGTGATTTTGATAACTAGTCAAGTGTGTCCAACTGTAGAAAATCACTGAGTGACAATCTGTCTACCTGACAGTGGCCACAATGAACTACAAAGTTTGTGAATGGCTCTACAGATTAGAATAAAGCAAGCCTAAATAAAGTATCTTTTGTTGGGGTGGACTTGGTTTGCTCTGGGCAGCTAGGTGTGGGGGACCTCTTTTGATCCTCATGCCTGGACCAAGTGCAAAATGAAGCACCAAGTGAAAAGCTGGAATAAAGCTGTTCCGTTAGATAATTGATATAGATGTTCCCAAAAAGTAGGTCTTTATTAAAATTTACTTCTAAAGGACAGCTTGATTTTGGCTGGGAACCCATGTTAACTTTAAGGACACGTCTGTTAAATGCATGTGCTTCTTTTTTTGCCTTTCATTTGTAATTATATTTTCCATGACTATTATGATTTTTGTGTGATTTGCCGTCATTTAATCATCATAACATTTGATTGGCTGATTAATTCAAGATTTTTTTCTCATTCATAAATTCATATTTTTTCAACCAGCTCATTTCCTGAGGCACAAATGTATACCTTATATGCTCAAAAGCATCCTGCAGATCACAAATTTTCTCTGGATTTGTTGAATATATGACATAATCCTAGTGTGAACTTTTAGAGCATATTTAAAGGTGCACTAAAAAGTCAGGCCCACCTTAAAGAGTTGACTTGTAAGCAATACCACAGAATCAGTTTTGGTATTGATTCATTGTTACTGCTGCTATTTGCCTCTGCATGGTATGCTCGTTGTCAGCTAGACAAAAGGTTTTACTGTTTTAAAATGTGGTGAATAATTTTCACATGCTTTCTTTAATATATCTATCTTTATATATAAAATCTCTCAATCCTTTTTATTTTAAAGGTTTTTACTGGCTGGGCATAAAGCTTTTTATTCATTATAATGTAGAGTTCTTAAAGCAATATTTTGCTTTTAGTTCCCCTATTGTTTTCTGAAAAAGTCATATAAAGTGCTTATGAATAAAACAACATATTAAATTATTTTAAAGGTAAAACAGGCAACTTTTCTGACACTAAGGAATGTGTATGAGCATGAGTACATGCACAGACATACTCACACATCAATATCCCTTTAATGACAGAATATTCTTAAAAACACTTCTATAAATGATGTTGTGTGAAGTTACTGAAATAAATTTAAAAGTTCTATAGAGCATTAAGGTAAATGCAAAGCATTTTCAAGCATTAAATCTCCCTTTTCACATTTCTTCTTATTTGCGTGTGTGCATGTGTCTCTATTCTAAAACAGGAAGGCTATGGAGTAATAGTTCTGAATCCCAATGAGAACTATATTGAAGTTGAGAAGACAAAAGCCCAAATACAGCTGTCTTCTGATATCTCAGATGAACCTGCAGAAAAGAGGGAACGAAAAGATAAAATCCAGAAGGAAACAAAGAAGCGACGTGACTTCTACGAAAAGTATCGAAATCCACAAAAAGAAAAAGAAACTATGCAGATCTATATTAGAGTAAGTTTCTTTTGGTTTTGTTTGCCCTTCTTTATGGATGCATATATGTTTATATTGGCTAATAAACAGCGAGGTTTTTTAAAAACAAATACATTACTGAGATGGCATTCAAGGCTTTATACAGTGTTCCTGGCTTTTTATCCTGTTGATATTTTTGGTCACTTATTGATTTTGATGTTTTGGAAGTGTTACAAAATATTTCTTTCTAATTTCAAAGGGAAACTTCAAATAAACCCCAGAGGAACTCAGTGGTGTTATCAAGAAAGAAATTATTTAAGAAAGACTTTGTTAAAATTATTTTGTAAGCAGAGCTGTACATAAGAAGGACTTTGTAGTGAAGCTTAGACAACATACTAGCTTCACATGTCATGTATGCATTTATTGTATTATATTGTTTTATATTGGAGAAGCAGTAGTTCTAGACAGAGAGTTTTTTATTACTGGCCAAATTAATAATGTATTGAGGAAAATACCAATGTTCATCTTGTGTGGTAGCAAATTTACCCTGTAATATATTGTTTTTATATGAGCAGCCGTCCGTTGTCTTTGAGCTGAACTTCTGAAGGCAGATAAAGGAGGAAACTTGCTAATATATTAATAAATATTTAAGCTAGAATAATTTGAGAATGGTGTGATGAAGAAACCCTGTCCCTTGCCCTTTTCTGACTCAGTGAACCTTTGCACTTTGTAATGCTACCAGCATGGGATCATTATAACTGTGCTACCCGAGGATTTCTAATTCTGCAGGGGGCACAAACAATATTATTTGCACATTGGCACATTCTGCTTCATATACATGCTATGCATTATACATTCCAAACTGAGTCATACAATTTCCAAAACCCTTATTATGAAAGTAAGTGTTTTCATTCAACAGTAAAACACATCAGAAACTCCACAGTAAGGGTAAAACAATAAAAATATATATGTCTTTTTGGTGAGAAACAGAGAGAAATCCAGCAAGATACATGTTAGAATCATCTTGAATTTTAATATGTCCCTATTATTTTTTGTATAGCATAACAATTTTTGTAGAAGTATAACTGTACTGTCTAGTTAAAAGGGTTAGTAACTTAGATACAAGGTTGTCACTAATACCATAAATATTTACTGTGTCTTTTGAGAAATACCTGAATATGGGAAACAAAAGAATGCATACATATATTCAAAATCACCAACAAGGCACTGTGTTTTCTCTTCAGTGCTTTTTTACGAGATGCTATTCTGCCCACTAGCCAAACCCAGCTTCTTAAGAGGGGCAACCAGTCTTAACTTAAGATCCATGAGAACCCAGTGGCCATTGTCAGCATATTGTGTGTAAAGAAGTCTAGTCAGTATGCGAGTTCAGTTCCCTTGTTGAAAGTGAACCTTTTTTTCATAACCTTTTTAGCAATTTTACCTTCCCATGGCTCTTGTCTGATGAGGCATGAAATTTGGCTTCAAGGTGTTTGATCCCCCCAAAATACAAGATATATGACTCCATCCTATTTTCCTTCCTACACAAGTCCCTGCCTTAAATATGTCTATTGATGTTTGCTTTGTTTGATTTTCTTCAAATCAAGGAAAGAAGTAGCATATGTTTTAGTGAAAGTGTGGATGGTGATCTTCATCCCCAGGCCAATTAATTGAAATCGGGTTTTCTGATGAGGTTGGTGTTTTATTCTGAAATAATTATTTGGGTTTTTTTTTTCTTTTATAGACTCTAGTACAGATAGCTTTTTGAAACAGAATGAAAAATGTAGCTGCTTTAATGTACTGGGGGACAAATTAACTCAATTTCCTTGCTTATTAGTTTCTGAAACAAAACTGGACCATCAGTAGGGTTCCATGTACTCTTGTTGGTCAGAACTGCTAAGTCTGTAGGTGGTTGCAAGAGGTGCAATGCCATATTTGCAATTTTCTTGCCTCCTATGTTTGAGTCCATAGGATTGCTCTTTACCTGCACCCAGGGGCTTGCCTCCAGGCTCACCATAGGCACAGGCTGCTGTGGGTACCGTGTTGGTGCTCGTTTGGGGTGATCTCAAAGGCCAGTTCAGACACAATCTTTATTATGGTATGTTATAGCATACATTTGACTCACTAGGCTCTTAAAATGAAACATGCTGTCACTCAGAAATATTTAAGTATGGTATGTGCTTCGTAATGATCTCGTCAAAGAGTTTTGAAAAACCTGAGTAGGCCTTATGTCAACTTTGCTAAGTAGGAAGAAGTGGTATAGAGAGACTAGATGAAAAATTTCCTCACGGAAAGGCTTTGACTTCATCTGTCATTGAATGAAAATATGTTTGTGTTGAATATGCTGGAGAAAGTGTTTCAGACTGTTAGGCAGCAGGAATAAATATCCTCAGTTATGTTCTCAGAGGATCACTGAGATCCATTGTGATCTGATGAGGACATGCCATTGAACAATTTAAAATCGTCTGGATGAACCTCCCGCTTTTGCAGCTAGATTTTCCATGAATGGGAGAATTAGAACTCTTCCTTGGTAATTATTTTTTAGTATTTTCTTTATTTTCGTAGGAAAAAAAATAGCTGGGGTATTAAAGACTATGTAAAAGCAGAGGCTTAAAATACAAAATACCAAACTACACTGTATTTTTGTACAAAATGAGTATAAATAAAAATGACTGCGGCAGTATGTAGTGCATTAAGCATAGGGCTTTTGAAAGATCAAAGTACTTACTGTTTCATGCTGAAAGTTTCCTCAACTATGAAATAATGTACTTTCTGGCATACATTATGGCTTGTTAAAGGAACTGATTTGGTCTGGGTAATAAACATCATGTCAAACATTATGGCAGGGAAACCTGCTTAATATGTTTTGTAATAAGACAGATTTTTTTGTTCTTGAAAACATCTGCCAACTGAATTCACAAGTGAAGACAGAAAATGTCATCAATTCGGTAACATTCTTGTAAATTTGATTTCAATTTTAGCAATGCAAACCAAGAAAAAAACTTTTTGGTAATCAGCATTGACTATAATACTTTTATGGACTGATTAAACACAAGCATTTTACTTTTATATAATGTGCTAATGAATGCATGTGAATTTTAATACTCTTACTGTTCAGATTTTAACAAGCATATTGACAGATCATTTTAAAAGCATCTGTTTTTTAGTGTGTTGAATGGAGGATTCAGTAAAATAACTAAATTTGTACATACATCCTTTTAAAAGACATATTTCTATCCTTAGCTATAAATATTACCATTTTTTCTTAGTCCACCAGAGGCTGCTCTGTACATATGGGCTAATGCTTTCCCCCCAGAAACTTATTACCCTAATAATTTTCATCTGTTACTGATGTAAACTGAGAATTTGTTGGTCTCTAACCTTTTTCTATGGAAAGAGATCATACAGGCTTAAATGTGACATGATCATTCCTTTTATTCTCTGAGCCATCTCCCACTCCCTACAGATTTTCACACTGACAGTGTCTTTTCTATGTTAGAAGACACTTAAAAATGTAAATTAGTATTTTCCCCCTTCTAAGCAGCATTCACCACTTAAACAAGTATACTGAGTGGATTCTGAAATGTTATTAAAGAGAAAGTGTAAATTGCATAATTTTATAGTAATTAGCAATAATGTTGTTGCTACAACAGTTGAAGGATATCAAAGAGGCAACCAAGGAAGAAGTAGGAAGAAGCGCTTTTATCAGACTAACTGATGGGGTCAGGTTTTGTGGACAAAAGGGATAAGCCTTTCCAAAGCCTGTATGCTAGGAATTTTGTCTTTTTTTTTCCCCACTGAGCTTATCTACTTGGATAATTCTTTTTGCAAATATTATTTTTACTATAGCACAATCTATAACTGTGCCATTTCTATTAACAGCATATTAATAAAATTAAATTAATTTTGGGTGTAATGTACTTTTCCTAAATAATTTTTCCCATCTTCTGTGAGAGATTAAATAGGATAAGATTATGTGCAACCTGTTCATTTGTTTTGCTAAAAATTCATACATCTGGATAATTTGTGCCAGTATTTAGGGAAAAGTGGTAAAAGGCAGTTGTATTAATACCCAGTTAAGTGAGGAGTGACTGCTGGCATACAGGAAATCCTAGCAAGCGCGCAAGCACAGTTGTGCCATTTCTGCTCATTGTTCGGTGCGGCTGACATGAAGCGTAGCCTGACTGAAGGTCACAACAGAGTGTCCGCTTGTGTGGGATGACCTTTCAGTGCCATGGATTTCTTTTACATTGAAGATTGAGCCATTTCCCGACAGCTGTAGTCCCACCAGCTGCCGGTTTCACCCTGTGGCCATCCCTGGGCCGATGACCTAGCCTCTGACTTGGCAAGGTGCGCGCCTGCTCTTGTCCGGAGCCTGTGTGACTACATTAGCCTGCTGCTGAGACAGAGCTAATAAGCCCTTTAATCCACCAGAGGAGACAAAATGACAAGCTCTAGGCAAACAGCTCCTGAGAGGTAAGGGGCATGCTCAGCACAGAGAAAGTCTGTGGTAGACATGGGCATCAGAACTTCAACCTCTAGAGTCTCATGCTGATGTTTTGTTTCCCTTTTTACAATAAGCAATGCCCGTTTTGTTTGCCCTTTTACAACTGCCAGCACTACTTTATCTGTACCTCTGAAATAACACATGGTTTTACTCTGCCCACTTTTAAAGCCTGTTATTTCCTTATGTTTTTGAGAAATCTTCACGTGTAAGCAACAGCAAAATCATGCTGATAATAAAAAGCTTGTGAGAACTGCCTAGAAACTACCATGGTGTTGTTGTTCCTGCCCCGTGTACTGCTGGGCATTCAGAGTTAAGAAAACACTGCAGTTCAAGAGCTGGAACATAAACATGTAGTGACATTCTGAGTGCTCCAGGACCACCTGAAGAGATCTGGTCTTGCAGAACCTGTGCCACCAGATACCTGCAGTTGGAAGGCAAACATCTACCATGACTCTTAGCACCTACAGTTAGGCTACCACATCATTCCTAAAAGGTCAGATTAGCTTTAAGTTTCTATAGTAGTTTCAGGAAAGTTTCAGTAGTAAATCAGGAAAAACATGTATATGTCAGATTTCATCCTGTAGGTACTACAATGAACAAGCATCTTACAATAAATAGCCCAACTATGGAGAGTTTAAACTAAAGTAGTATTCAATAATTTATGTGTAGACTATTTAGCATTAATTTAGCAGCTAACTTAGATATTTTTAAAAATCCTGAGATTATAAAGATTTCTTATGGTAAGTTTTGCATCTACTAATCCTGAAAAGTTTTATTTATCTTTTCCTTGGCGCTTGAGAAATCAGAGACACAGATAATCACTGTAGGGAAATACTGTATCTCTTGAAGAACACCATTGGCTCTTCTCTCTGCTGTACCCTCTCTTTGTTCTGCATTTCACAAGTATGGTTTAATCAAAGAAAAGGAATAAACCGGGACCATCTAGCTTTGGTGTCTTTCAAACATTCATTACATGATGCCGATAAAGTGTCCATTGTTAGATCCAGCTCCTAAAACGTGAGGCAAGCCATGTAAGTTTCCAAAAGAAAGAACCAGCTTGCATCTCTCCTCCCACTACGAGCTGTATGGTGCTCCCATGGTGCTAAAAAAGACTCTCGCAAGTCAAAGAAGTCCTCCTTCCTTTCAGATAGGATTCAGGCTTGTAAACCTGGCCAGTTTGTGAGGTAATGGTGAAGAAAACTGGCTCAGCAGAAAGCAGACGTACTTGTTGAAGGCAGAAGTTAATAAAATCCTTCAAACGTCTTGTACTCTAATATTGCCTGGTTTTGATTGTAGAGTGACTGCAGTGAAGGACTGCAAAGACCTTGTAGGTCTTCTGGTCCAGTGCAGATTGCTCTCTGCAGGTATCCTTTATCATTTATCTAACAGAATGAAAGGATTTTAGCTGATATCCAAAAATGAGGATATTATTCTCTAACCTACTGCATACTGTTACATGTTTTGATACTAGATTTCAATGTGTTTGGGAAAATGGGCAGAAAAAATTTAGCAGAGGCTCCTGTGGCAACATATACCTTTTTTCAAAACTTGGAAGTCCTTCACATATTTCTTTCTTGGGGACCAGTCAGCCATAAGACCCTTGATACAGTGAGAGATGATGAAAATTAATTTCTGAGCTAAATATTCATAGCTAAGTTAAGCTGAATGGTATCATTGCAAAATAACCCTTTTCTATGGGGACATACCACCCCACCCAACCCCTGTAAAAACATTTATGTGTTTTGGATAGGAGGATATGAGGACTGCACTGCAATGCGTGGAAGTCGAAAAAGCATTTGTGGAGTCTAAGAACTGCATGTCAGCAGACAGAAAACTGGGGTACAGGAATGCACAGTGATATGTACTGGGTACAGGATGCACAGAAAACAAGAACGTTTTCACCTCATCTGCTACAGAAAACAAAGTGTAAATTCAGGGAAAAATACGAAGGGAAAAAAATCCAGCTTTTGGGATTAAGATAAATCTGGTGGTTCCTGTGTAGGCTGCTTGGCTGCCTGCAGCAGTGACAGCTGCCAAAGGGGCTAGAAATAGTGGAGGAAACAGAGGTATGGAACAATGTGGAATAAGCTGCCCAGGAAGAAATGTTGGTTCTACCCTGCAATTCATGGGTGGCTGAAATTTGAAAAATTAAGCAAGTTATTAATTAATTTAATTTTTAAATCCTTACAAGTGAAGGATTTTAAGGTAAGGACACACCAAAATCCTTATTGTTGTGAATTTACATACTGTTTGATGTTATTTTTAATTATTTGCATCTCAAGAACAAGATTGATCTTTTCAATCAGCTCGTTGTCGTCGCTCTGAAGGCAGGCAAAGAAATATGCCTTATTATGAGTTTTTAAGAGAATTGTCCTCTTATCCTTGCTCTTGCTATGCCTTAGTGAACTCTGTATCTGATCAGCACGGCCTGCGAACTAGGTTTTCCAACTTCAGAGATGTTAACTTCATTTCTGTAGTGTCTAGGCAGAAGTTGTTCCTAAAGTAGTCTGTTTTACAATTATCTCCTGCCATTAACTCATCTAAATTTTAATAAATCTTCCCATTCCTCTCTCAGCTGAATGCTTGTTTTATCTCTATCTCCCTGGCTAATAGTGGATTCTAAACTGATCAAAAATGCTTTTGACTTTTGTGGTCAGTGGTGTTGGTAGCAGGTTTTCTCCCCTGAATGGGCTGCATGCTGTTCAGACACATTGTTCTACACTTTTGTTGTTTAACAGTTGATTCTCATTCTCTTTCTCTGCCTTTTTTGATCAGTGCTTGGCAAGAATGAATTTGTCGATATCCAGTGAGGTATATTTTCTATATTTTCAAGCAAAGCTTGCATTTTTATTTGTTTTCCCAGTAGATGGCACAGCTTGGAGAGAAACTACTAAAAAAGTGAGACCGGTGTGCATTTAGAATTACCATGAGTTGTGTGTGTAGAGGAGACTGAAGATTTTCTGGACTCTCAAGCAGCAGTTTGAGTTCTTCTTGTCTGGTACTTCTAGCAAAAACATGGAGCGAGAAAAGGATCATATGAGTACATGCACAAGTGTGAGCACATGAGCACTACCTACACCACAGCACACAAAAACCACTCACATTCTTGCACGTTTGGCATTCTGCAAACTGTGTAAGGTAGCCTCTAGCATAATATGGGCTATGACAGGCATGGGGTACATGAGACTGTAAAGTTTTCTTTTTCCCAAAAGCAAAGATTTAATCAGTGTATCCAGCTATATAGTACAGCAGGGAATTTAAAATGCATTTATTTCAGGCAATACAGCTGGTAGTTCATAAGCATCTGCAGTGTGTTTGTTCTTTCAGATTGGTGTTTCCTTCCAGGATGTTTCTTCATTCCTGTCTCCTGTCTTTTCCACCTGCAGTGTAACTGAATAATCTGATTTAATTGATCTTGGCAGTTCAGCCTATGTCCCATAGAAGTGGGCAATTATCACTTAACTGAGTCACAACCTCTTTGTTCTTAACCTGGTGAAAGAGAAGCTTTAATTGCATGTACGTGTTAAGACAATAGATATTTATTTCTTTGGGGATCTGGTTTGCTGAGGAATTCTTTTGAAGTTAGCAAATAAAGTGATGTAGAAATTTAGTAAAGCTTAGGCTGCCTAAGTAGTTTTGAAAGATTTCTAGGTTCTGCAATAATTTTGTGGCCTTACCCTTTGATATGCCACTGCCCTCACAGATTCCACTTTGTAGAACACCTCACTGCTTCTCTAGGTATTCCATTTTTCCTGTTTGAAAGATGAGCAAACACATTTGATGACAGGATTGTGTTATTTATCGTGTGTCCCTTGCACTGGTTACCAAAAAAAGGTAGGCTTACATTTAATGACTGTTGGTTATCTTTCAATCCATTACCAGTGAAGACTCTGTGTGAAGTTCTCCTCAATGAGTTATGTCAAGCTTTCAGATGCTACATGGTGCTCTGACTGCATGCAGGCTCTGCACTGCCTTAAGAGAGCAAATGATTTGTGGCTGTGATAGATCTTAAAATAACATCATTTGATTTGAACATGGAGACCACTTGACTTAAATACCTTTATCCTGCTGTTTGCTGTTAGTTCATTATGTTATTTTACCATTTCCTTTCCCTTTCTGTTTTGAACTGCTCTGGCTGACTTAGAGAGTTTGGCTGATGCTTAAGTTGATTCTTCTATAATGGGCGCCAAACGGTGTCATCGCTGGAGCAGAAGTTGAGATACTGGTGTTTTTCTGTTACAGTGGTGGTAAATAACCTTGACATCATTTTCTAACAACACCATGAAGTACAGCTTTTTCTATCCAAAGATAAAGTGACCAGGCAGAGTTCAGCTCTGCTAGACTAGCAAAGACAGATGGCAAAAGATGACCACTGCCTCAGTTGTACTCTGGGTCCACAGAGCATACAAAAGTTGCAAAGAATATGTTATGGCATGGAAATAACATAAATTATTGCATGTCCGAAGTGCTGTAGTCATCTTCAGGACTTCTCTGGAGTATGTGCAAAGTCACTCTCCCTCAAATGCCTTTGAATCAAGGTCTGGGGAGCTCTCACAATTTACATTTCCACACTTCAGTTACACTAGAACTACAGAACTGTCTTTCTTTCTTGGAAAGTATGAGGTACAGGAGTTGTGACCAGTCCTGGCTGACAGTACTTTGAGCATAATTTTGGACTAGATGACCCTTAGAGGTGCTCTTCAGCTGATGAAGTTCAGTGATTTGACATTACTGTGTTTCACCTCAGCCCTCAAAGAGCTATTTGATCTGTGGATAGACTTTGTGGACATTGTGAAGGGAGGCAAATTTCGCTGTCTCAGAACATTTAGCACTACTGAGGTTGTGATTGACCATCCACTAGAGGAGGGGCAGGTGATTTAGACCAGGAAGCCTACCTAGCTATCAGCGTGGTTAAAACCATGTGGTCTTGCACAAGTACTGCTACAGAAAAGCACTTTGAAAGATATAAACCACTGCAGACAGGCACTCATATGGAATTTTTAACACTGAGGTGTTGAGCAAATATTCATGATTTCTTCAGAGATCAAGAATTTCCCCAAGATAGATAATTGTCTTGAATTTCCTGAAGGATCTTCAAGCAGAACAGCAGTAGGAGTTTTTTTCACAGATGTTCTTCAGATGTTATTAGCCTTGCCATTCTATAATAATGGGAAGGATACAAGCACTGCCCACCTCATTCCTACTTCCTCTCCTTTGTTATATCTTCATCAGGATTTTTATATCTTCATCAGGATTTTTTCTACATTGTTGATTTGAGTCCACAAGGTCTAAATTTAAGTTATAAAGCAGTTCTTAAGTTTCAGGAAGAGTAAAAACACCCTGTGACATTTAAAGTGATTATCTGCTGAGTGGGTGGATAGACTAAACTCTGCTAAGTTTATAAGTGGATAGACATGACAGAATTAAAAAGGCTGTACTTTATTAAAGCATTAGTGAACAGTGGTTTAATTAAGCTTGTGCAACCACTCCTTAGAAGACTTTGTCTAGACTGCTATTTTCAAGGTGAGACCTGAATCTCAGCAGCAGGTCAGTGTGTTACCTATAGGTTGCCTTGAAAGACCCTGCACAGAAACCCTGTTTGTCTTAATCTCTTATATCTGTGCCCATGTTCATGAAGGGGTTACAAATTATTTAAGAAACTTCTGTCCAGTTTTGTGTGAATTATGCTGCTTCCAAACAAATTCATGCTGCTTGGTAGAGTCAGTTTGTGTATTTGGTTATTGTACTAGGATGCACTGAATGTGATCACAGTATGGATTTCCAAGATGTCTCGTACCTGGCAACTGTGAGTTTCTACTGCTCATTTCCATCTCTAATAGACCAAATTTCCATTTACTGTAATAGAGCTAACAACAAAAATAGAAAAATATGTTAAACATAGATTTTTAAACAATGTTCTGCTGCTCATTATAAGAGCTCTCAGAGCTCTTCCAGAATCTCAGTTAGCCTGAAGATCTGGTTAATCAGGTCCTACACAGCAGCCAGGACTGGAGACCCTTCTTGGGGTTACAGCTTTTCTGCTGACACCATTAAGGACAGATCCTGCAGTTGTCCAGGTCCATTCTTCAGCACAATCTCTTTCTTCTCCAGTGCAGGATGGAGTCTGTCCTGCTTCTCTTTTCCTGTTTATCCAGGGGACTTGTGTTAGGATTGTTTTCTGTTTTCATGCTGATGTAATGGTTTTTAGCAAACTCAAACTTGAGAGGAAAAATGTTAAAGGACTAAATCTGTAAGATGGACAACATATGTGCATCATGATACAGAGAAGTTCAACAAAAGGAACTCTAAGAACAGAAAAATTTTTCATTAAATCACAATAAGAGCCATGTTTTTGAAACTAAGTAATGGTTTGAATGGGGGAAGGCTGCAGATGTTCAATCCGCTTAGTCTTTGTTTTAAAATACATCAAATGAATGGTGTTTTCTAGTAATGGATTAACATGGCATCAAGGACCATTTATAGCTAACAAAAGTGATATCCATGTGGTTTTTTGACAGTTTATTTTTCCTATTCCACACAGAAGCATTGACATAGATTACGTATTTTATATAAGACAGGTATTCTCAGGATTTTCAGTTATCTGGAATTTCTGTTGTGCTATTGTTCAGTCTATAATCTCAGTAAGACCCCCAATGTTTGGCCTATGCTGCCTGACTTACAAGATTGCTCCCAATTTTCCAGTTAGGTCAACCAAAAAAATTAAGATATGATAGAGGGTCAGTAGAAAAAATTCATATCAAAACAACTGTTCATTGTGTCATTATGACAACCTGCTGTAACAAATGTGCTTCTGTTTTAATTTATGACAATTAATTGCTAAAAGTAATTTAATCTGACAGTGGGAAGGTGTTGAAAGACTCCTGAAGATGTCATAAAAGTGACCTTTCTGCCCATGTGCAACCAAAAGCCATTTTTAACAAGGAGGCTCAAAAACAGTACAACTTCTTTTGTACTTTGTTAATTAGTTATTGATTTGAAACAATGCTCTGCCAAATATTGTCAGATTAGCTAGACGCCAGCAAGGTCACAGTGTGACAGTCTAGTCCTGGTAATCTTACGGTATATAAGAATTCTTTTTTACTTTGAACCTTTTGTTCTGATATCCTGAGAATTACATTTCCTGGCTTTAGCATCTGTGCTAATTTAAAATACAGCCAAGCTGTCTGTTATGTAATTGGATGTTTTGAGTTGTTAAAAAAAATTGCAATGTGTTAGAAGAAAATTGCTGTTGATCTAATATCTAATGATCTTTGACGACAGTGATGCACCACTGCTGCAATGCCAACGGCCTTGCTAATCTGTGTGGAAAAGAGCCTGTTTTAATTAAATAATCAACATGAGGGAATCACAAGAGTTCAAGCCAGAGGTACGACAGGCAAGTTCTGAGGTTGTGTAGCAACTCATTGGGATGAAAGATCATTTCCTAGCGTACATTATTGTGAAACAAAAGTAACAGAGGTGCCTCTACATGGGAAAATGGAGAAGCAGAATTCAGGCTTAAATAGTTAAACATTCAACTTTTCAGCTTATTGAAATGAAAATTAACAGAAAATTCAAATCTGAATTTCAGATTGTGTTTGTCTTTAAATAATTACTTTATAAGCTAATGAAAGTTACTTCGAATACAATTAACGATAGTCCTCTAATATTAAGGCACTTTAGCAAATTTTTATAACTGTGCATTAAGTAATATATCAGTTTACTTAAAGCACTGAGCACTTTGTGGTCTTTATTAAGAGAAATCAAATAGCTTTGAGGCTGTTAGATCTTTCTTTCAGTTAAATAACTGCTCTTGAGTGTAATAAATAGAGATGGAGAAGTGAAGAACAGTACAGAGCAGAGCCATTCTATTTAGTTTAATTTGCAGAAAAGATATAAACCCTGTAACAGAGACTTTACAGCTGAGGTTTGTTCTGAAACCATAGCTGTTAATGAAAATACTAAGTTGCTATTTTACTTAAATGTGTGGAAGTTTGTGTAGATTCGTTGTTTCCTGTGGTGGGGAAAGCTGCATTTTTGTTGGCAAAAATGGTATTTTTCTTGCAATAGCATGGTTAAAAAAAAGTCTGTTTCTCATTACAACATATAAACAGATTTAAAGAACAGGGAAGTAAAACAGGCTTGTAAGTACTGTAGGAAATAGAGAAATAACACTTCTGCATGACTTCCATTAAGAGTTTTTGAATGTTTCAGATGCATTCATTTCCAAAGGAATTGCTTTCAGTATTGAGAAAAATGCATGTAATCATTTAAATGACTGGCATGATCTCTCTGTGTCTTGTGAAGACAGTTCTTTTTATAAAATTACTGTATTCGTTTTTATTTACATGCCCTCACAATTAATCTGTTAATTCCAGAAACATGACTGGTAAGGAAGATAACTGTGAAGATACAGCCTGATGGTTTTTTCAAGAAACACTCTTTTGTTCCTGTGATTTGATCATACAAAAGGCTGTCTTTGATGGTGTTCGTTATGTTAGGCAGAAATATGTTGTGGGCAAAATCTTGATCCCTGATATTGAGTAGTTTGGGAAGAAAAAAAGTACAAGGAGATGTAAAAAATATGTAAAGTGTAAGTATCTATAGCAGTACTGAAACGCAGCTGCCCCAGTCTTTGAGTATTTTTACCAATTGGAATCTCTTTGGCAAAACTGCTGTAGTTGTAACTTAAATTAGAGTGTGTAAATCCATGTGCAGAGATTGGCAGATATGCTTAGATCATCATGGCATGAGGTTCTTCTTGTGAACTACACAGGTATTTGTCTATAGCCATGGTATGACTGTGCAGATAGGACCGGTCTGAGGAATTGTTATTACATCTTCTGTCTGAGAAATTTCCTCATGCAGAATTTCCAAGCTTTTTGCCAGAAAATGGTACTTTGAATTCAGCCTTCCTTCTTCTGGAACCCTGCAAGATATGTATGGAAAAGGGAAAAGATATAGAAAAATCAAAAAGTCTGTCAGAGAGCTAAAGGGGAAAGCAGTTATTGTTTTTCTTATGTGAAACCTCCTCTGATTCATTACCCTCCTTCTTCCTATTTATTTTCTTTGCTTGCACCTTTTTCATCTCAGCAATGTTCTTGTGCACAGACTAAAGAGGACAAATGTCATATTTGTGTTTACTTACATTCTTCGCTTAGTAATAAAATAATGTATTGGTGAAGGTCATGATTAAGAGCCACTGAGAATTTGTCAGAGATTTTGTCTGAATTTTTCTTGGTTTTGGTCTACTTTTCTGCACTTTACTAGAAGATAGTCAGGTGATGTGGCAAGACATGCAAGTCTCCCACAGAAATAATTGCAGGAAAATCCAGAACGGGAACAACAGCCTGATAAAAATGTCTCACTCTGGCTGACAAGCAGATGCTTTAACCAGGGCGATGATGCTATAATAATATTTGAGACTTAATTAATTTAGCCTGAAATCTGGGATTTACTTCATAAACAGCAAATCCTTTCAGGTTACAAAGTCTCTTGAATTTCCAAATCAAAAGCTGAAGAAATAAGGAGAGCATTTGAACAGAGCAGCTGAAGGTATTCGCCATGCAGAGAGGCTCAGTCGTTGTGGAGTGAAGGACATGGGTAATGTTTGCTGCTTTCTTTGTTTATTTTTGCACAGATCTGCATCCAAACTCATCCTGCTTAACTGTCAGTTCCAGTGCAAATCTAAGAAATTCTATCTGCAACACCAGTCTTCTAAAAATGTTCATATACCATGTAACATCTGCGTGGTTCTGACATGGTGGTGCTCCAAAGGCCTCCTGTGAAGGCTCACATTTGCCAAAAGGAAGTGTAGTATTATGTCATTGATACAATAATGCAGCTGAGACCACTGGCACCTCTCTGAAGAATAGCTGTGGGCACTGACGGTGTCTCTCTGTGATTTCAGGCCATTGTTGAACAGGTTTTAGGCCTGTTGAAATATTTTAAGTGAGGGCTTGAGGCAGGTCCTGTGGTCAAGTGAGTGGAAAGAGGGGTTTGATTTCCAGCTCATTCCTCACCAAGCAGAGGTAGCTGGAGCACTTTGGAAACAGGAGATGAGAGTGGGTTTGTACTTTTTTAATCCAGAAGTAGCTCTAGGTTATTGGTTATATGCTGTAGTAGTCGGGGGCTTAGCTGGAAAAGCGCTTTTCTGGCTTGGAGTTGCTTTGTTTTTTTCTCTTGTGTGCCATAAAGCTGGAGTATAAAAGAGAAAAGTAACTCCATTCTGCTGCCCTGGCATGTTAGGATCCAAGCTTGCTCTCTTCCCACTAAAATATGTAGCATAGGTCTGAATTTTATTTCCTGACCATCCTCACCAGGGAAAGCCCAGCTTGCATTTGAAGTGGGAAAAGTGGGACAGGATCTGAAGTCATCTTCAGTGGTAATTGTGGTGGGGGCTGGGGAGAACAGGAGCCCTGGGTAAGAGCCAAAACATAAAACCCACAGCTAGATGTTGTCAGTCTTGCATTAGCTAAAACTTGTAATTTTAAGCCTAATCTCAGAAGCTGTACCATAGCAAAATGGTATCGCCCCTTCCTCCCAAACCAGCCCCTCATCCCCTCTGCACTGGTGGAGGCAATTTAAATTTTGTATCAGTCTATCAAATGCATTTTTGATTGACATCTTTTATTTGGATGTTAGATATTGCACGTTTAATTGAATACTTCTTCATGCAACAGGACTGTTGAGATTGCATGCTTTGCTGATAAATTGTTGGCAGTTTTGGTGGTGGGACTACCCTTAACTTAGTATCATATGCATTTAACTGCAATATGTAGGACTCCTTGTTTTCCTTTGTGGTGCTGACTCTATGCACACAACATTACTGGGGCTTCATAAGCAATATTGGAAATGCTTCCATCACCAACCCAATTTAAAAATAAAATAGGCAGAAGGAATTGTACAGAAACACCTCAAATAGATTTGGGAATGAGTCTGAGATCTGTAATACAAAAGAAGGCAACATTAAGTCACTTTGCTGTATTGCTTTCTGAAGGCCTGTGCCAGATAATAACTTTGGCTATGCTATTTCTATCCTGCAACTCCACAAATGACCAGACTTACCTATTGTGATACCTGGTCTCTCTCTCTGTCTCAAAACTGGTTGCTACCTACTGTCAGAGTATGTATCTTGCCCCCACCTCAGAAAGTGCCTGTAAAAAGATAGTATAATTTTTTATTTCACCACTTCTTCCTGCAAGTGGAAGAGCCTGGCATTTTTACATCCAAAGACTCATGATTTAATCCCTGCTAAGGTTGTAAGTAAGGAATTTCTGAATACAGATGGTGAATAAAATAACATCACTCACATGCATTTACATGATTTTAGCATTGAACCAGTGCAGATTCAATGCTCTTTGTTTCCATAGATCTGCACCAGACTTTGGTGACCACGAACCTGCTCTGCCACCTGCACAGCTGATCAAATCCTGCTGAGTTTTGTGGTTTTAATATGGCAAAGTATGCAAATAAAATCGATACAGAGCCCATAAAAGGGGGAAAGAAATGTGTCCTCTATTCAGACTTTCAAGGCCAGAGCATCAGCTGCCTATGATTTCATCTCTTCTCGTTTTCTCTGAAGTTGTCTCTTTCTCATTCAGGACACAGCAACTAAAATAACTCACTTGACTCACTGCTCAGTCTTCGTCCTTGCTTTCCTGTGCTCCTTACATGACCTGCTAAACTGAATTTCATATACATGTTGTCAGATTTAAGGTCTGGTATAAATTTGCCTCCACTGTCACTTTTCCTCCACTGTTATTTCCTCCACTCACAACTGCTTTGTTGCTGAGATGGTATTTGTTTCTGCACCCTCCTTTTGTCTGGTATCACACAGCTGCAATTGCCTCTGTGTAGAAGACATTTCTATGGCATGGCTGTTGCCATGCTTCCTGAAAGCCCAGTTATTTAGGAGTTGTGCAAGAGCCAACCTATCTCCATGTGTACAGATCTCCATATATGTAGCATACAGATTAGTGTTGCCCGTGTCAGTAAGTAAAGCAGAAATACAGTTCGACTGTTGATAAAATGTCCTGCCACATCCTGGGATCACCTCTTCTACTGGAGTAGGGAACCTTTCCCAAATAACTGTGCAAGAATTCAAGATTTTCAGGTAGATGGGATGTTTCCTAGTACACTGGAATGTCTCAGTTAAAGACAAAATCTTGTTAAATGGCCTGGGCTAGACACTTTCAATTTTTTTCTTCACAAACTCATGCTACAGAAATATATTAATACAAGATGCTTGCTTTCACTTCTTTTTCTGTTTTCAGTTTATATCTTCTTATTTTCATCCACTTCTCTGCTTGTAATGCCATACCTGCTGTGTTTGGTGTGGGGGAAAAATCTCATGCTGGCTGGCTTTTTGGTTTCTGTTTCAGCTTTCTTGCCCTCAAGGCTGTCCTGATTCTCAGGCAGGACAGAGGTAATTTTTTTGCAGTAGCTGTGAGGGGACAGAGCCTGGAGCTATAAGGGCTTCTCTAGGTTGTTACTCTATATCACCTCTTGCCATTGTTGGGGCAGAAGTGGGGGATTCTTACTTCCAAGAAGGAGGTGGCATGGCTTGTGGTCAGGAAGAAAAGCACAGGTGGGGAGGGTCTCTCTGCCATTTTGTTCATTGTCTCAGGGTCACACCAAGTCAGTTCAGGCTCAGTGCTCATTTTTTGCATGCAGATCTCCCTCTTTTTTGTATACTTTTGGTACTGTTACTGTTAGTTTCCATATCTCATTGCTGTATCCACTAAATTCTTCATATCTCCACCCCATATCATAACCTCTGCCTTTTGTGTCTCCCACCAGAAGACAGGTGGGAGGAGCGGTGTCTGATTTGGGTGAGTCTTGGCTGGGGGGCTGTGGGGACACTAAAGTAGGGAGTGATGTTCCTAAACCGTGACAAAAACCTCTTAGACCTTGTCCTGCAGTCAAGTTTTGGAGCTGCTCTGGTGATAGTAACCCATTGTATAGTTTCATTTTTTTCCAGCCTAGTGAAAAAGTTTTTGTCTCATGTCAGGCAATTATTTGCAAAAAGAGTGAGGAAAATGCAGCAGGTGATAAGCATCATTTAGCACTCATGAAGGGTGCTGTTGTAAAAGGGTATTTTTATACTTACATTTTTTATGGATTTTAATGTAATGATTTTTGGAAGGGTTGGGGGAAATTGCAAAAGTTTGCCTGCCGCAAGGCTCCCTGAGGCAATGGGACAAGCTGTATGCAACTGTCAAGGTGTTTCTGGTGGGAAAGATCCAACATCTCCAGGGACAGGAGATCAGAGCCTTCTGCATCCTCCTACCTCCCAGCCAGTGTGCGGATCTGTTCTCCTGTATTTAATGTATGTACCATACGTGTTTACAGTAGCTTATCGAGCTAGAAGGAGAAATTGTTTTGCTGTGATAAGTGATAATTAGGGAAACCACCTTCAAATAAATTCCTAAAAAGCAATTCAGTTGTATGGCATGTTTCCTATATGTGTGCATTTCACTTTTCACTTCTCACAGAAAAATGGGATTCCTACTCCTTGATTTAAAAAAAACCTAGGTTTTTTAGTGTTTTTTTAATGTGATTTTTTTTTTTGTTTGTTTTTTTTAGTTTTGATGTATTAGAAGTTTAAGATGGGATCTGAGCTGTTCAGCCCCAGGAAAACTGATAGTGGTTCAAGGCCTCCAGTTCTTGCCCCATCTGTAACTTTCTGACAACAGGTTACTTTAAAAAAAAAAAAAAAGAAAAAATTGAAATTTGGCACTGAAACAAAAGATACGTGAACCTGTCACAGTAAGCAGTCTCAAAGGGCAAGCTGCTTTGCAGGAGCTAATTAACCTTAGGAAATAATTACACAAATATGCAAATGTTGTTTAGACAATTCCATGTGTTATCGACTCAGGTAGTCCATCATAACTGCAGACCTTGCAATGTCTAGGTGTTAGAATCTGGCATAGGTGATAAGGCTTCAGTTGCTGCATCAATTCAGCCTGGTATTTAACAATTAATGACTGTGATATTACATTAGTAAATTTAACCTGGTTTTTGAATGCAACAGAATGTAACATTGTATTCACAGTGTGCGTATTGCTTATCTGTGTATACCTAATGGCTCCAGCCATTATGAATGTTATACACCTTTCAACTCCTGATACTCACTATAATGTAAAAAATGGCAGACCAAAATGTAAGTTCACTCCCTCCACTTTTCTGCCCAGGAATTGCCTTGTTTTGGGCTACTTTGCACAGCGGCCTTTTCACATAATATGGTTCTTAATCTTTTTTTCCTTTCGTGTCTTATTATATTGATCAAGGGGAAGGGTTTTCAGAGGGATGGAGACCCACAACTATGACTTCAACGCCTCTAAAGAGCCAGACAACTTACTTTGACATGGAAATAACTGTTGCAGGTGACCAGCTTCCAGCGCTGGAAATCTAGGTTCAACTTTTCCAGCACCTTTCCATCTCAGTCTGTTTCACAAACAAGAATACATTCAGCCTCAGCCTTTTGAGGTGCATAGTGTGATTTCTCCACGCTAATCTCCATTCATTTCTGTACACTTGTATACATAATTATGTAAACTCCGACCAAGAGATCCCCTTCCCTATCAAATAATTTAACAATGTTCTGTATAAGTGCATTCAATTTAGCTGCAGTGAAATTACAGAAAGCAGCAGCTGCCTGAGACTGTCACCTTTCATACTGAAAATGCAGCATCCAGTCTCATAATTTAATCCAAGCCAGGCGGTAAAGGTTAAACCTCACAGACCCAGCGCAATTTGAAATCCTGGGGAGATCGGTTGTGCTCTGCTCCTGCAGCTGGATGTTTCCTGTACAGACCTGGTGCCAGGTCTGAGGTGTTTGAAATATGGGCTTGTTACAAGGGGAAAAAATAAGCAGATGCTCTGAAGAAAGAGCTTTTCTTCTAAACATACAGGACTCCTTCAAACTCCTTCTTACATGTATGTGCTTTTCTTACCTTGTTTAGGGTTTAGCAGAGTGTGTGCAGCAACCTAGTTTATCCTGACATTTTATGGCTTTTTTTTAAAGCAGTAATAAAGAAAAGTGTAGTTACAGTCTATATTTAACTCATTCTAGCTCATTTCTTTTTGCTTTTATAGGATCCTATTGAGTCTTTGTACTGGACTATGAAGCTGTGCAGTTACTAATTTGGTTTACTAGACCACTGGTTCTGCTTGGATTGGTGAAAGCTTTTTTGGGCTGAGTTCAGAAGCTTCTTGCTGATGTCTTAGTCTTGTGGAATCTAAAATTGTGTGCTTTAACCAGCAGGGTGTAGAATAATAAATGCAAAGTAACCTGAAAATGCTATATTAAGCAGAAACAACCTCCTCTCTTTTGCAGAACATTAAAGCGGTGTTGGGTACCTATACAAAAATTGCTGTTAAGAGTATCGATGGTAACATAATTATTGAAAAACAAGTACCTCCTGTGTATATAACTAAGATAAATCTTTTAGATAAATTAGTAATTTTAAAACTTTCCCAGGGTTTTAATGTGCTTTTTGTCCATATTTATTCTAGAGTACATCACTTTTACATAGGAAACTCCAGTTCAAGTTGTCCTTTAGCTTTATCTTAATAACTGGTCTGTTCATAATATTTTCTTTATGTAATTGCTTTTAAAAATTTACTTCTTTCTTCACAAAGGGAGGAGTCTTTACCTCCTTTACCTATCTATACAATCAAATTTCAAAACAGCAACAAGCTGTTTTGATATAAGTCCTTTCGCACACAGAGGTTGTTTACAATAGGTGATACATAATTAGTTAAAACTATATTCTGTCATAGTCAATGAAGAGCAGAATCTGTCCAGGATTAAGAGGAATTCAGGTTTTTCTGGCTTTTAAATCTCTGCTGCCATGGAGAAAAAACATGAAAGCATGTCATTATTCTAAAAGCTTTGAGTCAGGATTCATAAAAGATTGGTAGCCAGCTCTTACTTATGAACAGGGCATGAGAATAGATGTAAAAGCCAAAATCCGCAACATTATTGGGTTGTGTCTCTTCCCACTGATTTTAGACACTTAACAAGAGCTTTATTTCCCAAAACTGAGTTGAAGAATGGAATTGAGATCTAGATCACATCAAGATTCTTGATAAAGTTTCAATAATTCACACTGTGTAATTAACAGCTTCTGACTGCCAGTGCTTTTACTGGTTTGTGCTTTCATTTTCCCAAGGAAACAAGGCTTTTGTTGTCTGTGTCTTAGTCACCTAAGGACGTAAAGCTGTTGGTGGAGCAAAGGGAAGAGGAGCGCAAATTTTAGGAAATTACATGACCTTGACTTATCAGCTCTTTCTGGCATTGAAGAGCCTGGAAAGAGCCGGCATTGTTATCCTGGGTGTGTGAAATACTGCTGAAGCAGGGCACCTACCAGAGCATCTTACTCTTGTCACCTGAGATTAGACCAAATTTGTAGTTATGACTTCGAAAACCCAAGAAATAAGGAAAATATAGATGGGTGTAGTGCTTTCTGAAAGCCTCCAAGGTTGGAGTACACAGCTGTGAGTTTTGATGAGAGTCAGCTAAAATCAGTGTGTGTCACTCTGGTCCCTTCTGTGACTCTTGCATTGGCGGGCTTTGACAAAATCTTGTTCAATAGTAAGAAAAAGTGCTTAAAATAGCTACCAAAAAGTCCAAAGTAATGGCTGCCACCAATCAAGAGATATTTTATTTGTGCTGTGTCTCACAGTCTGCAGTCACAAAATGTAACATTTAAAAGAGTTGCAAATACTGTAATTTTAATCTTAATTCAGGTTTCCAGCGGCTCATAATATGAAAAAAAATAATCCACCTGAAATTACAAAAAAACAAAATACAAAAAAATGCAAAATAGGTCTTTAGCGACCTGAATTATGCTACGATTATGTATTTATATTGTTCCTACGTGTTTTTATTTGTTTTACAGTCTAAGGCATAAATACTTTACACAAACCATCAGTGAACGGGCATTTGACAGAGAGTTGTCAAAAGAATGAAAAACTGAGCTGTGGCTCATAATTCCTATGAATGCCTCTGTTTAGCAGAATTGTCATCATGATATTTACAGAAAATTTTGCAGATGCATAGTTTTTGTTATATTTATTACTGTAAGCCCAAAAAGCAAGAGTTTTACTGCCTTTAAATTGCAATCTTGAATTTTCTTTATTTAGATGAATGAATCTGTTCTTTTTTTTAATCCTAGTGTACATTCATTTGATGTTTGTTTTAACAAAACATTTTAACATATAGGAACGCATTGCTTTTAGACAGAATTGCCATTTTTTAAAAGATAATTTTCACAAACATAATTTCTTTCTGCAGGATAATGGCTCTCCTGAAGAACATGCAATTTATGTTTGGGACCATTTTATTTCCCAGTCAGCTGCAGAGAACGTGTTTTTTGTTGCTCACAGTTATGGTGGACTTGCCTTTGTAGAATTGGTAAGTGTGAATTCTCCATTGCCTTCTTTCCTGAAGACTGTCAGAGATTTTGTACATACTTTGGGATCACCTTCTTGAAAGTAGTCAGGTAGAAACAACTGAACTGGAGGTCATGTACAGGTCAGTCAGGATTTCTTTGCAGCCAGAAGGTCCCTGCATCTTTTCTGGTTTTGAGATAGACAGTAAGGTCCTGAATGTGCATGAGCCTGAAATACTGTGCTGAAACAAAACACATTGGATCCTTCTTGTCCAGACTGTACTGAAAGGCACTAGTTTCTGCTGTGGGGCAGAAAAACCAGAGGACATATGCAACTGAGGACATATAAGAACAGTTTTAAAGCAAAGTCACAGTAGCAAATGCAACTTTTTGTATATAGACTGGAACTAAACTTGAGGGGAAATCTGGCAGTTTTATTCAATTTTGGCAGTTTTTCTACAAAGGTCTGCAGAACTTGCTGGAAAGACTTCTGTTTTCTCATTTATTTTCTCATAATAATGCATAATCAATGCATTATTACATACACTGATGTAAGGTGGGAAAACTCTGCTCAGTGTAAAGCTGCTCTACATCTGGTGCTGAGACTGCTGAATATCCAGTTTGTCAGTCTTTCACTCTTTTCTCTAAAGGCAGATCTCTCGACCCCATCTGGTATACCAAGTTGCCTGTTGAACTTACATACCATTCTGTCTGTGTAGCTGCAGTCTCCTCATGTGATTTTCAGATGCTAGTGTATTCAAGATGTGTTTTATTGAAGAAAACTAAAAAAAAGTAAAGGTCCTGTTTATTGTGAGAAGGTAAATTGCAGAACATTAGAACTGATTTTATAGGCACAGGAATCAGCAGACATATATGTAAATCTTTTGTCTACGACACATTAGTTTAATCCAACTGAAAGTTGATTAAGGTGTTTCCTGCATGAACATAAGATGAATGCCTTAGTTAAGAAAAAGCATGCATGAGTGTGCTGGTTTTAATCTTATGCTGCTCCGAGAAGCATTAACACTCCAGACCATGACCACTTGTATTATTTGAAGAACTTAAGATTTTCCTTGACCTCTTTTTTTTTGTGTTGAAATTAATGCCATTTTCATTTTCTGTATGGTCATGGAAGAGTATGTGTAAAATATGCAGTTTTAATAAACAGAATAAATAGTTCAGTTTCCTGATCTGAAGATCATTTGATAATTGATCGTTTTCCACAGGTATTTCATTACCCAGTCAATAAATAGTCTCAAAATCAAATTTTTAGGAGACTTTGAAGGTGAATAATTTCTGTAACCACATCTTTGGGCAAAAAACGGGTCGTGTTACATATGCCTGTTGCTCTTGAGATGCCATAAAGGTTAGGGAGCAATAGTTCTGTCTTGGCTTTCCTGAGCTGTGATTTTCAGATGCTCTGTGTTTCAGCCCAGGTTATTCTGGTGTAACTTGTGGGTCCAAAATAAAGTGCTGGCAGAATTTCTGTAGGTGTTGTAAAGCCACGTTGTTTGGCTCACCTGATGCCCAGAGATACATACACTTAGCAGAGGGCAGGAGTAAGAATCAACTGGAGACCTTTCTCAGCGTTTCCTAAACAGAGTGCTGACATGAAGGAGACTTGGAGAGTTTTTCCATCACATTTCAGTCAATGGCTTGAGATGGCATGGGTAACAGATGACCAAGCTGTCTTTCCCATTTTGCTTGTTTCTCTTGTCACACTGGTGGATATTTCTTCACTTTTGTTCTACTTTAATATGAAGCACACTGATGTTTCAGAACAAGACTTGACTTCTGACCTTGGGGCTTCCAGGGTCAGGGTGCTCAGGGCCTGTGAAATTATCACAAACTGAGCGAAAGTTTTTATCAATCGCAGGAAGCAACCAGTAAGTAAGGAGTTCAAAAGGACCTTTGTCAGAAAGACAAGATGGTCTCAGTAAGGGTCAGCTTCTGTAGCCTGCTATCTCTGCAGGAGATGCATGCCTGAGAGGAAGAGTATAATACATATCCATTGACACATCACGTATCTGTCATGCAAAACTAAACCTGAAATGTATTTTTAATGTAACCCAATATTTTTCTAAAAAAATCAAAGGATGTTAGCACCTGGTTTAGGCAGAGGTAGTTTGATATTTGAGTTCTACTGAAAGCAGTCTGATTTAATAATTCGTACACTAAAGGACATATCATTGAAATAAACCCTGAACCATTTTATCACAGTATTAATTTGAATTATTTTATTTTGTAATAATCTCCTTTCTCTTAAGCTTTATATCCATACGGCACTTAGTAATTGCAGTGAGCTCCAAAAAGAAATGGAGCAGCTGATGGGCAATTACTGACTTATGACAAACACATTTTCGATCACTTCACTTTCTTCTCTGATTCATGTGGGGGTGATGATGAGGTTGATAGAGCAGCTACACCATATAGCAACTGTACCACCTCTACACTTCCTTTGCAAGTTTTTGGGTTAACTGATTCATGAAATTGTAGGTTACAGTCGTTATGGAGACCTGTTGCACAGCTGCTCCTTCTGCATCTGTGCCTCTTACAGGAGAGCAGGGTGAAGCATATGGCTTTAATTTGGAGTGGAAGTTCCTGTCTGAGCCCTCTGAATTTTATTTTGCCTGCAGGGAAAAAAAAAACTAGAAAAAAATACCCAAAAATATTTGTGTTTTCAATTAATATCTTTTTAATCAACTTTCCGTGTTCAGTGCTGCAAGGTCTGTCATGATGGCTTGCAGTCATCTCAACCACAGCCTACAACTTCATCAAGGGGCAAGGCTCTTGGTGAAAATGGGATGTTCTGGCATTAAACAGAAAAACCTAGGGAAACCTGGTATTAAGCAAAGTCTTATTCATGGATGTTCATACCACCATGTGGGAGGAGCTGCTGCTCTCCCAGGAAAAGGCGGAAAACAACATTCAGCCTTGCACTGGCTTTACCCATTCAGGTGCTCCTTTGTTTGAAGCTGATGAGAGAGCTAGCACAGGAAAAGCAGTGCTGTTCTCCCTTGTCACTTGATTGGCATGCACTTTGTTGGAAACTCAAAGTGAAAAGAGAGCAAATAAGACCATCGCATATGAAATTGGTATAAAAGGAGGATCATTCTTATTTACAAAACTTCAGTGGCCAAAGCTTGATGTTCGTTGCAAATTTCATCTCACCATAAAAATCAGGCTGTGTTTTGGAAGTCCTTCATTAAAGAAACAGTAAAGCTTGGCTGCAATTTTCCAATATGTGCCGCATGAAGTAAAAATTTTATTGATCATTGCAGCTTTTTGATCTACATTTTCTCAAGTCTGTGATGGCAAGATGTTAAGAAAAATAGGGTGAGTCTGCAATATCATGCTCAAACACAGTGGAACTGTTACCCATTACTGCACCATAGGCACACATTTTCTGTACCTATTGTGTCATAGATTACTAGGGGAATAACTGAAAGTGATTAAAATGTATGGGAAATAAAGTTTCACCCATAAATGTATTAAGTTTTATTGCTGTATTGTTTATGTGTGGAATTACAAATGGTAAATGATAAGCTATATATTAGAATATATCTTAATATTTAGTAATTAAAACTTTGTGTAATTGTGGTTTGAATTAAACATGCATCTGATAATATCTCCACGTAAATTACTTTTTGAATGCACAGCACTAAAAATAATTGCTAGGTCATTGTGTTTTGTTAATTGCTAATTGCTGATTTTGAAAAACTCAAGCCATGATTCATGAACACATCTCAGCTTCGTAATTCTGTTATCCCTTGCACAGTGTAGTCAGGGATTTATTTTCAAAACCAGTTTGCTTTACTTGATGGTAAATTGTGGAACTTTCCTAACTACAATCTTATAATAATTTTACGAAATTTAACAGAAAGTAAGAATTTCAAGTTGATAGAATAAATTTTATATTTAGTTTCTAGAAAATAAGAAGTTTCTGGTACAACACCTCCTTTGAGATTTTCTGCCAAATTTTGTGGGTTTACAATTATTTTGCTTTAAAAAGAATTTTTTTCCTTGTCATTGCCTGCATGAAAGACCCACACAGGGGAATCTTTGTGGAAGATTTCTTCTGTTTGCTTTCTATATTTCTGTGAGCCTAGGCTTTGTATTTTCAATTGTTTCCTCATAATCTTATAACTAGAGGTGTAGCTTTTTTGTTTTCATTTTAGTTAAATGGTAGCTTTAAAAAAAAAAACAAATATCATGGGAATCATGACAAAATTGTGAGAATCATTAATGGTATCTCCAGCTTACATCATTCATACTGCTGTAAAAATACAAAGTACACAGGGGAATGTAATAATTAGAAGGAAAGGAGGTTCATTGTCTTCAGCAGGTGATAAACTATTCATTATGTTCTTTTGGCTAAAATACTGGATATATATATATATATTGATAATATGCACAAAAGTGTAGGTAGAAGTGGGGGGAAATGTCTTTTTAGGGAGCTTTGTTAAAATGAGAGCCTTTAAAACACGCTGTTCAAGTTACTATATCCACTGTAGAGTCCCAATTCCATCAAATCTGCCAATTTTGGCAATTTGAAATAATTTTAGGTCCATCATTTTGAGATACTCACTGCCACTTCATTTTGCTGTATTGTGCTGAGTATGGCAAGGACCTGGCCCTGACTGGTGCTGATAGGTGCCATAATAATGATGATAGACAGGCACCTGCTGAGCTACCTGTGAGTCTCTGAGGCTGCATCAGTATTCTGGCACAGGCAAAATGCAATTTAAGAACCTTAATGACTATGCTGTGAACCTGTCATTAGTTTTTCATTAATTTAATTTCCTGAAGTCTCAGACCTGAATGGTTTGTTATATTTGGCTTTATATATATATATATATATGCTTATTTTTTAATTTAGTTTTCCTGGAAAATTGATGAGTGGGTACTGTGGACATGCAACTCTTAATTCCCCTGGCTGACACATTACATTGAAATACATCTACTGATGTGTGGTAGAGATACCATGAGATGTGTGATGGCTATAGGAAGCATGAGAGTGAGCTGGAAGTAGAGAGCTGAGAAGGAAAACACCTCAGTGACCAGGGTCCTTACTGTGAAGAGAAAAGCAAAATAACACTGTGCTTTAAGGTTTTGTGAGCATTTAACTGGGGAAAAAAAAAGAAAAAAAAGGCACTCTTTAGATGCTGAATGTCAGTTGGGAGAACGGTATGGAGGGCTGTCTTGTAGGTTTATGGGAACTTGGCTTATATATCCAGTCTTTGGACAATTCATCTCACCCAACTCTACCTGGTTTAGGTCTCATCTTTTTCTATGTTGGACATTTACAATAGCATCTTTTTGAGTGAGGTCTAACTTAGTGGGCACACACAGAGAAATAAGTCAGAAAGTAAAAATTAAATCTTAATTCTGTTCGGTTATTTATTTCTGCTGTTCATTGTTGTCCTTCTGGGAAAAATGCTTGTTCATCTGAATAAGGTCAAATGAGAAATGAGGGTGGACAAGAGAAGCTAATGGAGGAACCAGTGGTAGGTTGTGTAAAAAAAGGTTCGACAGGAACAGGGTCTCTAGCCTTGATGGAGATTTTTTTTTTAATATTCTTGTTACTGATGTGGGCACACAAATTAAGTATGTGCTCATGAAATTGGGTCCTGGCATTAAGTGGTGAAGTCACCACTGGTATTCAGAAGTAGAATTTCTGCAGGAATAGAAAGTAAAGGAAATAATACAAACTTCAGGCCAGTTAGTCATTGACTAGCTAGTCATCTGCATTTGTGCATGAAGAGTGATCCTATCAACAGGGAACAGAAGGGATGGACAAGCCCTTGGACAACTGGTTTCATTGCCGATCTCTGTAAGTGAATGACCAGATAATGTAACAAAAGAGTCAAATGTGATACTGTTTTTTTTGCCCTTTCTGTCCCAGGAAGGGAAGTATTAGTGCTGGCCAACATGCTGCTGTGATTAACCTGAGGTAATTTGAGACATTTGGGAGGATTAAGTCAGCCTGGAAGAGATACGGTGAAGAGGTGTCGGTACACTTGGATCAATAGAAAGCGTATTTTGCCAGAAACAATGAAGGATCCACAGACTTGCTGTGAAATGGTGCCACATGGACATGTCCTGCCTATCATAAGCACCAAAATCAATATAGCCATAGAGATAGTACATGCATATTTTGGCTTATCAGACTTAAAAAGAACTGTGTATATTGCTAGTGCTCTTACATTAACTTTGATAGCTATATCTAGAAAGAGAAGGTTCAGCGTCTGCTTTGTATTTGCTGCAGAAACAGAGTTTAAAAGCATGGCTTGTTCAGCCTGGTAAAGGAAAGCTTAGAGGGATTGGTAGCACTCAGCAAATACACCCGGAGAATAAACAGCAGGGAAGGAGAGCCATATAAGCCAAAGAACAATGTTGGCACAGGAACAAATGGATTAAAACTGGTCATGAATAAATTCAGGGTGGAATTAGTTTTCTCACCATTGGATTGGAAAGTCCTGCTTGGGAACAGGACTGGGGCAAAGCTGCTGCCAAGCATGACCCACACATGGCAAGAGTTATGTGAGTAATTGGCTGAGACTGTCAGTCCTTGGTGTGACCCAGGAGTCTGTGTTCCTGTGAAAGCCATCATATGCAGGTGCATATTTTCAGCCACAAACAACTGACCCCTTTTTGGATTAATTTTTCTGGAGTCAATGCCTCTCTGGCTCCAGGCTCACTCCACTGGAATAGCTGAGTTTTAACCAAAACCAGGTCAAACCTTTAAACACCAGTGCTTGCAAACAACTTTTTTCCCTTCTCCTTACTTTGAATCATAGAATCAAAGAATATGCTTAATTGAAACAGACACATCAGGATCATCAGTCCGACTCCTGGCGCTGCTCAGGACGCTCCCAAGAATCACATCTCCTTGAGAGTGTTATCACAACACTTCCTGAATTCAGACAGGCTTGATACTGTGACCACTTCCCTGTGAGCACTTCCCTGGGAGCCTGTTCAGTGCCCAGTCACTCTCTGTGCGAAGAACCTTTTCCTGGTATCCAACCTAAACCTCTCTCAACTGAGCTTTCTGCCATTCCTTCAGGTCCATCATGAGAGTGAAGAGATTGGTACCTCCTGTTCCCCTCCTGAGGATGTTGAAGTCCCCAGTGAGGTCTCCCTTCAGTCTCCTTTTCCCCAAGCTGAAAAGACCAAGTGACATCAGCCACTCTTCATAAGGCACCCCCTCCAGACCCTCCACCAACCTCATTGCCCTCCTTTGGATACTGGCTAACAGCTCGATGTGTGTTTTATATTGTGACATCCAAACTGCCCTCTGCACTCGAGGTGAGGCTGCTCCAGTGCAGGGCAGAGCAGGACAATCCCCTCCCTTGCCTGGCTGGTGATGCTGTGCCTGATGCCCCCCAGGACACGCTTGGCCCTCCTGGCTGCCAGGGCACTGCTGACTCATGTTCAAGTTGGCACTGACCAGGATTCCCAGGTCCCTTTCCGCACCACTGCTCTCCAACCTCTTGTTCCCTAGTCCAAACGCACAACTGGGTTTGTTCCATTGATCTTGAATAACAGACGAATTTGGAAGCAGACTTGTTTTTTGAAACAGTGGACTCTTTTTGCTAATGCTTTTTGAAATGCACAAGTTTCAGCTTAAGGTAGAAAGCAACTGGCATAGCAGATCCTGTGGTAAGGGCTTGCAGCCATAAGGAAATTAAATGGTGGATTGAGCAAAAAATACTGAAATATACATGTCACTGCTATACTGGGAACAGCTTCTTGATCACATTTGGGTTTTACTGATACGTAAAGCGTGTGTATAAGTGTGTATATATACACATATATGTATTTGTATGCATATATTGCCCATTCTAACACAGAGCATTAATATTTTAGGCCCCTCTCAGCATAAATAAATACTCTGATAAGCATACACTGGCATTGTTAGTTCACTTGCTAACATCTATTATTATTATTATCCATTTGAACTGTGGTAGCAAGCACATAGCAGTGCCTTGTCCTGAAGAGCTTACAATCTGGAAGGATGCTCTAATGGGAAGAGACAGAGAAATTATGAGTTCATAGCATCATAACTGCATGTCCTTTTTAATTTTTTGGTCGTTTAATGTAAATGCCATGTAGGCATCCCCTTCCTCAGTTCATCTGCAGCCCTGACAGCCTTGCTGCTGGTTGATATGAGAGAATGGCAACAGTGAAAGCATAAGCATTGGCCACTTGCAGAACAGACTCATGTTTTGAATATTCATCCCTCCTTGTTACCTTCCTCTAGATAAGGTGCTCAGCCTCATTACATTTTGCTTCCTCTTAATCGTTTGCTAATGTGATTTCTCATGCTTCATTCAGCTCAGGCCATGGTCTGAGGCTAGCTGTGCATATGCCTCTTCGCCACTTCTTTGCAAAGGGAGAAGGACAATATTTCCTGGAATTCTATACTGAATAGTAATTGTATGCACCACCCATTATGACTTTTCATCTCATTGTAACATTCATAATAATTTTCTAGTTTGGCATCAAAGTTGGCATGTTAATTATGAAATAACCAAAGAACTGGATATGAGTAAAAGTTAGGGTTACGTGGAAATCCAGTTACTTGGAAATATGCGTTTGTAGTGTATGGGATTTGGTGGTCAAAAGCACAGCACTTTATGCATTTCTTTGCAGAAATTTTTCTTGAGTTGCATCATATTACTAGCTTTATATATTTATAACCTCTTTGCATTGTTTTAAAATCCATACATTACACAGTGAACATTTAGATTACTGCCTGAAGAGTTTTGTGATCGTTAGCAATTGTTCTCTTACTTTCATCCACTTGTTCTTTTGTTGCTCAACTTACATAAACAGGTATTCTTTTTTTTTTCTTTCTCTTTTTTATTCCTATCTGAATTCAGTTCTATTTGTCAACATTTATTTGGCAGTATGCTGAGATTGAACTCAGTACTTTAAATGCCGTTAAGGTAATTAGCGGAGGGTTAACTTCAGTATCTTTGCTCTGCTGTGCAGCATTTTGGTCAATGCAACCAAAGTGGTACTAGATTTTTTTTCTAAAGTTTCTTTGAATTTGGTACCTGCTAATGTTCATGTATCCCTCAAAGTGTTTTAGTGCTCTCAATTTTCTGTTCCCCAGTGGTACTGAATGTAGTAAATGTGAATGTAGTAGATTATTTCCTCCCAACAACCTCCCCAAACAATATTATCTCACAGTCTTCCTAATTAAATCTAGCTGTGTTGTGGCCCTAGTTGTGCAGGATGACAAACTGGATTGTCATAACAATCCCTTTTTTGCTACAGGTCTGTGAATCTTGGAAGCTTGTTTTGTATTTCTTTCATGCCTTACTTCTCTTGGCAGTTTCTCCCACTTTAATGTCACCTGAAAATTTAATTAATTCCAGATAATTAATGAAGATGTTAAATAAAACCATATATGGCATCTATCCCTATACCTGGCTAGAAATTTTCTTCTGACTCAGTAAATTCCTTTGTATTATTTTTCTTTCCTGTGTTATTTCAACTGTTTAAATTCTTCAAGACAAGACAACTTATCAGTCAGTTTATTTTTCATTTCAAATTCCAGCTTTGAAAGGAAAAAAAGCCAAAGCACAGGACAATATTTCAAGAACATATCGCCAATGCTTTCAGCTCTTTGCAGATAAACTTCAGCCCTTGAGCCTCTCAAAGCTGATGGGCAACATCTCTGTGCAACTATCTCTTTAAAATGTGTAGAGCACACTGTTGATTGTGACAGTTAATTTCAGAACCCAGGACAACGGGTTTTCCTGAATTTCTTGCCTGGCTGTTTATTTCCTCAGTGGTTGCAGAAACTTCCCAGAAGTTAAAAGTTCCATAGAGGTGTTTGCTGTGTGAGCCATCTCACACTCATCAGAGCTCTTCCAGACATTGGGGAAATTCATCAATGGTAACGAGACATGTCTTCTGTCCTGAATCTCTTAAGTACCTGACAATGGACATTTTTGCCTTATCACCATTCTTTTGATGTAAACTAATTCAGTCCATCTCTTTTTTGGCTCTCTGAGGTGAATTCCTGAGATGCTGGTACATATGCTGTCCTGCTGCATCAATAAAAAGTCACATCTCTTATTTAACCTGACAGACTTACTAGCTTTTCACCCCATCCAGGTTGCTGATCTTCAGACTTAACCTCCTTAATCTTCTCTGAATGTGCATCTTGCTTTTTATTTTATCTAATCCACCTGTTTCTGGTTCTTACCAGAAGGTGCCTCTTTTTGCTGTGCTGCATCAGAACAGGAAGATGAAATTTCAGGAACACCACTTTATGTGGATGTGGTCATTGCATCTGGCTGTGCGTTGATACAGCTGTAGAGTCAAACAATTGAGTATGTTGGCTGCAGAATTTTTTTTCCCAGTGGGTACAGTATGAAAAAAACTGGCTTTTTATGTAACTTTATATGTTGTTGTCACTCTAGATTGGTTTGGAGAATGGCACCATACTAAAGATTTTACAAGATACGACATTGTCACAATCTGAAGGTTTACAGTTCTCTTTGAATGTATATAGGAACACATAAAGAAGAAGAGTAGGAGTTTTATATTTGCTTATACAGTGATATATGTGGGAATATCACACATAGTATGCACTTACAAGTTTTATGGTGATTTTAGATTATTCCATCTGAAATATTAAGCTGTTCTAAATTCTGGCATTTATTTTCTTTTAATGGAACAAAACATTTGTAAAAGGAAGTTGCCTTACTGTTATTTCATACTTTTTCCCATTTCTGTGGCGTGACCTTATGCCAGTAAGACTACACAAGTAGATTATGTTAATTTTAATTTAAATGGTAAGTGTAGCAAAAAGTATGTATATGGCTTTGTGTGGAACAGTAGAGATTTTACAAAATTTTAAAACCACTTTAGTGGATCAATCAGAGGAATTACAGCTTAATAATATATTAGGCATTGCAAAGGTGGAGCAAAAGGAATGCAAACATACTGTGGTAAAGGGAGCTCTCAAACAGTGGTACTGTCAGAAACAGCTGGAATTTGCATTTTGTCCTACAACTTTCTTTAATTTAGTCAAGATGAGTTAGATAATTGTTTCAGTATATTAGTGAAGTATTTTAATATTAATAATAGCATTACTACCAATGTTTAGATGTTAAAATAACCCTGTTTAAGGACTTTGACTGAATGTGATATGAAATAAAAATATATTTTGCACACATATTAATTGAGAAAATTGTGCTTTTAGTGCTGCAGAATTGAGCTGAGATTTTAATGCAATGTGTCAAAGCACATGAGTAAAAATGCCTCATAAATACCTGAAAAATAAACAGTTTAATTAGTTATTTTTCTCTTTTCCATTTCTAAGGCGTATTAAGTCAAATGATGAATCTCAGTATCCTGCAGTATCAGGATAGAAAGGGCATGAGGTTTTTACCTTGATTAATCCGAGGCATTTTATTTGCTTGTCAGTATCTGGATTACATTTTGTCCTAGAGTGGCTTGAGACATCTGACAGGAGTATTATATATTAAAAAAATTCAAAACAAAATAACCCCAGCCACCTTCCTCTTGGTCCCTACTTGGGCACCTAACTGCCAGCATTTTACATGGTGTTAAAGTACAGCAATTGTATTATCTTATCCTTTTTAAAAAATGGGCATTGTTAATTTAACCCTCAGTAATCTTATTTCATCTCGCCACCATTGCAGTGTACAGCCAGCAGATTTTTTTTCTTAAACCAGCTGTTGAAAATAACCTAGTTTAAAGAGTTCATGGCTAAACGTGAGGGATTCATCATTATATATTTACTGTCTGTGGCTGATATAGCTGTAAGGTTTTTCAGATGCCATTGATCTATTGCGCATGTTCCCTCCCTGGGTTGCAGGACGTGCTTCTATTTGCATAAGGCCCTGGGCAAGGTTCTTTCTTGCATTGATTGGCCTGTCCAAGGGAGCCTGATGTGCTCCTGCATTGATCACCCTGTCTTTTCTTGGAAGGCAGTGTTACGCTGAGTTCATCTCAAACGTTCTAGGGAAAACTCTACTGCAGATGTCGCAGTTTTATTCAGATGTTCCTTTGAGTATAGGCCTTTCCTTTTTTTTTGCTTTTCCAGGATAATATGCTTTGTTTTTTACCTAATTTGGCTGTGTTTCTGCAGTTAGAGTGCAGCAGAGACCAGAGTGTACTGAAAAGCTATATTACATTTACACCAATTATTCCATGCTGTGGGGTTTTTTTTTTCTTTAAAATAATGCCTATAGCTTCCAGCAAAAATCAAAACTACTCTGTCTTCAAAGAGTTCACAGTTATAACGGGAGAATTAATCTGAGAATATGTCTGCTGGTGTCTTAGCTTAGATTAATATTGTCAGTTTGCAACTTGTATGATTTGTACTAAATTTTCTTCAGTGTTAGAAAAATAGTTCTAAAATGGCATCTTCAGCATAAAACTGTGGTTGGATTTTGGTTTCCTAGAGGCATACTCCAAAATGGATCATGCAGGTAAGTTTATGAGCAGATCGATGACTGATCAGTTCAGTGTTGATCAGAGAGGCCAAATACTTCCCTACAGTGTCCTTGGGTCACCAGCATGGTGTGTTGGGGGCTGTCATTCCAAAACCAGGTTAAGCAGCTGGATTCTGCCCTCACTCTGGTAGTGGATGGAGCTTTTCTGAGAGCTTTTCTGAGTGTGTGCTGCAATAATAACCCATAATCAGGAGCCATGAAATCCACCACTGCAATTCCTGAAAGCCACATATTTGCCTACATGCCTAATTATAGACAAGGTACCTGTTATTATTGTCTACCAAACTCATTTCTGTGGTCAGAAGATTATTTTACATGTATACGTTCCTGTAGGTAAGATGAAATGTGATTATACCCCAGGGGTGGCTCATATCTAATGAATAAGCTGACATATGAACTTTACCAAGCACGTGATAGTGCTGTGTGTCAGTGAAAAATAAAATACTGTGAAAGAGTTCCTCTCCTATAGAGGAGCAGAACAAAGAGCATCACAGAGGTGTTCCTTGATTACTTTTAGAAAAATTTCCTATGGATATTTTTGTGGATGTTGCAGAATTTTCTTCAAAAGAAATAAGTATTCAGAGATACACAGCTGAGGTCATGTTAACCCAGTAACATAAACTGTGCAGGCTTTTTTTCTTTTTTTTTATCACTTGAATAATAGTTTCACATCTTTCACAGAAGCAATAATGTTTCGCATTGCATTGTGATACTCTGGCCTAGGGAACATATTCCTTTGGTCATTTGGTAAAACAAAACTCAGATAAGTATAATTCAGGTAGCATATATGAAATTTCATCTTCATTATCATGCAAATGTGGTGAGAATGTAACATTTCCCAAGATGTCATTTGACTATTAGGATCTTTAGAAAATGGTCTCTCAAAGCCACAAAGCTAATATTCCAGAAGAAAGCTATATAATACCTAAAAATTGTCTATCCTTATTCTATATGAATAATAAATGTAGTAGGACAGGCCATTATTAAAATCACAAAAGAATGTGTTGACCTACTGGAACAAGGATCTTTTTTGATTTTTGCATCAATGATGAATTTTGAGCTTTCCATAGCATAGAAGATGAACGCGCAAATACAGCCCATGCAGATTTCAAAAAACTGCAGTGAAAAAAGAAGTAGGATCATAACTGGAAATCTAATTTATTTTGTTTCAGTACATAAATTATATCTGTGGGTTTTTATACTGATAACTATTTTGTTAAACATAGTGATATCCAGTGCAAGCATTATATATTTTGTGTGTCTGCATTGTGCACATATTTTGCATCTGCAACACTTTTCATTTATCTTAAGCTCTCTTTTGCTGATATTTGAGTTAATGAATGTAGAATATGGGCATGGGCTAAATATGAACTAATCTCTTAAATTGGAGTGGAATTTGATTTTAATTCTAAAAGAAAAGAAGAGTCTGAATGTCTCATAGACGCCCATTATCTGTGTTGTTCAGTTGAAGAAAAACGCTGTACTTGTTTACATGCGTGAACTATGCAGGGCATCAAGACCCAAAAAATTGCTGTTAGCAAAAGATACCTCTTGCAAGCAGTTTCAGTTTTGAAAAAGAAAGATTGGGTCATGCTTGTTTATAATTAAATTAAAATGAAGAAAAGAAATATAATCTCTTACTTCAGGTAGAAATAGTGTCTGGGAAAAAATGTATCCATAGCGTGCATAGCATTGTGCTGTTAAACAAAGCGGATGCCTTAGAAAAACGTGATGCAGATATATGTAGGTACGTCCAGAGTTTCAGATACTCTCCATAGATGTTGTAGCTTTTTCTCAGCAGATATTTACAGCCCCAAGTGATGATCTGGATATGTTGAAATAAGTGTTTTGAATGAGTTTTAATAATTACTTGATTGCTGGGCATCAGGAATGCAAGCAAGTCCTTTTACACAGTCTGAGTAAAATAGAACTGCACAATATAAAAACCGCTATTTTTCAGTTTTCCTGTTTTCCACAGAAAAAAAATGACAATTTTCTGATGCAAGGCTGATAAAGAATGAAATTTCAGAGTCTGTGGTAATTTCAAAGTCTGTGGGTTTTAGTTGGTTTTGGTTTTTTGTCTTTTTTAGTTTGTAAAACTGTAGTATTTAGAGACTGGAAAAATTGCAGAGGATGTTTAAAGTGTCTTTTCTCTCCTGTGCCACTGAGACATTTTTGTTTTACAAGCACATTACTGAAGTTAAGGAGTAGTTCTGTGCTGTTTTGCCAGAGAGACCTTTTCAAAGTCCAGGTACTCCTAATGTGACAGATACCGTGTAGCAATTAAGAATGTTTGCTCCAGCTTCATTCCTACCTACATGAATGGTACGTACCATGGTATCTCCCTGTCACTCTACACCTCTTGATGATCTAACTGGCACACTTCCATCACTTGTGAGATACTCTACGTGCATTTTGTAAAAGTCACTGAACTTTATTTATGCTTAATTTTTTTGAGATGAAATGAGGTGTTTAAATGACGAAGACTTGATCAAGAAGTCCTCGACACTTGTGTTCTGCTGCAGCAGTCAGAAGAGGGAATTGACAGAGCGTCCCTGTCTCACTCCAGAAATGCTAATTTTCTTCATGTTTGTATTTTGAGGAGAGGCTGCTCTGAGCCTGATGCAGACTGCTTACAACGAGATTTAGTGGGGTCGCAGTTTTACCCCTGCGTCTTGCTGAAAGGGTAACGGGTGTCGGTGTTCCTAACAACAGTGCCTAATAAAGGCAAAGCGACTAGAATCATCCTGCTCTGCAGACTCTCATGTTGCTTCCTAACACTTTTTTTTCCAGGAAAAGAAAACCAAAGCAATTGTCCTATTTAAGTAGAGGACTTTTAAGTCCTTTTTTTTGGCTGGGCAAAGCTGATGTTTATTGAATGGCATAGAAAATAGTGATGTTTTATTTTTGGCATTGCTTTGAATTGCACTTCTTTTATATGTACTCAATACATTTTTATATTTCACAGTATTCTTCTAAGTTTTTATTCTAATTGTGAAGCAAGTGCTACAGAGAAAAAAATTGAAATTTCTATGTCACTATATTTGGTAGATTCACTTGAATTTGTGGAAAGGGATAGCAAGTCTATAGTTCTCAACTGCACAAAATTAAATTTAGTTATATAATGCATATTCCTTGGGATATCTTACTTTGAATTTTAAAAATCTTTCTGCCTTCTGCTTCTCTTTCATACAGACTAGGGTAACTTTTTGCAGCTTAAACAAATATTTCTGAATCAGGTAGTTCAGGAGTTACATCCTGTAGGGAAAAGCATCCGCCTGCATTCAGTAAGCCAAATGCATACATCCCATGGTGTGCTGTTCTGTCATCTCCCTGTGTACGTTTCATACGGCTCCACACAGGATTGCATGTTGTACATAGTATCGGTATAAAATTTGTAATAAGTTTTAGCAGAGTAATTTTCTATAGCATCAAAGACCTATTGATGCTGGTAATACAAGAGGTGTGTTTTAGTCCTTCCCTGCTTCGCCCTGACCTCTCACATATCGACACACTCCCCTTCAATTACTCCTCTTCTACCCAGATGTATCCCAAGTGAAACTTTTCCAGCCTGTCAGCAGCAAACGCTTGGTGCCTACCCTCACACAGAGCCTGCATCCGTCCCTTTCCGCCCGTGTCTGCAAAGCCAGTGCACCCCAGCCACCTGCCTCAAACAGCAGAAGTGCTGAGGTCCCAAAAAAAGCCTCCATTTTGATTGTAACCCTCCTTGCAGTGAAAAGATAATGAGTAATACTGAGGAGATGTCAGTCTTTGGGTTCCTCTTTTCTTTTGCTGGTGTCATTCATGCCACACAGATGTGTGTGCAGGGCTGCGCCGTGTGCATGTGCTCCTTGTCCTCAAGCGAGCCGCGCATGGCCTGAGCTCTGGCTAAATAACAACTGCTTTCCTCTGCAAAATTAACTTCTGCCGGCCAGCCTGAAGTGCAACCTCCTATCACATTTTATGCAGTAGGATGGCATCCTCAGGCACAAGGGATGAAACAGTGCTATGGCAAGCAAACTTGTCTTTTCTTCCGTTCCTTAAAATAGCTGTTCGCATCTTTGTGTGTGACAGGAAAATAATAAAAATTTTCTTAACATCTTAATATCAACTGCGCTTTTGCCTTCTGCCTCCCCGGTTGTTTTGCACTGAGCTGAACCATGCTGGGATTTGGAATGGGCTTGCCAGGTGGTAGCACCACCTCCTAAAAAAATATTTATTGATAATAGCCATAGATGCAGCATCTGCTGTAAAATACAGTTGAAATATTTCAGTTGCTATTGCTAACTTTCTTTGAATGCTAAATTACTGCTAAAATCTTCCAAAGAAAAACTTCCAAATTTTGCTATTAACCCTAAATGTCTATATTGCATTTAGAGATTTTAATGAATCTTACACAATAAAGTTTTATCAGCAGTTGTGCCCTAATGGTTATTTTAAGGTGTCTAAATACATACATACTGTCATTCTGAACCTTGTATTTCCAAGCATTTGTCTCTTGAACTAAAACATATTTGCTGCCTTCAAATTAAACAGGAATCAATTTCTAATGTGTGTTGTAATCTTTTTGCAAAAGCCTAATTATGTACATTGCTTTCTAAAATGCGAGAATTGGAATAAATGTCTATTAATGTTTTAGGTGGGAAAACAGTACAAACATCTTGTGATCCGGATATATTTCTAAATAGTCACTTGCACTTTTTATGCAAATGAAATTGGGTAACTGTCAGGCTGCAATTTTTAATTTTTTTTTAATACTATTAGAAGAGTGGCTTATTTAACACCTCATATGGATCTTTTTATATGTTTGAGGCGTTTTCCACACGCCTATAACTGGTGCTATCCTGTATTGTTCTTTTACACCTTTTGTCTTTGTTTCCTTATTTTATTGCCTATACTTTATGGATGATGAGAATACTAATGAACATATGACGCATACCATCATTCACAAGATTAACAGATAGCATTCTCTCTTTGTCAAATGTTTATGCAGTAAAATGAAAAATTAAACAAACCCAGCATTGAATTCGTTGTAATTTCAGCTTAAATAAAACACCTACTGAGGTTTTGTAGAATTTTTCCCATCAGAGCGAAATTTTTGAGAGCGCTGGGAGACTATTTTTATATCCAAAGAGTAAAGTTTGAGGTAATTTGCTGGAAGGCGTAGAAGTTACCTTATGAAATTGTTGATACTGGACCATAAAAAAGTCTAAATAGTTTTAACTTTCAATTAACAAAAAAAGGGGGGAGAATGTCAAAACACTCATTACAGGTCTAATTATAATTTCTGATGGATTTGAAGCCTTATGGCTGTGTTCTGGCCACTCCAATTTAGCCATTCAGCCCCTGCTGCCCGTATTGTGTATTCAGCAGTTCCTGTTAGACATCTTCACACGGAGTGCTTCTGCCGAGCTTTTTGACACCCATTTTCATGCATGGCCTGCCACTTTACACTGATTTTTTTTTTTTTTTTTTTTTTCCTGAGTTGCCTGCTACGTTAAAGGTGCCTTGAACACGCCGGGCTCGGTGCGTGTGCGTGCACGCAAGTGTGTGCATGTAGAGGGGCACAGAATAACGAGTGCCGCGGTGCACAAGCGCGGGGCGCTTGCAGGCAGCATCTCCGCGCACAGCCCGCACCGCGCACAGCCCGCCCAGCGCACAGCCCGCACCGCGCACAGCCCGCACCGCACAGCCCACACCGCACCGCACCGCGCACAGCCCGCACCGCACCGCGCACAGCCCGCACCGCACAGCCCGCACCGCGCACAGCCCGCACCGCACCGCGCACAGCCCGCACCGCACCGCGCACAGCCCGCACCGCACAGCCCACACCGCACCACACCGCGCATAGCCTGCCCCGCCCCGCGCACAGCCTGCTCCGCACAGCCCGCACCGCGCCGCTCACAGCCCGCACCGCACCGCGCACAGCCCGCACAGCGCACAGCCTGCCCCGCACCGCGCACAGTCCGCACCGCTCACAGCCCGCCCCGCACAGTGCGCAGCCCGCACTGCACACAGCCCGCACAGCCCGCACCGCACACAGCCCGCACCGCACACAGCCCGCACAGCGCACAGTCCGCACAGCCAGCACCGCACACAGCCCGCACTGCACACAGCCCGCACAGCCCGCACCGCACACAGCCCGCACCGCACACAGCCCGCACAGCGCACAGTCCGCACAGCCAGCACCGCACACAGCCCGCACCTCACACAGCCCGCACAGCGCACAGCCCGCACAGCGCACAGCCGTGCCGCTTACAGGCCGCACCGCACACAGCCCGCACCGCACACAGCCCGCACAGCCCGCACCGCACACAGCCCGCACCGCACACAGCCCGCACCGCTCACAGCCGTGCCCGCACAGCCCGCACCGCGCACAGCCCGCTCCGCACACAGCCGTGCCGCTTACAGCCCTCACCGCACCGCACCGCACCGCGCACACCCGCACACATCCCGCACCGCACCGCACCGCACTGCGCACACCCGCACACACCCGCACAGAGCCCGCACCCACGTGCGCAGGGGACGCCGGTGCTCCCTCTTCCGCAGGCAGTCCCCGCGATGCTGCGGGGGGGTCTCCGCAGCCGGTGACACTAGAGGGCACTGCTTGTCCTCGGTTGCAGCTTCCTTCTGGGACAGCGAGCAGAATTAGGCTGAATTCCATAGTCTTACTTTAATTAACAATTGAATTCTTATTAAGAAAGTCTAGGCTGTTTAATTCGTTGCTGTTTTGATTTTAGCCTTGTGTTAATATCATGGATGGAGTCTTCTGCACCACAAATAAATGCAGAATCAATTGTCCCATACAGTAACAATTTTATTTAAAAAAACCCAACTTGAAATGTTATTCTTGGCAAAGCCAGAAGGCTGAGTTTGCCCAGCGATGGGGTTTAGATCCCTTGCCAGCTGTGCTTCCAGCCAGCAAGTGTGATGCACAGGGTTAGAAATGCGTTAGGGACAGTCTTGATGAGTTAGGGTGATTTATTTCAGCAAAGGTCAAGAGAAAGATAAGCAGAGGACAAGAACAGGAAATTTAAAGGGTCCTTCTTTAGTATGTGTAAAACGTGTATCATTTACATTACCCTTGGAAATATGTTTCTCAATTACAGAACACTATATCACCTGAATTACTGCTCCAAGTTCAAATGTTTCTTCCATTTATGGGTTTACATGTTTTGGATGGAAATTATGAAAGAAGTGGAATAAACAGATTAATCGGGGTAATAAAACCAGGCATAATTTCAGAAGGATCAGAAAATTAATGCAAAATTTAAATGTCAAAACAATAACAACCAAGCTCAATGTGAAGGCACCAAGCACTGCTGTTAGCTTGCCCTTGTCCTCTGCAATTGACAGAGTCCTGTAAGGAGTGCTGTGTGCTGGCCAGGTTGGGAAATTTTCTTATCTGTGAAATTTCAACACTCAAGTTCACTGTAGTTTAAAGCGTTGTTCATTTCTAAGCAGTAGTTTGGGATTGGGTCCTATATAAAATCCCCTTGTTGCGTCTCCCTGGTGTTTAGCCTGAATATTTCTTTCTGGTTAAGTGTTGTTGACTTTCAGTGAGTGTGTAAATTTTCTCACACTAAGTATTCATAAATGTGTGTAGTTAACAGCTGGATTGCCTGATCACTGGAAATGACCTGTTAGTTGAGGTGTTGGCTGCTTGGTGTAACTAAAGGCTTTTCCACATATAAGTTTTAGATTTAAGATGTTTGAAACATAATGATTGTCTTAAAAAGGATAAGTAATTTTAAATAAACTTCTGAAATGTTGTCCTAGCCAAAATTCATTGCCATTAAAAAGCAATCCAGTATAATAATAGGTTGTCTTTTGTGCAGAGTGAATTGTAAGTATTGTATTTTAGCCCCACATAATTGCTTGCAAATCTTAAGGTGATTTTTAACCATTCTAGTTCTGAGCAGTGTCTTTTTAGTCTGTGAGATGGGTATATACATTTCTGAAAAATCCTCCTGGAAGTGACTGCACAACTCCAGAGGATAGTTTATAAATATATAGATTTCCTAATTTTTTTTTTTGTATAATCATGTAGTAGTCTTGGACGGTCTGGTCGCCTACCTGATATTTAGTAATAGGTCTGTCATTTAAGAAGAGTGAGCATCACCTAGTTTTGTTTTATGGGTTGATAAGCAAAAAGAAATAAAAAAGATGTTTAATCAACAAGAGAGCAACTCTTTTTGCATTCACCAAATGGTAATTTGAAATCTTATTTTGTGCGTACTAATAGTCTATAAGCAGTGAGATGCCAGAGCTGCTATAATAGGATTTTCCCCCTCCTAGAAGGATTTTGCTTATGGCTATGAAAAGTTAATTTCAGATCCTGATACTCTTGCATTAATTTTTGAGACATTAGCTGAGTATAGTACAGCAAAGAAAAACATGAACACCACACCACTATGGTGTAGCTAATTGTTTATTACCTCCAACCAAAGAAGCATCGTTAATGTGCAGGCCACAGTGTCTGGAAAGAAAAAGAGGTAGGAAACTGACAGAAAAGGTCTCCCAGATTTCTTATTGATGGTTTTGAGAAAAGAACTGAGGAGGAAAAGGGAAAACAATGTCCTAAACGTGATACAAATGGGTCTTGGTGTATTTGGAAGATCCTGTTTGTTCATTAAAATACTATTTGACAGTCAAACTATAGAACATACCAAACCTTCTTGCTTCTGAGTGAGAAAACACGTCTTTGTGGTTGTATGATTTATGTATGAGAAACAAGTGATTTAGATGCTTACATGCACCATACTTCAGTAATGTATTTATATTCTTTGGAGTATTTGCTGACAAAAGGAGCATGTTACCTCTTCCTTTGGTAGTAAGGGATCTGTTGACTCCACAGCTATGTAAAAACCTCTCATCAGCACCTATTTTAATCAGCAAGAACTTTACTATAAATCATTATCAAAAAAAGCATTGTGCTACGCTTTTATACCAATACATTTATTTTGAAATTAATAGGGAAAAATAATACAGAGCTTGTGCTTGAGATGGGCTAATAAGCGTGCCCATGAGACTTTCCTTTTCAAGCACTAAATGAAAGCTTTTGCATTGCTAACAGGCTACAAAAGTTGCTTAGGTAATAAGACTCCTTTTCTCTTATCAGTAAAAAAGAAAAGGGGAGGGATGGGATGGCTCAAGGGATTGGTAATCAGATTACAAAGTCTTTCACTTCTAGGTCACTGGTTCAAATCTGCCCCCTGTTTAGTAGTGACCAAAAGCTGTTCCCATCTGATGGCTTTTCAGTAGCCTTTGTGCAATTCATGAATGATCTATATCCAATGCCTAGTGAAAATCACTCCTAGCCATTGCTTTGGGAATCTCAAGTCAAACCTTTTAAGTAGGAATAAATGATCTGCTCATGTATTGAAGGGTTTGGTGGGTTTATTTTCCAGAATAATTTTAATAAGTTAGCGTAGTACACCTGAATTTGCACTGTAACAGCTGCTCTGGGCTACAGCTGCCACTGTCACTTCCCACTAGCATTGCTTTCTAAAAAGTTGTTACCAGCTTACTTAAGAACTGGACTGATGTGTCTTAATTTGACTACATGGTATCATGCCAATCTACTTTCATATTAGACTGTAATGGATAAAATAGTAATTGAAAAAATAAGGAGAAGTAAAAGGAAAATACTAAATTTGTCTTAGAAGAAATATTATACTTACTGTAGTAAAATTGATTTTGATAGAGTATGAAAACATTTTTATTGATGATTTTAGTGCTGCAGTGATGCTGTGGAAGCTGGAGACTGCAACTTCAGTGCTCTATGTGACTTAGACCACTATCATGTTCTCAGATAAATGTTTGAATAGCTTTATAAATTGAAGACAAGGGAAAATAGAAAACTTCCCAGTACCTGAAAAAAAGTTCTTGCTAGTGTATATTTTCTAGTGTTGTCTCTTACTGGTGTTTACTGTGTGGTACTTGAATAATGGGCTTACAGACTTGGCTCTTGTCAGCATTTTGAAGTGCTATTTTCCTTAAGGTAGGGGAGTGCTAGAGGACAGTTGCTATAAAGGAAATGTAATTTCTGGTTCATTAATATATGAACCTGACATGAGGACTCTCCGCTATACGTACATTTCTGTGGAAATTGCTGCGACAATTTAGAGGTGTGTTTATGTCCACAGGGACCCACACAACCCATTATAAAAGCGTGGCTTTTTCTTTAAAACTAGCCAAAGTATCTCTTTTGAGACAACAGGCATGCCGCATATATGCTGCAGTAGATTTTTGCACTAGAGTTTTTGCACAGAACTAGGTATTTCATCTAACCTAAATGATATTTCATCAATACAAGTCTCACTGGATCAAATTAATCACATCAGCCACTTCCCTCATTACTCACATAAACTTTGGAGTTTGCTCATAACGCCTCAACCCAGAGAAATACGCTGAGCAGAGTTTGACGGGTACCAGCAAGTGCGATGCACATTTAGCACAGGGTTGGCACAGGTCTTTTCTCTCCCAAGAGCAGGTCCTCAGATGTTGGGAGTGATCTGCCTAACATGCTGTAGCTTCACCTTGAAAACCTAAGCTGGAAGAGTGCTGATAAAACCTGTGTAACATAACACATATTCATACCCCTGTCCTGCAAGAATGGCTCGGGTGGGATTTACTACCACTATTTTTACGCTTGGCTTTCAACAGCCCAGCTAGTTGGCCTGCAATGCAATATCATACACTCAGGAAACTTCAGCAATTGCAGAAAGTCCCAGGTAATGTATGATCCAAAACACATTATCTCCTAATAATGTATTGGTATGAGATGTCTCAGAGATCTGCAGACTCGGAGCAACAGGTATGATGTCCCACCAGAAAGCAGAGGCTGTTCCAGCTGCTCCAGGAGCCGTGTGTCCCCATGTCCTAGCACCAGGGCATTTTGTGGGCCACTCATAATGTTTGGCTCAAGCTTACCTGCACCTGCATCTCTGGCTCCATTTGCCAGAGGGGATGATGGGGAGTGGGATTTAAATTTGGCAATACAAGAGGTGTGGGCAGGAAAACCTACAAGCTTCATGGGACTGTTTGGTCCAGAAGCACAAGTTTGTAAGCCAAAGGCAAAGCCATTCATTTCAGAAGTTCACACAAAGTTTGGGGGGGGGTGAGAAATAATCTGAAAACACTGGCAGCACACCTTTACTCCCTTTCCACAGGGAAGGCTGGTCTTATTCTGGTGGTTAGCTCAGGATATGTTATGAGTGTCAGGCCCAGGATGGTTTAGCAGAGTAAGGTTTGCTTATATTTCAAGGGGATTGTGAGTTGAATCATTAGTTTAGAAAATAATTTGGTTGAACTTAGAAAACCTCCCAGCAAAGCATTTTTCCTAGTGTAATGATGCTTCTTGTGAAGTTTAATAGGACCCTTATAAAGCCATTAGTGCATGCCTATATATTGAACTATGATTTGGCACTATCTGTTTCTGAAGTCCAGAACTGACACCCTCCATTGGTATAACCCCTCCTAAAGCAGAAGCCTTCAAGTTGCTGTGTTTGATGAATGGACTTACTTATTTAAGTGTTGCAGTTGAACCACTAGCAGAGTGCAAGAACCAGGCTGTATCAAATGCAGCAAATTTCTGATTTTATTATTTAATTCTAAAACTTATGTAGACTTTCACAGATCGTCTGGATTGGGTCAATTCAAAACCTCCCCCTAGGCCGATTGGCCAGGCTTGAACCACCTATCTTTCCAGAGACTGTTTCAATAACATCCAAACTTTATCTTTGTTTATAGCACACAGGAAGAAGAAGAGAAAATTCCCATGGGAAAGAGTCTGTGCTTGCCACATTTAAGTGCTGGAGATGTGATGTGGTGTCATCTTTTTAAGAGGACAGGCATGGATGTTGGAGTTCCCAGAGATGGGAGCTGTGAACTGTATTTGGTGTCATTGTCCAGTTACATGATGACTTTCAGCCAGTTGTGTGATAAGCCATACTGCTCGTGGTAGTGAGTCACTCATCAGACCCCACTCTTCCTGCATAAGCTGAGGTGCTGGTGGTGCTAGTGGTGAAGTAAAGGCATGCAAACTTACCTGGGTGTGCTTCTTCACTGATGAGGACTTCCAAGGAAAAGGAGCAGAAATAAAGCTGGTGGTTGCTTTCTGTTTTACTGTTGTTTATGAACCTTATGAGATCAGAGGGTCATGGGGACTGGCTTGCTAGTGATGTGTAATGGTTTGGAAATAGACACCAGGGGTGGCTCCAGCAGCCTTTCATCTAACTAAATGGCTATTATGCATATTCTATTTAACTTATTTTAAAATTGGGCAAAGAGCAGAGAATGCTTCTCTGTGTGCTAGATGCTTAAACTTCCAACTGTGTGTTCAGCACCAAACAAAGGCAAAATGGTTCTCTTTCAAGGAGGTTATCATTTGGTAGATGTATAATACAAAGCAGACATGAAATGCTATGGGAAAGAGGGGCTGACTTGCTATCTTACCCCATTATTTTAGCATTTTAAATTTTTATTGATGGTGGCCTGAATACATAGATTTCACTCAGTGTATTTTGCTTTCCATGATATCTCTGAAATCTTTTACTGAAGTGGGACTTCTTAAATTGAAAATTACAAGCCCTTAGCTTAAAAAGAAGGACAAGTAGTTAAAACCACAGCAAGCCTTTTTCAGAGTACACTGGCCAGAAACTGTACACAGTGTGTGCAGAAAGCTCAGCAGACATTGATTTTGCTTTAGTGTGGGGATGGCTGATCTTCATGGTCCTGTGGCATCCTGATGAGCTCTCTGAAGACCTCGTGGTCACAGGAGAAGGCTGCCATTTATTCAGGTGCTCCCTGGTGGACCAGACATTCACTGTTGCAGCTCTTCTGCTGGCTCCTCCTGCGCTGAGAGGGAAGGGTTGCCAAGTGCTCTCTGAGCCATCCCAGCTTGCCCACTGGTGTAGCCTGGTTTCAGGATCCACCTGGTGTGGCCTGGCTGATACCTCCAGGGAAGTCTGACTCTGACAACCTGATTGTAACCACCAGAGGCAGAGTCCAGTACTAAATTTTCAGGAGGACTTTTCTGCTTCCTAACAACCTTGAAAGTAGACATGCATTGTTCTTAACAAGCCAGTGCCTCTTTGAGGCTTGTGAGTACAACAGTTTAGATTATTTTGCCAAGGAAGGACCATGTGTGATAAATGAATACCTTCCTCCATGGGCAGCTGGGAATATTTGGTGCTTTTGTGCAGCATCCCTCACACTTAGGCACAGAGCTCATTATGCTAAGAAGTTGCATTCCTTTTCCTTTTGTTGACTCTTCTCTACCTGGCATCACTTCTCTGAGTGATGTCATCAATACTGGAGGGTAATTCGTGCTGTTTCTCATGAGCAGGCTTATGCTGGGGTCAATGCAGAGCACACTACACATCAGTTTCCAGGAGCATTACTCAGGATTAAATTATGTGAGCAAGCTGATGACCAGGTTGGTGCAGGATCACTGAGCAGGCCAGGAGGAGCACAGAAATACTTCATGGCAGTGAGACAGCATCCAGGGCACCTGCTGTGTTTCCATGTCCAGGGATGCTGAAGTGGAAGTTGTATGTTGCTGCAGTACCATGGCTCTCCAGATGCGATGGAGAGCAGGTCCATGCCCCATGTCGTTGGAGGGTGGAGAGGCTGAGCTGCTTTTGCCAGTAATGCTATGTCTGATGGTTACTAGCACAGGGCATGGACCAGACATTTAATTATGAGGCTGTCCTGTACTTGGCATTGTAAGATTTTATTTCTGAATAATTTTTTTCATTAGTTTTTTATATTATGCAAAACTTTTGTATAGTTACACGTCCTTTGCTTCATAAAGCCCTTCAGCATGTGAAGTCTCTCCAAGGAGACTTGTTAGCCTTGCTGCTACTTTTCTATCTCATGAGTGGGTGGAAAACCTTGTTGGGTATTGGATGGCATGTCCAATGTCTGATAAAGAGGGCTGATAAAGAAGTTATCCAGTGTTTCTCCTTCTATTTTATTGTTTTTTCAGACTTTGAAGATGTCAGTCATATATTAGGGTTGAAACTAGATGATGTCTAAGGTCTCTTCCAGTCCAAACCATTGTATGATTCTATGATGTCGTGGTCTGCTTTGTGTAATTTGGGTTTCTGTCATACATGCACATAATTTTTTGGTGAAGGAGCATGTACATGGGAGCAGCGTTTTAGTGGGAAAGAAAAGTGAAGCTGCTGCTCCTATCCTTTGACTGCCTGCAATAACAAAGCACAATTTGTCATTTCCTAATCACAAGAAGAGTTACCTCCAAAAGTTTGTGTGACCTCAGAAGTTTCAGTTTACATACCCTCTTGCTTCAGAGACCTTGTCTGTGGAGAAACTTTTCCTTTCTGAAGTTACTCAGAGGTTGCAAAAGTTGAAGCTGAGGCTTCAAAGAACAGGAAGAGTGAGTGTTGTCTTGTCCTCTGGCTGAAGTGGAAATTCAGCTGTCTATTTTTAAATAACAAGGATGTCAGACTTCATGTCCACCTGTGAGGTGCTGAGTTTAACATTCAGTTTTTCTCATTTTCTCTTTGTTTTGTCTTTTTTTTTTTTTAAGTCTGACTTCCTATAGGTTGATAGGTTTGTGTGCATGTATGATAAAGCCAGGGCAACTTCCTAAACAAATGACCTGTCCTTGTTCAGACACAGCCAACATCTAGAAATCTGTGGAGAATTTGCCCTTTTTGATGTTAAAGCAGTGCAGTTCTCTCTCTTTCTCTAGGTATAAAATTAAATACAAGGAACCTGATTATTTCCTTCAAAAATGCACCAGCATGAGATCTGCATAAAACTGTAATGAAAGTTTTCTATACCATTCAAATGGAGGCAATGAAGAAGTAATGCCATTTTCCCCTTCTGTATTTGATACTTAACATGTGAAAACAATTATTTTCGTGATTGTTTCACATTCATTTCACTAATATGATTTTCACTTGTAGAGTGAGTTCTGGATTTACACATTTATTGAAACATGAGAAAATTGCTTCCATAACTTACTCCAGGCCATGTTTTTCATTAGATATGAACCATTGCCTTTGCAATGGTATAATATCAAATCAAAACTCCAAACCCTTGTATCGTCTCATTTTCAAGCCTTGTTTATTATTAGTTGTGTTACACACTGATTTTCAGGAGCAGTTTATATGCACCGATCTTCAGGAGCAATTTATTTAAACTAATTTGTGACCTCAAAGATTGAAGATCACTGTATTTAATTTAACTTTATCTAAGTAAGAAAAATTCCAAGAATCTACTTATTCTGGCTCAAGGCTTTTAGATGTTTTCACCTTGCGTAATGCAAAAGAGGAGCACAACTTGAGAAGCTGAGAGTAAACAATTAGTTTTATTCATCCATTTTATATGCATACTGGGTTTTTACATGGAGCAAAGCTGGTCCAATGTAATTTAGAAGATGTTCTGCTTAAGCCAAGTACCTTAGGAAGAGCTTCTTTCCTTCATACAAGGGATTTATTTCTTTCCAGCCCTGCTGCCCAATCGATCTGAAACCAGTCAAAGTAACAATCGCCAAGACGTTGACCAGGCTCGAAGCCTTAGGGCTGAAAACAGTGGCAGTGTGGAGCCAGACTGGGGAGCAGACGAGTGTCTCTGTCCTGGAGCAGTTGCTCCAGGTGGGTGGACCAGATGGCACAGGTTGGTAGCAGCATCAACAGTCCAGCTTCTATCTGCTGCCACCCTTCAGTGGAGCCCATACAAGCTGTGAGCTACTGTGGAGAGTTGGACAGGTGGCAATGAAGGAGTCATCATAACTCAGTCATCTGCATTCCAAGACTCTGCTCCTCTGTAAGGTGGAGCTTCCTACAGATTCTGTCAATAGCAAGAAAACTGGTGGGGCTTGAAAACTTACCACTGTTTGCTCACTGATAGGTCTCAGGCAGCGTTTGGCACCCTGCTTAGATTGGGCACCTCTGATAAAATGTCAGCTGGGTATCACTGGTGGGGGTCAACTGTGCACTGCTGCTCTTAAATGCTTCTGTCTCTAATGGCTGCAGGATCAGGCTGAAAGTCTGGAATCCAACCTACATTTATACAAGGAAATGTTCAAAATGATAGCCCATGCCCAGAGCTGACTGTGAAAGTCCTTTTGACAGCTGAGCCCAGGATAGAATGTCTGATGAAGGAGGCTGAGGACACTTCTAATTTCCAGCAGAGACATCCATGTTTCCTAGTCCATGTAGATCTTGACCTATTCTTAATACTATAGCTTGATGCTTCAAGATTTTGGGTAACTAATATTTTGGGTTTATTGTGTTGCGATTTGGTTTGCTTTGGATTTTATTTATTTTATATTTTATTTCAATATAATTTTGTTAATTGTAATTTGTATTGGTTTTTTGTTTTATTTTACTTTATTGTTTCATTTCAAACTAGGCATGGCACTCAAATATCTGCCCACTGCTTCAGAAATCCAGAAAAACCAAGAGAAAACACAGTTATTATCTTCAGCCAGTAAGGTTTTACTTGCAAAGAGTTTGGAAAAATCCTTCACCATTGCAGCCAAAATAACTTTGTTAACAAAATCTCCAGGGCAGGTTTTGTGTAGCTATTCCAACATAGGAATAGTCTTGCTGTCTGAACGTGTCATTTGGAGAGCTGATTCAGCCTCCTGCCAGAAAACGTCCTGCATCCCAATTAAGAGGATGCTGCTTACACAGACATGTGGTAAAGCCAGAGCAGCAAAGGATCTGCTGTGCTGGAGGTTTGGTGCAGTCACACCCTCGCACCGTCTTGCACTACACAAATCCACATTAACTGTGAGTACAAAATGAAATAGTTTACTGGACTACATGATTTTGCAAGTATGATTTTCCTGTGGCTCATGTACTTGCAATGGACATACCTCAACTATCTTTAGACAGCCTGACTCGAGTATCAGATACTCCTCAGCGTTAGTTGTGGTAAATACTGCACATGGTCATTTTGGCCACTTTTTGGCAGCTTAAACTGACTGTTGTGGAGCTCCACATTCCTAAAACTGGGCTGGTTTTTATCTCATATATTAGAGGCAAGCCAACAGCAATCTGCTGCTATCAGCAGCATAGGAACATTAACACTTATACTGATGAGGATTCATATTCTGTACTAGACGAGATAGGCAGAAGCTGTTGACCCTTCAAAACCTGATTTCCATGCCAATGAGATTTCCCCAGGTCGAATCTCCACTCTTGGGACACCAGACTACTGCTGTCAGGCTGGAGTCCCAGTTGGCTGACTGCAGGTAGTCTCAGCTACTCCAAACCACCCTTTTTGATCATTGCTGCAGTTCTTGCAGCAGCACAAAAGTATCTCAGCAACCTTCACTGCTGAAAAGTCTTAAGGTGCACTGAAAAGGGGATTAGTTTCTGTTGGCTTTAGTTGAATTTTGAATGGGAAGTACTTCATCAAACACTCTTGTCTATTGCACATTTTTCGTCTACAAGGAAGTTATCTACAGAATGCCAACATTTTGTGCTCCAAACAGTGGAGGATGTCCCTGCCACCAGCTCATTTTGGTTTGGTCTACTGTGGACAAGATGTAGCAAATTCAAAGATTTTTATCTTCATGGTGCCATACCAGTTTATGTTATGTGATGGGTTTTTGGTTGAATTCTGCTGCACTTCATTCATGCTAGACAAATTGCTGGGAGGTGAGACAACATTCCTACGTATAGCCCTGTCACACCTAAACTGCCTGTGTTTGGGAAGGTGGTGTTCCCCTCATTATTACAGGTGCTTAAAGGCCTTTCTCTTATAAGCTCCCTGTCATGACACACTAGGGTCAAGAGAACAGGAGAATTGCATTATTAAGTTTAAAGTTTTAATAAAGCTGAAGCTTGGGGCTTTTTTACAATAGAACCATTAGTTTTGTTTTCACTGTTCAAAAATATACCAGCAGAATTTTGTGTACAGGTTTTTTTTTAGTTGTTGGGGGTTTTTTTACTGGTCTGTGCATAAGGGAGATGACTTTTTAAATCTTTAGCTATTTTTGATATAAATTTTTTTCTAATAATGATTGGTTTTATGAACTTACATCCCCAATGGAAGATGTGTGTGGAAATTTTCAGTAGAAGTCCTGCAAGAGAATATGGTTTACATTGTGGACTTCGACAAGTCCTAGACTCCAGATGTTCTAAAGCAATCTGTTCTAATATACTGATGTACTATTATTACTGTTGCAGTGTGATTTACTGCTGTAGGAAAGTGTCACAGTTGTACATGTAACATCCAATGGATCTTTGAACAAAATATCAGAAAGTACTGTGGTCATTCTCTAATTGTGTCTTTGAAGGTGTTTTCTTTTGCTGTATAAAAACTGATGTGTATTAGGGCCTTTGTCTACTGCCAGTAGGGATTTTATTACATCTGCAAATTCATTTAGGGAACTTTATTGTTGCTGATAATTGAAAATGAGGACTGGTGGAACTTTGGATTGTGTATTATTTTTGCTTTGTACTGTTATAAAGCATAGTTGTTCAGTAATTCTAATTCATAATGAATAAGATTTTAATATTAGATCCCTAATATTAATAATTTAGATCCCTAATAGGGCTTAGGGATCTAATTCCATTTTAAGATGTGCAGGAAACTGAGAGTATTTCAGAAATTCAGGAATTCTGTTCAGGAAGCAGTGAAAGGAATCCCAGACCAACAAACTTGCACTACAGACACACAGAATTACATACTTCCTGATGAAAAGGAGTTTTTCATAACTGAGGAGATACTCAATACTGCCACACAGACAGACCAGTTACTTGATTTGCATGAGACTGAGGGAGGTGATGGTGGAAGAGGATGGTGGTTGGCTCTAGCCTTGTAACAAGCAAGTTACAAAGAAAGCATATGAAGTTACCAAAAAAGAGTCTGCATGCCCGTCCAAAAGGAAGTAAAAATTGTATACTATTCCTGTCACATGATTTCTTCTTTCTTCCCATCTTCCATTGCTTTTACAAATATTTCAGTGTCCAACTGATGCTTTTTTGATCCACCAGAAATTCTACTGCAAATTCATTCCACTTCTGGAAACCGGTAAGGACTTTTGGACGGGGGCTTCCAGTTGTTTCCTCTGGAAAGAATTCTGCTTGGAGATGCCAAAATGTCTTAAGACATTTTGCCAAAACATCAAATTTTGCAATGCCAAAATGTCTCAAACCAGTATGGTGCAACTGGATAGAATGGAGCATTTGCATCAAAATTATATAGCTCGAAGTCAAATGCTTGTTGTTAACGTGCCCATTGAAACCCAGTGCACACCATGTAAACACCATGCCACAACTGAAATAGCAATGGGAGATGAAGAAAGTAGCTGAAAGGGTCTTTTCAAAACTTCAAGAGGTATTAAAATTTGGGTGTGTTTTTAATTAATTTTAAAATCCATTTTTCCTCATTTCTAATTACAAACAACTCAGAAGAGTAATTATTCCCTGAGTATGAAGTGATGGTTGTTGATTTGATTGTATGAAACTGTAAAAAATAAAGTAATATTTTAACTTCCTTTTACTTTCCTCAGAAGTTTGAATTTTTACCTTTATAGTAGGTATAAAGGGTATGGATTCAATGCTTCAAGGATTTACTCCCACAGGCCTTTTACCTAAAGTCTAATTGGTACTTCCACAGATTTTCATATTTGCAGGCTCAGACCTTTAAGTCCTCTTTTAACACACTTTTGTTTGACAGGAGTATTATGCTCTAAAATATATACCAAAGACATATTTTATCATCTATTCTAACTATATATGCATGCTAAATATACTGCATATGTATTATATGTATGAAGCTATATTTTATGTACATACACTACAGATAATAAAGGTATCAACCTTTTGGCATTATAATGTTATCATAACTGTGTAATATAAATTTACAGACAGATTAGCAATAGAATACTTATTAAGTTGAGCCATAAATGAGTAATTATTTTGTATGAACTTAAGGAATGCATTTTTAGGGAATTTCAAGTTCTTGCTTATGTAACTGTTAGAGCTGAATACTTCTGCAACTAGATAATTGACATTTTCCCTTCCAAAGTGAAGGAACAAATTTTCAATCACTGGGATAAAGAGGACTTTCAAAAGGATGCTCAAATGCTTTCTAACTTGTTGCAAGGAAAACTGGTCTACAGTTTGTCGTTCCAACGGAATCAAATATATAATGTTGGTTTATGGCTAATAAGTTACAAATTCAAACTTCACTATGACTACAAAGAAGGAAAACAAGAACTAAAATAAAGTGGAAATGCCTAAAGAGAGAAGATTATTGGGAAAGTCCAGAGGATCCAGAATCAAGAGTGATGCAGTAATATATGAGAACCAGTTTATGTAACAGAGAAGTGCCAGTTTACCTACTTCTGGTTGTAAAGGAATTAGTGGAAGAAGGAGTGTAAGGAGAGTGAGCCATCCAATAATCAGGTTCAGAGAGATGTCTTCCTGCAAAATCTGTTCAGCTAAGAATAATTTTAAGATTTTTAAATGGGCGTTGAGCAGGAAATTAAGTAATTCCTAGGCTACGAAAACTTTCTGTCTGTGGAATTTACAGATGTACAAAGTATATAAGGCATAAAATTAACTTTGGACAAAATCCTTAGGCTTTTGTTTGCTTCAGTAAAAAACATCAAAGTATCTAATAGTATTTTTGTAGACTATGGTGTATTAAATATCTTCGGTTTTAGTATCAAAAGATGGTACAGGCTGCATGGAATAAAACAAGTCCTGGGAAATGTAAATCATGCATCCCAAAGAATCCTTCTCTTGGAATTTGGAACAACTTTTTGAGTTGTATAAAATTTGAATAATAGCTGGATGCTACATTTTTGTTTAAAGTCAGTATATTTTACTGTTACCATTTTATTCTACTGACTTAATTTTTAAATTTTTTCTGATTTCAATACTGGTTTTGGAAAAGATGAGTATGTTCTAACTGTGAGCTATCAATCCATTGGATCTGAAGCATTTACTGAGTATTGAAGCATCAGTGCCCAAAAGCACACTGTATTTTGTTACAGGGTGAATTATCACCCCTGCTAAGAGGGTCTGCTGCTTGAGCTTAACCTGGATCTGTTCTCCTTGATTATTATTATCAGTGAATGTCCCATTGTAGCAGGGAACTTGAGCTGCTCTGATAGAAGCAAAAGTGTCCTCAGTTTGACATGCTCTGTTGTGACATTTCTGTGTCACTGAAACATGGACACGTTAGACTTCTTGTTTAAGTGAAGGTTATACCCTTGATCCTTTCCCCACTTGATGTATTATTTTTGTCTATTTCTTTCTAAGATGGCTCAGAAGGGCATGGATGCCTACCAAAACTTTTTTCTTCTGGGCTGGATGTTAAGAAATCTGTAAGTGAAGCTCAGTTAATCCCTTTGATCCCTCTTTGCTGCTGCATCCATGAGACCTTATCCTAACCCTAGCACTGTGGCTGAGTTATCAAAAAACATCACATTGTCAGCCTCAGTCTCTTTGCTGATCTTTGTGAAGAGAATACAATTCTGCAGGCATCCACAAAGCTGAATGGCAAGCACCAGGAGCATGTTGGGTATTGCATATTATTTCCTATATATCATATATGATCTGAAAAGCAAAGACTGCATGTACCATATGAAGAAAGAGTAGAAAGAGATGGTGATCAATGGCTGCCAGTTCTTACATGTGCATAGGGAAATTGAGAATAGCAAACCTGAGCTAGGTCTGGAAAGGAAAAAGGGAACTGCACCTTTGTATTTTCTTGTGATTTGAAGAAAAAGGTGATGTTCTGAGATGAACTGGGTGGCTAGTTTTCGAAACAGAAACATGGGACACAGTAGCTTGAGAAAAAACTGCTTTTCCAAAGCGGAGCATATTTTTCATCTTTGCTGGTCATTAGAAGTGCTTCTGAATACCAGCCCTTCATGGAGGAAGTCATGCTGGAATACTCTGAGCTGGTGATGATTTTAAACTTCACCCAGCATGTAATAACTCTGAGTAATTGGTAGGTATGTGGGCTTCAAGGACAGTGATATTTTTGCGCCTTTGCCTGTTTAAATCACAGTGTTTTGTGGACGACAGTGCAGCCAAATGAGTGCTGGAATGCACAGCACTGGAACAGGAATATTAGTACATATGGTGTGTTTCAAAAACTTACTAAATGTACAGCAGGGTTCAGTGTGTGTGGCTGACAGGTCTTGTTTTTAGATACTGTCTCTTTCAAAAAACTTTTTCTGGTAGGGTTTTGGAGTCATTCTTATGGCAAGGACATGGAACAGTGAGTTCAGAGGTGCAGCCTGTATGCTGATAAGGAGTTATTAGAGCATGAAGAAAGAAAGCCTGATTTTAGAAATGTGGTATGTGTTACATTTTATACAAAAGGAAGCTTAAAAAATCATTAACTTTATTGCAGCATACACAGTGATAATGACACCAGTTGTGAAATGCTGGTTTTATAAGTATAATTTATTATGCTTTCTTTGATCCAGTGTTACAAATTAGGATCACTCATGTCAGGAGATTAAAACCTTTTTGTCTCTCTTTGATATCAAACTATTCTTTCCCAGTACCTTTTATCTTGCAGAGCAGTGCTGAATTCCACAGCACCTTTGTCAGTTCACTCGTGTTATTTGCAGCAATCATTTAATTTGTTTTAGAACTGATATTATTTAGTCGTACTGTCATTTGCAACAACACGGGCTCTTTAATATCCTAAAAATGTTGAGAGGCTTTGGTGTTAGCTGAGTAAGCATGTGAATAAGAGAGAAGAGAGAAGAATTTTGGGACCATGGTGAGCATGCAAGATCGCTAAATTGGATGGAAAAAGAAAAAAACCCATACAAGTCAAAGTGAGATTGTACATCAGAAAAACTACAGCAATCTACTGAAAATTAGTAGATGATAGTCCTGAGAACCTTACAGTGAACCACAGGTACCAGCTTCCCTGAAGCACTGAAATAGGAACTTGGAGAAGCTTGTAAAAGGTGTCCTCAGGGAATCTTCCATTTTTTCACTATGATACCTTTAATCCTAGAATTGTCAAGCCACATGGAAAATAATAGGACTGAATAGTTCAGTCAGTTAAAAGTTAGTATTATTTTTTTCATAAAAAATATTAGGTGTTCCTGTTTTTTTGGACCCGTTAGGATTTGTATAAACTTTAAAACAAGTGAAGTCAAGTATTGAATCTATATTGCTCTTTCTTTTTTAATTTAAGATCATTGTCTCTGACTAAGCAGACTCTATTCAATAAAAGGAATTAATTTAAATACAATATTTTTTTAACAGATGATTCAACGAGAGGCAGAAGTAAAGAACAGGGTAACTGCTGTGGCGTTGACAGACTCTGTTCACAATGTGTGGCATCAAGAAGTTGGGAAAACTATTCGAGAATGGATGCGAGAGGTAAGGCCATGTGTTTTTTAGGAGTTGAAATATATACATCTGTATATGGCTGAATAAGCATATTTTTATCTGCTGACCTCTTCTTTTTTTTGGGTGTGAAAGACAGCATGCTACAGGACAGTGGAAATCAGGTATCCATATCAGCCACTAAAATAACGAATATTACAGGCATTTCTGAACTTCTAGGTTAGCAGCCAAAATAATAAGAGCTAAGTTCAGTGTTTCTTCCTGATGCACAGCAAAACAGAGACATGCCAAAGCAGCCCATGCAGTACCTGACACCTGGAGCACAGTCCTGGGTCCACCGGGTGTTACTGGGTTGATCTGGCAATGGTGGAAAATCCACTTTAAGCTCTTCATGATGCAATTTGGTGGTTTGCACCACTGGCAAAATGCCCTTTCTCTCAGCAGCTTTTTGATGTGTAATTACTCCTGTAGTGCTCCAAAGCTCTTGTACTTAGGTATGGGCTGCTGAGATTTTTAAAATCATGTTTTTAAAGCGAGACCAGATAAATTACTGTTTATGAGTCTCATGCTCACCACATCAGGCTCGTCACTGTGTTTTCTGCATACTCGTGGCAAAACACTAAAACAATAGGTGCACAGAGCAAAGTTACACACCCTGGACTTTCTGTTAGACTTGACCTTTTCCTCATGGATTTAGTGAAATTTTGTGTATAGAGTGCCTATTCCTGGCTTAACCTTAAAGTTTTACAGGCCGTGACTGATGGGAATAGAGAATCACCTGGGATGCAGCCTGACAGCTCTGACTTAAGTGTTAAAAATATAAAGAATGGTAACCCCTACAGGCTCTGTCAGAGAAATCCCCATTTTCTTTATGGGAAATCAAAACCTTAAAATATGTGTTATGTAGTAAAACTGAAATTTTAAATCCTGTAATTTGAATCTGACAACTCCATTTTTCTTTAAGCATTTAGTCTGAATAAGAAAAGTGCATTACCTTTAATTTCATTTGCAGAAAGTAGATGTTAAAGAATAAGTTAAATGATTAATGGCCTAAAAAGTGGATGGAGTGTCATAACTTACATTAGCATTAAAAATCTCCTATAAGAAAGAAGAATTTTACATATGTGAAATGTGGCTGAGTGGTATTAAGACTAGCATATCACCTGGATATCTCTTACTTTAATCAGGTTTAAGGCTACTGGTAAAATGAATAATAATTAAAATATACACCTAATCGCTGCCTGTCTGTAGGGCTAATTGCTGTCATTGAAAGAATGAATTGTTAAAATAAAGTAATTCTTCACTGGAGCTATCTCTCCTGTATCACTGCTGGCCTATTTTTAGTACCTATAGAAGTCATGATTTTTGAATTTATTAGGAGCTGTGATGAATGATAAAACAAATCATCCATTTACATATCTTGACACTGCTTTCGAGAATACTTATTTCTTACAGGCAAGTGTCACATTGTATATAAAAGCTAGTTAATTGTGTGCTAATCTTCTGTATTATCTCCAGCTCTCTGATACAGTGTTCTATCAGTAGTTAATATTAATTTTACTTATTTCAAATGATTGTAATACTTCATAAAAACTCTACTTCTTTTGTAATTTCTACCACCTTACATTTGCGATTTCACATTCAGCTGTTAATTAAAATTACACATGCAAATCATAAAATTATAATGCTTTACTACTTTAAACCTTAAAACCTTTGTGAAATACTTCCATTTTAACAATTTTTTACTAAATATATTATATTACTGGATACTGTGTTTGTTTTTTTCTTTTTCCATTGAGTTCAATAGTTTCATTGATCTACTCTTTCTTACAAAAATCTGCCATGCTTTGTGAACTTCACTTTCTAATCTCATACAGCAACCCTTCCTTTATGTTGTCCCTGCTCTCCCTGGTCCCAGAACAGTAGGGTTGCCTTGACAAATCTATTCAAAAGCCATTCCTCGCCCTTTATTGGTGGGGACTGAAGCCTTTGAAATTCTCTCCTCACTGCAACACAGCTGACATCTTCTTCCAGACAGAATGAATTAAGGAAATACAATAAGATACTTGATCTACTAGTCAAGGATCTTTCCACAGTGAGGACAGACTCCATGGTGCACAACTAGGGCAGCAAGCATCTACAAATACACAATACATGCTGTTTACCAGAATAGAAGTCGTCCATTTTTACTATCATGTCTGGTGGTATGATTTTCTTTAGACATCTGTCTCAAAATTGAATGGGTCTTTCCAAAAAGTTGTGCATTTCTTTTTTCCTTTTCCCCTTAATGAATTTAATCAGGTTTTGAGAGAGGAAAAACTCAGATTTTTAATAGAGCAAGCAATGTAGATCTTCTTGTTCAGCAGGTAATCCTATTAAAAATGTAGTTGTTTTATAATTCAATCTCCAATTCAGTAGATTTGGTGTAGTTTCAGCATATTTTATTAAAAGCGTATTAATACTTCAGTTTATAGACAGCTCTGAATAGAGAGCATTTGGAGCAAAACCATTTAGAAAATTCATGGTAAATTCATCCTACTCAGAGGTTCAGGAATGAAAGGTAAATGTAAATGCTTACTGAATATAACTCCCCAGAGATCAGTATTTGCCTTTTATGTTCGCACACATTCATCTCAGCTATATTTCCAATTATTTGAATATTAATCTGCTACCTTGATGGCTTCTGTTCAGTTATAATATGTTGTTTCATGTATTCACAAACATTCTTTCCACAGTGTAATCCATCAAAACACTCTAAAAAATTCTGATTTCTTAATGGTAGTAAACGAGCAGGCACAATGTTTATATCAACACCCATTTATATCAACACCAGCTAGGAAAAGCTTAACCTGCGTAGTTCAAGCACTGCTTCGCCCAAGCACCTACTGAAGTCCACTGGCACTCAAAGTAGCACTTAAAAGACATGATACTTAAGCACATTACAAATCTCCTGAATTATGGTTTTACTCTACTTAGTATGAAATTACAGTATTTCATTGTCAGTAAGTGTAAGCTAGTGTAGTGTACCGTCCAGTCCCTGTTGGGATTGCTGTGTAAATTAGTTTGAGTATTTTGATGTGATTGCTTACATTAAGAAATTGATGCCATTGCTTACAATGTCTGTATTTATTTTTGCTCTGAGTTTTTGGCTTATCCCAAGAATTGCCTGCCTGCTCTTACAGAACTGCTGTAACTGGGTGTCCAGCTCCGAGCCCCTGGACACATCAGTGGAGTCCATGCTGCCAGACTGTCCCCGTGTCTCTGCAGGTACATCCATTTGTTTGCAATAAGCCAGTTGTTTATTTAAAAATGCATTTGGTTCTGACTGCATTTTAACCTTTCTACAACAAGATGTGGCTGAAAACATATGGCTGCTGCTATTTTATGCAGCCCACTCCTAGTTTTTTCTTTTTTGCTTTGTGTGCAGTTTAAGTTCTCTTGTCTACTTGTTGCTTGAATTTTTCTAGTCTTCCTTTCTGTTTAAGTAATTGGTGATATTATGTATAGGAGTCTAAGAAAAATAATAGTGGTAACAAGAACTGGGAAATTTGAATAAGTGTCTAACTCTGTGTGGGCAACAAGGTTTTAAGGAAGTACGAAAAGAAAGTTACTGTTAAAATAAATGAGACACTTTCCTGAATGCTGATCAGCGGAAGTCTAGTTTACATAGCAAATGATTTGCAACATCCAGGAATGCTGATGTGAGTTTTCTGTTGTTTTGGATATACTCAGTTATGCTTTTTCATTAATGAATCATAAATCGTAGGAAGCACGTGAAATAATACAGAGTTTTTAGTTAAATGTGTGATATTTCCAGAAAGTAGATGTAGTCATCAATGTAAAAGGAAAATCTCCAATCTCTGTAGGAATGTAATCTAAAATACATAAAGCGGTTACTGAACTTTCATGCTTGATTATTGGGTTTCCTAAAAGCCGTGGGTAGTGTATTTCTGTAGAATATAAAACCTAGTTCAAAGGAAGACACAGCCTATACAATATTAATTTAAAAGCTGAAACATTATTTGACCTTGCTCAGTGGGATGCAGTTGTTCGTTTGACAAGTTAGTTTCATATCTGTCTGCATTTGTGAGGTTGTTAGTAAGACCTCACCTTGCAGATGAAACTGAGTTTACTACAAGATATTTTTAAGGCTTGGAAAATTTAGCACTGCTTTGTTTCAGAGCTCACAACAACCAGAGACTTTAATTACATTTCTGTTATGGTTTGGGATCTCACCATGCAGATCCTCAGCTCTGTACAGACACATTCAATGGAATTGACATTGCTCTTTGGTGCTTTGGTAAATGATATATTACTAAAATTTTCAGAGATTCGACATTCATTTACCAACTTTTTGCTCTTTTAGGGGAGATTACTGCAGTTTAAAAGAGAAATATAGTTCAAGAGTGGAATTCTTTAAAACAGGATTAACTTCTAATCTCTGATGTCTCTGTTGCTGTTGTGAAAGACTGCATATTATAGAGGTCATCGTAGGTATTCTATAAAGAAATCCTAGGTGTTACTTAAAAAGCAGACTGATGCTTCATTAGAGGTATAAATAATGTCTTGTTTTTACATTTCTGTTGAAGATGGATCACAGTGGCCTTAACATTTCTACACCACTTAATGAATTCCCAGGCTGCACTGAAGTGACAGAAGAATTAATTTAAATGGGGTAGGACTTCAGCCAGTAAAACTTGGGTATTTGTATTTAGTACATACATTGAGATAAATTAAGATGACTAATGTTTTAGATGTTCTCAACAGAGATTTTTGATAATGATTTAATGTAAGATAACTATTTCCAGACTGATTCTTTGTAATATAAATATAGTTTAAAATAGTATAACTTTACATGACTGCTCCTGAATTGCCAGTTTGCTCACATGTTCTTGCTTATATTTCTTGTAATTATCTCTTACATGAACAATGGAAAGACATTTACAGAGAACCAAGTGAATAATTCATATGGTGTGTTTATATGAGCAACAGTATAAGCTTGCATTAGGGTAATATGTAATAAATTTATGAAATGTTACTAGATGTAGGAACAACATTGTTTATTGTGAGAGATTCTATTTCACTCTTTTCCTGAGAACTGCGGTACTGAAAGAGCCCACACTCAAATCCTGGCAGCATTGCCCTTGGTATTTCAGGGAATGACAATGAGAGCAATCAGAATAATGACAGGAGATCTTTTAAATTAAACCTTTTTCTGTAGAAAGATTCACTTCTATGCTTGGAAGCCCATCTTTTATCTCTGTTTACACTGAAAATTAGTTCAGAAATAACTGCCTTGTGGTCACATTTCTTGAGACAGCTTTTCCAAATTGGGTCTGATATTCAGCCTTTCAGCATACTGGGTTTTACAGGCAATCCTAGTTCCTGAGCAGTTCATACTGCATAATATCTCACAGTCTCCCTTAAAATCACTAGAGACAAAATAAATGGCCATCAAACTGGAAAAATTACTTGTATTTCCAGATAGAGTTGTTAAAGCTTTTGATTAAAGAATTATTGAGTAATTAAAATGTTTTCCATAATTGATTTGTGTCTTCTTTGGTTACAAAAAGGAATGAATACACTTTCGTAATCAAATGTTGAAAGCATGAGAACAACAATAAAAAGCAATCCATAATAAATCCATTCTCTGTTCTTGTGGCGAGAGGTGCTTTGTGGATCCCACCTTCATGGTTTTTCTTCTGCATCTCAATGATTTGATTGTGTGTGGGTGTCATACGTTTAATATGTTAATATCTTGATGGTGACATGGACAGTGGGATTGAGTGCACCCTCAGCAAATTTGTCTATAACACCAAGCTGTGTGTTGCAGCTGGCATGCTGGAAGGAAGGGATGTCCCAGAGGGATTTTGAGAGACAGGCCTGCAGAGGAGAGATGGACCCCATAAAGTTCCACCAGTCCAAGTGCAAGGTCCTGCACATGGGTCAGGGCAATCCCAAGCACAAATATAGACTGTGTAGGTTGTCAATTGGCAGCTGCTCTGAGAAGAATGATACACAATTGTTGGTTGACAAAACCTCAACATGACCCACCAATGTGCATTTCCAGCCCAGAAAGACACCTATTTCCTGGGCTGCATCAAAAGAAGTGTTGCCCACAGGTCGAGATAGTTGGGTCTTCCCCTCTGCTTTGCTTTGGTGAGACCCTGTCTGGATGACTGCATCCAGCTCTGGGGGGCTCAGCACAAGATAGCAAGTCCAGAGGAGCCACAAAGATGCTCAGAGGGCTGCAGCACCTCTTCCATGAAGACAGAGTGAAAGAGTTGTTCAGCCTGGAGAAAAGAATGATCTGGGGACCCTTGGAACACCTTCCAATATCTAAAAGTGCTGCAAGAGAGCTGGTGAGGGGCTTTTGACAAGGGCATGGGGTGATAGGACAGTAGCGGAATGGCATCAAACTGACAGAAGGCAGGTTTAGGTTAGAAAAGACAGCAAAGAAACTCTTTCCTATAAGGGTGGTGAGGCCCTGGCACAGGTTGCCCAGAGAAATTGTGGATGCTCCATCCCTGCAAGTGTTCAAAACCAAGTTGAATGGGGCTTTGAACAGCCTGGTCTTTTGCTCAAACTCCTATGACAGAGCAGTTGGAACTTTTAAGGTTCCTATCTCTTACCCTCTTCACTTCCAGCCCTAATTAAGGACCTGTGTTAGACTTGAGGTCTTCTTCTGCCTCAGTCTTAACCTACCTTCCTAGTGGAACCCAACCAAAATACATGACTTTTGTCTCAGAGGAAATGGATCCATCTCCCATCTAAAACATAAGAAAATATAGGGTGGAGAAAGCTTAAGACTTTAAAATGGTGTGTACATTAAAGATCATGATCATTAAAGATCATGGCATAAAAGGGAGTAGGGGTGGAAGTATTATTGGTTAGGAAGCTGTATGTCAGCCTGGAATTTGACAGAGACAATGGAATAGATGTTTTAATGACAGGTTTGCACTGCATTACTGGTAACTGTAGTTGTAGTTCATGCTGTGATTCTGAGACCTTATGTTTCTCCTAGCTCTGGAGCAAGGAGTTCAGAAGCCCTTGGGAAGTCATCCTACTGGAGCAACTACTGGGCGGGAATAGCTGACAGTGGGGATGGGAGAAAGCAGATCCATGGATCTGTCTTTGTCTCTAATGCTGTTCAGGAATTAAATTACTGTGATTTCAGTATAGTGGCCTGGACTTTACCCCAGGAAAGGTATTGTGGTAAATTTTGCCAGGTAAACATGGCCTTTGTAGACCATGGCCTCCTGAATTTGCCAGGTAAACCTGTTTGTATTCCTTAGCTCATGTATTTCTGCCAGTGATAGCTTGTTATTTAGGAGAGAAGATTAAACTTCACAGTAGTTTGCCAAAGTGGATATGCACCACCACTCATTTAAAGTAATCAAGTGAAGATGTTGTAACATTAGTAAAATGAATTGCCTAGTCAGATCTTTTTTAAGCCTTGCTAGTTGCCCCCCAAAATTATTAGTTATTCTTTTAACAGTTGCAGCCAATGTAGTTAAAACATTGTGAAATAAGGAAATCATAACATTAAAAGACAAACAAGATAACACAAAATAGAATGAAACATTGACACTAATCAAGGAAAGTTCTATTCACAGAAGAGCCTAGGCTTGAATATGTGTCTATGTAATAAGAGAAAAAGTTAATTCATACAGTTGAATAAAGTAGCCTTAGGCTGGTAGAAGAAAAACAAACTTAATTTTGGGGGACAGGTACAATGTGTACTGGTGGTGCTCTTGAGTGAGCCTTCAGATAGTATTTCCTGGTGCCCACCATCAAGCTTAACACTGTGTTGTATATCAACCATTTAATTACATTTAGATAAGCCAAGCACAACTTTTTTTTAACTTTTTTTAACTTTTTTTTTTTTTACTTTGAATTTAGAAAATATCATCAATACAATTTCTAACAGAGTACTGGAAGTTTGTGGGAGGTTTACAGATAAATAAATAGAAGGGGAAAATAGACTTGCCAGAATGGTTGAGCTGAGAAAGGACATTTGGAGGTCATCAAGGTGATTTGCTCAAGCCAGACCACCTGGAGCCAGTACTCCAGCAGTATGTCCAGTCTTCTGTAAGGTCCATTACCTGTCAGTAAAGAAACCATGATAATAGTAATTAACATACACGTAAGGTTGCGTAGCTTTATCTGGTATACTCGCCTAAGTTCCAAAAGACCACACAGAGTCATACCATAGCCATGTGATATGCAACCGTGGTGGTTGTGTAGGATCTAAGTCCATACATGAGTGTCACACTTCAAGGCTCAAGCGTGTTTTTTGAGATTTTTTTGTATGCACATATGAAACTTGCAGTTCAAAGCAAATGAAAGATGAGAATCTGCAGACCTCACTGAAAAATAACTTAGTTGAGTCCTTGGCCTAGCTTGATTTAATATCAAGAAAGAACGTGGCAGTGAACAGTACCCTCTGAACTACTGCTTTGTGTTAAATAATAAAATAGCATCATTAATACTCCATGGCACAATAGTAAATTTAAGTAAAGTTATTCTGTTCTCTTAGATCTGTTTAAAAACACCAATCCAAGCAACTGACTGTGTCTCTTGAACAGTAAGCCTTTCTCTGGTGTGCAGTCTGTGGCTCCACACACAAGCACACTGACTTTTCAGGTAGAGCCCTTGATGCAAAGCTGGTGTTCAATACCACGGAAACAATGAATTACCCATTAAATTATGGCAGTGGTAGTTTCTGTTGGCTTTGCCTAACAGGTGATTCCTGCCTGCTGTTTTAAGAGTACAGTTGTGTATTTCTGCAGAAAAAACCGTCTATCTGCAGATGCACCCCATGCTGAGCAGATCCTGGGGTTCAAACAGGAGGATGTCCAGTGAGGTTAAATGGACTCTCCAACACCACATGGTCTATGTGTAGGGATAATTGCATTAGTGAGGCTCAGGACAGCTGTAGGGAAGGATCAGCTTATTTTTTCCTGCTTTTTTTGCCTCAGCTGTATTTACACCACACCACAGTTTCTCTCTTACACATTTATGTATCTTGCTCATAACAAACAAGGCAGACACAACCATAAACTGTATTAAGTGCTGAGACAATTCCTGGCTCATACTCTTGGCAGCTTTTAGCCCAGTTTACCAGTGCTTCTCTTTCTTTTGTTAACTCTTTAATCAATTTAATGAGGACTGTTCTGGGATGTCTTCTGATATTAGTCTTTCACGACCAGGAATAAGTGTCCAACAGTTCCAGCAGTACTAGAAATAAAAAGAAAACCATGCACTTTTTACAATTAAGTAATTTATCCATTCTGTTAAAAATGTTACTTCTGCATTCACTAGTCATTCATGGGTATTAATATTACTTAATCAGTGTTTACTGTAAAGCTCATTGCATTTTATGTCTTCATGTGTGTGTAGTTCTGTCAATAAACTTTGGATTTCAGGAGAAAAGACAAAAGGCTGAAGCTTTTTGTCAAGGTGGCAGGGTCCTGTGTCTAGCTGCATGTTAATTTGTTTTAAGGTATTTGCAAGATTAATACACAAGTGAAGGAGTGCAGGAATCTGCAGTGTGAAGCTTGCTTCATAACCTCTGTCAACATTCTCACCTGCTGTTAAAACTGGTCCTGCATTTCCATTTCTGCTGCTGTACTTTGTCGGGCAGGACTGGAAATTATTATGGTAACTTTGAAGCATCAGACTGTCTTAGCCACATCTCTGGCAGTTGCTGTGCTAAGTCCAGCTTTAACTTATGTCTTCTCAGCATGGAAGTAAGTAGCTTTTTCCCTATTCCTGTTTCTTCAGAGGAGCTCTGCTTTTACACTCCTGCTCAGTCTCAGGTGTTGCAGACAGCTTTTCATTTCATGTGTAAACCTAGCTGGATGTGAGCCCCTGTGTTGTGCTTGGAGTACGTTAGCTCTACCGTGCTGTGGAAAGGACAAAGTTTACAGAAACCTATTGAATAATATTGCAGATTGTGTTCTGGAGTGCCAGAACCTCAAAAATAAACGTGAAAATGTGAATTTGAAAGCATTGACTTGAATTGCCAGATGTTGCTTGTGCCAGAGAGTTCAGTAACAATCAGTCATTTACTGTTCCTCAAAAGAGTTACATGTTTTTGAGGTAGTACTGATATTGGAGAAACAGTTTCATCAAAACATATTCTTGTACTCAAACATACCTATTTATCATTGCAATTTTTTAGAGTGAACTAGTTAGTTGTTGTCTTAAGAGTCCCTGAGGCTATCTTTGTGGTAATAATGAATAATTTAAATTACTACAGTCAGATATTTCCTATGAAGCGTTTGACAACTATTAGACTACTGCGACTGTTACTTCTGATACTACTTAATGCCATCTCATTAGTGCCTTATAGATCTGTAAGTGTCTGCACGTTGGCAGGTCTTACTCCAGTGCGTGATGGAAAACTCCTCTAGAGCTCAACACCCGTAAGAAGGAGAGATATCATCCAAAATTCAATAGCAAAATTTTTATCTGTATTGACATAAAATCCAAAAGATCTTTCATATTTCAGCTTTCATTTTCTGTTAGAATCCAGATTTAGATTTGGTTCTGTGAGAATTTTTCAGAAAGTTCGGTTTCGGTAGGAAACTTCCCTTTTTTTATTGATGTGTATAGTTAAGGCTGGGAAGGATATTTAGATCACTTATTGTCCACTTTTAGACATAGGTCTTTAGCTTTTGACCAAATTTTATGCTGAAATTTAAAACTTTAATTTGATGAAAAGGCTCCTTCCAGTAAGTCATTCAGCCTTGGCTGGAAGTATTCAAGAGATGGGGAATCCATTGCTCCCTTCCCTTTATAATTTGCAAACTATTAAGAAGATTGGCTCATTTCTGGTTTGGCTTTGTCTGGTTTCAGGTTCCAGCCATTAGTTCTTGTTGTGCCTTTTTTACACTAAATTAAAGCACTGTTGTGTACATTTGCCTTTTCTTCCTGTGAATTATGTACTGGAATTGAGTCAACACTCTGTTTTCTTTTGAGAAATGTAGTAGATCAAATTCTTTAAGTCTCAGTGCAAGTTAATTTCTCCAGGTTTCAAAAGCTTTCTTACATTTCTCTGTGGCATCTCCAGTCTTTCAACATCTTTTCTTTCAGGTAGACCTGTCTACATCTCATTCATGTAATAAACAGACTTCAAATCTTTGCTACCTGATTTTCGCCCGTTTCATTAAGCAACAGTTACATTTGTGCCATTTATAACCCTACTATAAAGAGTTAGTTTAGGAGGAACTTGCCCTTTCTAGAGCTGCTGCTCTTCATCTTGGTTTTAAACTAGTGTTGGAAACATTGCAGGTACGTTTTCAAAAAAAATAAACCAAACAAATATACTAACTCAAAAAAAGAACCCTAAACCAAAAACAAAACAACAAACCTGTCACCTTTCCTGTTAATAACCATCCCATCCATCTTCACATTTACACAAGTTTTACCAGCAGTGAATTTGTATATATTTCCTGTGTTGTTGAATAGCCACAGGATATCTCAGCAATAACATCTCCGTTCAATAGTGGTTTCTCCATGATAACTGCATTTGCAGATTACTTAGTCTGCAAGTTCTTAGAAATGTGGAATAATACTAACTTTCAACCCTTTTCCATGAGTAAAGAGTTTCCATTTGTCCCCTCCTGAATTTATGAAATGTTGACCAATTTCTGCCTAAGTCAATGTTCTAATTAAGTAATGAATTTGTAATTAAGTTTCTCCAACTTTCCAACTGTAATACTTTACAGCATAGAACAAGAAATGAGGAATGTATCTTCCTAGTAAAAGGAAGACGTTTTAATGTTTCTCTTAAAGACACAGGGGAGTGACTCACATGCTAGACACAGTACCTGGAATCCAGCAGCTGGCAAAGCAGCAGTCACCACCAGTCAGCTAGAGCAGGTAAGGGGCTCCAGTGTAATAACAGTCCAGAAGTTTCATCAGAAACCTGGGAAGAGCAAAATTTAGTTATTTAAAACAAAAGAGAGATAAAGCACTTTCTAAAAATGCTTGGCAAAGTTGACATGATTTTTTCTTCTGCTCAGAATGTTCTGGAGGAATAAATCAAATGCCTGCCAAAAAATTGAGTATACTCTGTTTGCATATAAATCCTTATCAGCTAAGCATGCTAATTCATCAAAGAGTGAAACTGAGTTTATTTGTTTAGGAGTTATTTTCCAGTAAGTTGCACTGGCTTGAATTAATTACATTCCTGTACTTTAATTCCTCATTGGTAGACTCCAATATCACATTATTGTGGTTCTCAAAGGGATTTTTAGTATGCATCAGCCTCATCCCCCAGCCCAGAGCAGGAGCAAATGTTCTAACTTTACTTCCTGACAGGTGCTCTTCTTGGTTCTTTCCTTTGTGTTGTTCAATGACACATCCTCTCTTCCAAACTTCCAGGTTTAATGACCCATGTCTTGCTTGGTGTGAGCATACAACCTCAGGAACAGCTGAGTAAGCAACAGTCACCCTCAAAATAGAGAACTTCTTCTTCATGCCCATCCTAGGGTAGTAATTTATGGACCTAGATAGCCATTTTTCCTTTATTTTTCTTGAGATCTATGTCAGGCTACCTGTGCAAATAGTTTTCTCTGAATTTTTGGATTAGGATTTTCCCATCTCGTGTACCTTGCTATTTTAAGCATTATTTAAAATGAAGATCAGTAGCCAGTTAACTGATTTATGACTCTTGAGTACAAACTCTGCAAGCCTGCCAATTTAGAAATATTTATCCCTGAGAAGATACTGATGAGCAGCAAAAAAGAATGTACTTCATCAAATACATGATCTTTTTTTTCCCCAAATAGGGAACAGAAACATATATGGAACAATTTCGTACCTTCTTCTGCATAGTTGTTTACAGTTTCACCAGATCCATCTGAAAGCTGATGCATTTTGGGTGTGGATTGCATTTGTTGCTTGTATGTTTTGCTAAGTTTGCCAGCCATACATTGTTTTTACCCAGATAGCTTAAGCTTTCCTTTTCCTTAGCTGATGACAGGCTATTTTCATTTTTTCTATATTCCTTAACTGATTTCACTTTTTTGCTGAACCAGGAGGACTAAATGCTGTTAGGTGTTCTTTTGTCACCCAGCAACTTTCCAAAAATACCATTCATTTATTTATGTTTAAATATCACATCTTGATTAAATTTACGAGTTTTGTTCCTACTTTGAAGAAAAAATACCCCAGTTTGGAACTTCAAGCATGTGTGTTGCCAGCAGAGGCTTCTTCTGTTCAGTCCTGCCCAGGTCATCAGGTCAGGTTCACAGGCCCCTGGCAGCCAGCCACTTGTCTTTATCCAATCACAACACTGCCCAAAATGGTAATGTCATGGGAGGTATTTTTGTCTATGAGCACTGTTCATTGTTTTTAGAAACTCCTTAATAATAATTTGTGACCACCAATGTCCATCTCCTGAGCTTATACCTTTCAGGGTGATGAAACTGTCCATGCATTGCAAAGTGTGTCTAGGGAGAAACTTAGCCCATTCACTGTTTTGCCAAGGTTATCTGTCACAAAGCTCCTCACCAACATCTTGTCCTAAGCTTTATTAGTGTACTAATTTACATGCACCATAGACCCAAGATCAGATTTATCAGTATTGTTAATAATAGAGCACCCACATCCTCACCACTTCTATGCACTTGAATCAGTCTAAGTAGGTAATAAGCAGACTTCTTGATACCCCAGACATACAAATTATTTGAACAGCCATCAGTAATGCCAAATTTATATCAAATTCGGCTTCATGGGTTAGACAACAAACAAGAATTGGAAAAACCATCAGTGGCATAGCATTAATTTCATCATTCCTCTACTTTTTGTTTGCTAGATAAATATATTTGCAACACATCAGGATAAAGTTGATATTGTATTTGCCTTCTTAGCACTCTGCCCTCAAACTGCTAATGTAACAGTTGACTACTCCATCTAGCTCTCAGCTGAAAGGATTAGTGTACCAAGCTGTGAGATAACCCACACATGAGAACGTTGAGCTCCATTATGCCAGTTTTAGAGACCCTTTTCACAGTAGGTATGCACTTTATCTCGTATCAAGGAACATTTGGAAGGCCAAATTTTCTGTAGAGAGGACTTACCATTTTCTGCTAACCTGCATCAGCAACTAATCTTGTCGTGTTGATATAGAGGGACAGTTAAGAGACTTGTTTTAAATGCATATAGTTAATAATAATAAAAAATAAATAATAAAAAAAGCAAAATCAAACAAGTGCTAAGAATTTAAATGCTGATTGGTTACACAATGTTAAGGACAAGGCTAATTTAAGAAGACATTATTATATTCTTATATTACAAGGTTCAAACCATACCCTATGAAATAATTGTTCATCGTATATATCTTAATATTATGAATAGTTATGTATACCAATAAATAATGAGCCACATTTATTAAGCAGCATTTTTTATTTTATATTCCAATTTTACCTGAAAGACATTTCCCCACACACTACTTTGTTTCAGATAGGTTTGCAAGACATACCTACAACAGCTTAACAGAGAAATAATGCACATGGTTAATAGAGTGAACCATTTTAGATTATATTCATTACTATTGCTGTGATACAGTAGTCAGTTTAAAGACTAATGTCATGTACTTTTAAACAAACATTGTTAAGTGTCCATCATTGCTTTTAAGAACAAGTTCTATGTGAATGAGGAATATGTATAAAAGTTCCTATCACTTTATCTGAGATTTTTATGTCAATGTATTATTTGAAATTATACACATTATAAAGTATGAAATGCATACAGTTTGTAATACACATAAATAAACCCCACATGTATTTGAAATTTGAATGCCAATTTTGACTTATAGATAATTACATGAGGATCAGTTTGAGTTTGGCAGACCTTAGCTCTGACTTTGCCTTGCTGTGCAAGGCAGGTCATATTTTATTACCATCTTTGCCTCCAGGTGATCAGTGCTATTATGTCAGATTTTAAGCTGTGTACTGAACTGGGTGTTAAACTGGGAGGGCTTTGCATGGAAGAGAGTCTTCCTGTCTAAAGGTGTCCATGCCATGGCTGCTGCAACAGGATTTTACCACTGCAGTTGTGCATGCAACACAAACAAATGGGAACATAAACATATCTTAAAACACTTGTGCTACAGAAGCAGGCATCACGTTTTGATTCTAGAGGAATTGAACTTCAAGGGCTCATCCTTACTCTTAATAGTTAAATTTAAATATATTAAATATTATTGTTAAATATGATATTTAGTTAATTTGGGGACAGAGTTCTAGACATCTGTTTATGCAGCTTGGTCTATTCAGTGAAATCTATTCCCTTTTCCACAAAGGAAACCTTCCATAAAGTTCCACCAGATTAAATAAACACATGTGAGATAGTGGCTGAAGTACAGTGTCCAGCAATACTATGCTGGCCACTGACAACAATATGTGTCAGAGCTGTGAGGTGGGATTTGGTTTGTTTCAGGAGTATTCTGACTGTTTATGATTTTGACAATTTCCTGCTAGTGACTGCAGAACTTAGACCCACATTAGGTGTACCTTGCAAATTCAGCACATTTTCTGAATCTTGCAGATTCCTTTTGGTGGCTAGGCACGTAATTCAGCTGCCATGGAAGATTTCTAGTGGTTTCGGTGGGTCTCTCTTCAGTCCTTGTCCCAGCAGACCACTGTTTTAAACCAAATGCCAAATGTGAGTTAATGACAAATTTTTAAGGGTATTCTTTTTTTCTGTTAATAGCCCTGGATAAAACTTACTAAACATTTACGTTGTACTGTCTGATACCATTTTCTCCTTACTCTTGAAGCACACATCTCCTGTCCTCCAGGAAAGTGTCAGCTTCTCATAAGGATCTGCCCACTGTGCAGAGGAATGGGTGCAACTTTGGAGAATAAGGACCTGAAAGAGCACAAGAGGAGCCCTGCACTGTTGACCGGCAATCAGTCACCTTCCTTTGAGATGGTGGTTTGAAACCCTATCTGCTGATATGGGAACTGAAGTTGGTTGTTGCTTCTAGTATCAATGGCCTAACCACTTCTCTGTCTTATAGGTGAAGACTCCCCTTTCCTCAGCCATCTTAAAAAAAGAGTTGATTTCCACCTGTTTTTTTAAGGAACAACATTCATTGCTTTCAGGCTGCAGCATCAAGGCATTGCTAGTTTCCTTTAATTTAATCAGCCAGTCTGTTTTACTCTATTATTTTTACCAATGCCTTGTAAATGCCATGCATTTTTTGAAAAAGTAGATCATGGGATGGAGAAGCCTCCCAGGTGGAGAGTCAATATGTTCACTCAGGCTAACAGTAGGATTTCTGGTACACTAAACAGAGGAGGTGCCAGTGACTTTTTAAAGGAGAGCCAAAATACTGTTTTTCATATTCTGTCATCTCTGGGTGACAGCAAAGACAAACCACAAATACCCAGTGGAGATGGCACCGAGATATTGTGAGGTTTCTCACCAGCTGGATGCCACAGGTTGCTCTTATTGACCCAACCAACCAACCAACCAAGCCTTAAACCAGGAGATTAGATACAAAGTGGTCATTAATGCCAGTATACCAAGCCTGTGAGAAATGTGGGTTAACTAGAAAACAGATAGCACTGGGGAATCCATCGTGTTGCATGGTGTCAGTAGAAAATACACACAAACAATCTTGGGAAGATCAGCTCCCTTATCTCTCAACATCCTCCTGTGTTTGTTCCAAAGCAGCTCAGGGCTCAGCAGAGAAGTGAGGACTTTTTCTGTTATTGTATGTGTTGATCATAAAAGTCATGTTTTATTAAAGTTTTAGAAATTCCAGGTGAAACAGATGTATGGGCGTTTATATCACTTGCTGTCAGATTGTCTCACTTTAGGAGAGCTCTGCTACATGATACAGGCATGTCCTGGTTTCTGCCGATCTGTGTCTTCACTGGAACCTAATTTTTATTTGGATGATTTTAGATGTATTCACAGCTTGTTGTTTGCACACACAGATAAATAATGTTATTTTGGTAACAGAGGTGCAATCAGTCCCAGGTGAATTTATTTGTCATCTTCCAGAGCTATTATCAACCATGTAAAATTTATTCTTTGTATAGATAAGGAAGTAGAAATTGATTTTGAATAGTTATTCTTTCAATACACAGGCTCTTTCATTACATAATTTGTTAATTCTGGTATGATTTTTCTGTGCTACATCTTTTTCTAAACTTTTCCTCTGATTTCATGCCTGACTTTGTTTAATGCTACTAAATGATTCACTGAAGCTCTACAAGTGATATTTCATTCACCAGGGAGACTGAGCTGAGTGCTGGCCCCAAATTCGATACAATATTGTGTTAGAATTAATATGGATATTGATGCAAAATTAATGCAAATAGACTCCACATCTAATCCCACTCTCCCTCACTCAAGTTCACTGGCAGCAACAGCAAGTTACTTCTTTGATTCCAGTGCTGTATATGCAATATTTATGAGAGGTTGCACTTTACAGCTTTACTTTCATTATCATTATTCCAGTGCACATTAAAACAGTTTTTGGAACTGAATTTGTTTCAACACTGTTGTCAGACCCCACTTAGACAGCCCTAAGTTTGGGCTTTGGCATATTTAGCTTGTGGCTTACTCAAGTAAAAGCTAAACCACCAGCTGTCTGAAGGTGCAGAGTGTCATTAACATTTTGCAGGTTGTACCCACACAGGACCACACAGGACACTGCTCACAGTCATGAGTGCTTATGATGTTCAGGGCAGTATTTGACCATTTCATGTCTCACTTCTGCTTTATACGTCTGCAGAGTCTGGCTTGAGTTCACTGTTAGAATGTAATTGGTAAAACTAATAACTAATATGAGAGAGCATAATAGAAGTCATCACCAGACTTCAGAGGTTTTAACAGATTGGTGGGCAGTCTATCCTCTCACGTACTCTGTTGCTGTATCTTCTGAGAATGGCTGAAATCTTCAGTGACCTCTAACCTTGACATGTTACTCTCCTGTAATTTACTGGTCACATATAATTTTCTTTATTTCTGTCCATTTAGACAGGCACGCGTCTTTCTGATTATAAACTCGTAGGTTCATGAAGTGGTTTGGGTTGGAAAGCACCTTAATGATCGTGTAGTTCCTACCACTCACTACAGACAGGGACACGTGTCTCCCTTTTCCATTCAAATACGTGTGCCCATGTAAACAACTTTTTAATGTGTAATAAAGACTGATTTAAACCATTTTAATCCTCTCGCCCTCTGAGCTTCAGATTAATTGAAAATGGTTGTTCTGATATACTGCAGCATATAGTTTGTGTATGACATTTGAGACAGATTTGTTTTAGGTTTAAAATATAGCTATTAAAATAAATTGGGCATTGTACAACCATTTTCAAAAGATCAGGCTTTTACGAGTTGCTTTCTTAAACCTAATTGTCCAAAGATAGTTTTGTTTATATTTTCACTGAACATGAAAGTTTGTACCGGTTAAGTGTGCAGTTCAATAACAATTTACATTATGGAGAAGAATCCACAGGTATTCCTCTGTGGTGTTTTGGTATGGGACAGAAATACCCACCAAGAAAACTTGCCTGTTTCTGGTGGGTTTGAACTTTTTCGCCCTTGTATTCAGGATTGCATATCTCCCATCAATCCCAATGTACATGGGTGAATTTCAATAGCGAAACCTCTTTCCTTGGCATCATGCAGTCGCTTCTCCCAGATAAATGGGTACAGCAGAGGAGGGGTGTTTCACCTCATCACCTTGTGGACACTTTGTTTTAGGAGAGCTGTGGCTGTTTCCGTAAGCAGGAGACAAGCAGACCTCCCTGGGTACACAAGCAGAGATGCTTCCGTGGCTTGCAGCCTCTGCCCTTTGTTGCTCCAGCATCCTACCCTGTGGTCCCTCATGGTGTCTGAGCACTGTAGATCTGGGGAGGAGGATATTTGGAAGCATTTCAGCAAAGCTAAATAACATGCAGCAAACTATTTGCCTCCACCAAATCGAGCATGGGTGTAATTATCCTTTTAACCAAGACACTTTAAAATAGACTAGGAGTGACTGAGAGGGAGTGAGAGCAGCCCAGTGATAGATTTAAAGTTCAACAGAGGGGAAAAAAAATCATACAAGGATTTCACAAGCAATGACACTTGGATGATATTTGGGAAATCTTTTTCTTTCAAGACTATCTTGCGATTTACTATGGGAGTAGCACATCAAAGCTGCGCTGACTTCAAAGCTTAGAACCACTTACGGCTTCCAGCTATTACTAAAACCTACCACTTCATCCTGCCAGCAGCTCATCTCAGCTGCCTCTTTAAGTTACACCCATCTACTTCCTGCCTTCTGATTTTGGGGAGGGAAAAAAAAAATTGCCAGAAAAACTTGTAAATTAAATATAGCTGTTCGCACTGAAGCAATGTCAAAGTCAGGGGGAAAAGGCAAATGAAGGCATTAAGACATTAAAGATTTAGTACAAACTCAACAGTGATTTACATATGCACACTCTCATTTGGCTGACTCTAATAAAGCCGTCTGCTTTGGGAAAGTTCCCTGAGAGAGTGTCACCCCAGGGTAACAGCCCTTGAATGAGGTGTGCAAGCTGTGTAGGCTGTTACTGAGGTCCAGCTGTCACCAACAGCTTGGCACAACCAGCAGCGCCTTGGCACTTCAAGGTATCTTCACATATTCAATACATACAGTGAAATCAGTTCCCATCCCTGTTCCATAGGGACAGTCCACATCTTCTGATCTGCAAAGATGCCCACTCATGTACCTCAAAACAGTATGCCTCTATGAGGCAATGATCACCATTTATTGCTATAGTATTGCTGATTCTTTTGCTTAGTCCAGAGATCTTGGACGCAACATTTTTATATTTCATATTTTGGGAGTCCCCGGAACAACTCAGTTGTAGTAGCACAGGGCTGTGCTACATTCTCCAAACTGATACAAGAAGGCTAAAATGTACCAAAGTAATAATTTATTTGGATGGTAATATTGTTCAGCTCTTTAAATTGGTACATTGTTATTTTCTGATAGGGAGGCTTGTGCCTAGGGTTTTTTAAATGGTACATTAATCTCTGAATACAATTTGTCTTGCAGATGACATATTAATAGGAAGTTAGGAACGAGTGTGTACTTTAAGTGTGTTTCATATAAGAATTTGTATATTCAATACCGATCAATGACATACTCTAGAGCTAAATGCCATTAATCCATTTACAGACATTCATTGCAATGAAAAGAAATTACCATTGAAAGAGCCTATCATACACATCATAAAGAGAATTTCTCTGCTTCCTTGCATAGTCTTATATTTTGAAAATGCCTTTGTTTAAAGTTGATTTGTTTTTTCCTTTATTTTTTCTTTTTACAAGGAAGGATTTTGGCAGAAGTGGGGATGCTGGTGGCTTCTCCCAGCTGAGCTGGGGCAGCAGAGATGGCCCCACATGGTGCCAACTTGCTGTTTGTGGCCACGGTGTTCCATCAGTAGGTTGTCTTTTCCTCGCCCATACACACAAATTGTATGGTTCTGCACCAAGCATGTGGCAGATCTCAGACCAGAAATGGGAAGGCAAGCAATAGGCTGTTTTGCCTGGATGGTGGTTGCCACTGGCTGTAAATAATTGAATTATTGTGTACCACAGTCAATTGAGAAAAAGTGTTATCTTCTAAAAATCTGACGTATGAAAGAAGTGTACAGGGACTTACTGTTGAATCTGTAATATGTATATGGCTAGTATATGTTCTTTCTGAAGAACTGGGCTCTGCTTTAAACTTGTAGAGGGATAGATGGGAGCTTCCAGGCTGGCTGGTGATGTAATCAAAAAGTCAGATTATTTGAAATCATTATAGACACTCCACCAATACATTTATGTATTTTGCTGTCTGATAGGCTTTTTCTCTTCCTAAAGGATGCATTTCTCTCACATAAACTGTGCAGATGAGTAACAGCAGAGTAATTTGAAGTTCATTGAAAATACAGGAGGACATAATGTTTCCTGTCTTTATGTTAAACTTGTTATATTAATTTTTTCCACACAGCTTGCAGCATAGAAGTGTGATATGCAGCAATGGCAAGGCAGGCTAACCACATATAAATTCATTAAGTACTGCTGGATTAGCAGGAACCAACAGGAGTGTGCAAGCATGGAGGCATGATTTCTGTAACTCTTCATTTATTACTTAATCAAAATAACAAGTTTGGATTTTGGTGTCTCTGGATAACTATGCACAAATCATCTGCAGAAGCTGTTGTTTCATATGCTTACTTATTTTCACAACATAAAGGTTCTGTGAGTTAGCTGCATTACATATACCAACAGAGCAGGACTTGAAGTTACGAATCACATATGTAAAGATCCAACAAATTATTTTGATGAGTGCGGAAAATTCAGGAAAGCATATTCCTTCATATTCCTGTGAATTCTTTAACTCACAGGTTTTTATCTAAATTTCCCATTATTTTTCTTTATATATTCTTTGCCTTTTTAATCTTCTCTTCCCTTCATGTTCAAAGATGGAAAGATTATGGAAGCAATAGGCACTGCAGCCCACATTTAAATTTAGTGGTGATATGGCAGTGTAGAAAGGGTTCTGATGTCAGGCTGTCTTGATCCTCTGTCTACATTATTAAACCTCCTTAAACACTTCCATTATAGCGTTCACCTTGCTTGACTTCAAAGAGCAGTGCAGCTACGTAGAGAGAGCTGCAACTCTGCCGAGCAGGTTACCTGTGGTTACTTAGAAATGCTAATGCATTCTCTGCTGTGTTTATGAAACTGTGTTTGCTGTTCTGCAACTCTAGAATCAAGATAATAAAATGACTGATAAAAATATGGAGGTTAAAGTATTCTGGGATCTGAAGTAATTGCCATTCACCCTTTGGCACTTTTTCCAAGGACCACCCCCCAACCACCCCAAAAATTTTTTTTTAAAATTAATTAAAGAGGTTATTTTGGGGGAAAGCAAAGTTGACACTATTAATGAGGAACCTCTTGAGTGTGGTCTCACTGGGTCACTCAAGAAAAGGATGTGGATGAATGCCTGACTTATCACTCAGAGTTTATTGGGAACTAATCTGTTCAAAATGTTTGGACTAAGCTAAAACCTGGCTTGCTCGTCTAATGAAAAAGGTCAAAACAGAGAAGAAAGTGCCATGGTTTGTGTTAGGTGACACTGTGCCCTGCTTGTCTAATTTGATTACACAGAGCCACTGATGCCCCAGGCAAAGCTGATTTTAGCTATAATCAGCTTCTTAACCTTTTGAGAACTAACATAAACACTACCTACTAGTGGTTAATTATGTTGCTTTGCTACACACAACAAAGTACAAAGGTAGAAGTGTAGAGCTGCAGTAACACATGTTGTGACAAGATCACTCTAGGGGATTACAGCCCTCCATGTTTTATTTGTACTCACTGATTTCTTTCTTAAAAATTAAAAATGAGCAGGGAGCATCACTTTATCAATTGCAGGCATCATTGCCCTGTTGTGCAGCTGCCTCATCTCAAATTCCTCTTACATACTGAAGGGATGACCTACTGTGGGTTGTACTGCTGTGGTGGTGGATCTGCTATTTTTTAATTATTTAGGATTATCTTTGTTCCAATTGCTTGCTTGTAATTAAGCATGTGTGCTCCCTTCCTCTGTGATAAGCATCTTCCAGAAAGTTTTGTAATCTCTTTTGGCAGAAACACCATGTCCATATGAAACACCTGTCTCTAGGTGAGATAATGGGAATATATTTTAATTTCAGATTTTGCAGGTACACATATAGGCAAGAAGCAAAAATCTGAGGCACAAAAACTGGGCCTTTGCAGCATGTGTGTATCCTAGCTTCCTGTGTGTTTTGGTTCATACACTTCCTATAGTTTGACAGAAAATTTAACTTCCATGAATTTCAAAACCTTTAGGTGATTTCTAAACCAGTGGGTTTTCAGTGTATTTTAAATTTTCCTGACCTGTGCTGATTCCCTTATGTAAGGAAGTCTCGTTCTACTCATCTTGTATACTTGCTACTCTTACATACTTGCAGCATGGAGGTAGCATGCTGCCTCTGGGTTTTCCACTCTGTAGAAAGTACATCTGTTTTACTTTTTCTGTCCCACTGTTGTTGTCAGCAATGTACCATTCATCTCCAAAAGTCTGCTCAGAGCAGCACCCATAATGACACCATGATGAGCAGCAGTAGCACAGGTGTTGCAGGGCAGCCTTATGCTGCTTGTGTGCTCCACTTTGTCTCAGTGGGGGTGTCATGGGCAACCCAAAAGGTATGTATTCCATATCTATCTGTGCCCAAAAATGTTACTCTTTATGACACTGGGAAACAGAGAAGGTGGGGAAGGGTGTGGTTTGTACCACTTTTAAAGTCTTCTGGGGCAGGCCAAGCATGCTCTTTCACAGTGTGGTTTTTCAGTGGGCTTTTTGCCTCACTGGCTTCTTGGTCTTTGCTTAGGCAGAGGCTTGTCCTTTTTGGCTTCTTTTTTGGGGTTTGTTTCTTTTTTTTTTGAGTTGCCTGGAGGTGAGTTCCATAGGTGCTTGCCAGCTGCCACCACAGTGAGCAGGGCCAGCCCTGCTCCACCTCGCCATTGGCACCCAGCTGGGGAGAGAGCACTACAGAGTCGCCCCAGCCCCACCTCATTGCCTTGCCTGCTCCTGTTGTCTCTCGCCAAGAGAAAGGCAAAGTCCCTCCGCAGGTTCTGGCCCTGACTGAGTTTCTAGCCACCATCAGAGCATGCCAGCTGCCTTTCTTAGCAGAACTTGGCTGTTGGAAAGATAAGCGGGGCGGTGAGGGAAGGTTGACACACCTTTCCCTTTGTCCTTCGAACCATACACTCAGAGACATCCCCAGTATTTTTAGCTCTCTCTTTGTTCAGGGGAGTCTGCAAGGTTTAGCAGTTTTCTATCTGGTGATTATTTGCTGTTATCTCTTGCTGTTCCCCTTGTTAGTAAACTGTTATTTTTTTCGTGTGCATCTACTCATATTCATTCCTTTTTGGTGGAAAGGGATTGGTTGAGCCCATAAAAGGAGGAAACTCATTTCAGAGTGTTCTCCTTCAAATTGGCTTAGACCAAGACAGGGGGCATTATGAAACTGGACCAGCAGGTCTCAAGGTACTTAATGCCTTCAGCCCACCTGCTTCCCATGAAAACTGTCGTGAAGCTCTGTGGTAGCAGGTAGATTAGCAGGGGTATAGTTACACCAGGGAGATCGATGAGCCTTCACTTAATTTAGGTACTTATTTTATTAAGTAGGATTAATAACGCCTAGACCTAATAAAGTACAAAAAACCTTACTACTGAGAAAACAACAACAATAAATAATAACACAACACTTGCACACATAAAAATCATGGTGAGTACATATATACAGGGACATAGACAAGCTATGTACAAGGTCAGAGTTGGTTTCTTTTTCTGGCAAGCAATAACTGTAAGGTTTACCTTACACATATTTATCCATGGCAAAAAGTACAGTGTGTTGAGCAGTAATTGAGCAGACTGCTAGCTTCTGAGCATCAGAGAGGGTGGCAGGTTTTTTTAGCTGACTCTATGCATGGATGCGAGTGGACTCCTGAGTTCTGGACAGGAATGAGAGGTCTCTTCAGAGCTGCTGAATGAGTTAGTGATTTGATCTTCATCTCAGGCCCCATGATTTTCTACAGGAAAGGGTATGCATAAAGAAATTGAGGCTGACTGTGACCCCTTTGGGTTTCTTGCAAACTTTTTGTCATTTTAGTGTCTAGCTGTACAGGTTGTCTCATGTTCTGATGGCTCTTCACAGCCTGCCAGCTGTGTGCACAGCTGGGTGACTTCTGGCTGCACCCTGCATTTCCCTGTGGGAGACATGTAAAAGTTGTTTTGCATGCACAAAGATAACCTCATCCCTTGGTTGCAAGTAAATTTTTCTAAGGTTTCACATGGGCTATGTTTTGCCTCTACAGCCACCATGTGACACTTTCTCTGACCTATTCTAATTATCCCCTTCTTCTGGTTTTGATTCAAAGAAGGAAAAGTAATTAATTTCACATTTTATTGTGTAGATCACCATGGCATTGGTTGCATTTCCTGAGCTAACAGAAAATTTCATCTCTAGCAAAACTGGACATGATTATTCTGCAGCAGTGGTCTGTTTTCCTCAACTTCGCCTCCACAAAAAAGAAGTGGGATCATATTTCTTCTGGTCCAGCTGTCAGAAATGGGAGGAAAAGAGGCATGTCTGCAAAACCTGTCAGTCTGCACATTCAGAACTAGATGTTCTCAGGCCTTCTTATTTCCTCAGTACATTTCAGTTACAAGGACGCTTTGTGCCAAGTTTCTGCCATGTGAATACCTGCTTTGCTCCAGAATTATTATCTGGGGACTGTTCAGGTTCAACTAATTGCTGTGGATAGTAACAGGCAATGAACAGCAGTAATGCAACAGACTTAGAGCAGAGTCTTTACCCTCCAGAAGGAAATTTTGGCACCCTTTATGCAGTAGTTAATTTCTGGAGTATATGGCACAAGTCCTGGAGTTTGGCTGTGTCTTAATGAGTTGGGTAACTCCATGGATGCTCACAAAGGAAATTAAAGACTTTTTTTCTGTTTCTGGATGTAGTCAGAAGCAAGGGAAAGCAGTGCTGCACCATTACTGCTCATATCTTGAGACTCCTGAGGATCAGCCTTTCTTTGCATCAACCACCACAAGACATGAAAGCCCTGCTGCTCCTGACTGCTGAAAGATTCCATGTGCCTCACAGTACTGGGATAACAGCAATAGCAGATTTTGATCCTGACCTAGCAGAAGGGATCCTGAAGAACAGGACTGAGCCTTGTGCAGGGTTGAATTATCTGCCTCTGAAGAGGCTGCATGGAGGGAATCAAAGGAGTCAAGCACTATTTCCTTTAGCCCCTGGAGAATAAATTGCTTTGCAGCAGCAGGTAGAGGATGAGTCAATGATGATGCGTGGCTGCAGGAAAGACAAACCTTTTACAGAGATATCTAAATAATCCTACTGCTTCCAAAACTATTGGTGATGCTTCATCCTGGAGCCTCTGTATGCTGATGAGCGGCATGGCCCATGGAAAAGGAGAGCAACTAAAGAACTTGAAAAGGAAAGCAGCAAAAGTGACAAGAAGTCTAGAAAATGTGGCCTTAAGAAAAAGGGTGAAAAGAAGTAAAAGGTTTAACCTAAAAAAAAGAGGCCTGAAAGAAAAAAACATGGTGGAAATCATTAGGTTTATGAAAGTGTTTCAAAGAAGAAATGAACAATCTATTCTCTGCACACCTGGTAAATAGTACAAAAAGGAATTAATCACAGCAGGAAAAATTTGGATTAGACACTAAGGGAAATTTCCTAATGATGTATCTGGGGGATACTGCCTTCAGGTGCTCCATCAGTGGAGGAGTTGGTTAAGAACAGGGGAGACAGATGTTTGCCAGAAGGGATGTAGGGCATCAGGTCTTGCTGTGGCCCAAGGCATTGGCTGTGAGACATCTCTGTCACACCTGCTTGTCCATGACTGTATGAATGGGCAGAGAAAAAGAAACCTAAGTGACTGAAAATCCAGATGACACGGATTGTCAGGTTCACAGTTTTTAAGCTGTTTTCATAATTTTGAACACATTCTTGCTGTCTTTTTCAAAGATAAATGCCACACAATACAGTTACACAAAGCTGTTTAAGTAAGGTATAATAGAATTATTTTTAATATTGCAAATTTTTGGGTTAGCTTTCTGGTAGGTGTGTTGGGTGACATTATTTGTTATGTTTGTCCTGATGCAGAAGACTGACAGTTCTTGGTAACAGTGTCCTCTCTCGTCTGACATACAATAGAAAAAGAAAGTCTGTTAGGAGATGGTAATCAGGAAGATACTATCCCTTGTCATTGTTTTTGATGTCCAGAGTGTCCCCAGTCAGGGAGTGAAACAAATATATCACATTGCTGAGGTGGTCATTCACACACAGGGAATAAAAAATAAGCCTTAGTAAACTGTTTATGACGAACAATGCATTTATAAATTTATTGAATACATCAACATAACAAACAGCTTGAAATCTGGCTTGCTCTGTGAATTTGCTAACAAGAAACTAAAAAGAAAAAATGGATGCATGTAGCTAATGTAATTTATAATAAGTAAACAAACCATTTGTATGCCATAGTAAAACATGGAAGAGTAAAAAGTGAAGTCTGCTTATTCATGTTAACTCCAGAACATCTTAATGCAAACGATTTGCAGTAAGTGAAATCAGCGAAATAAGTTGTGCTGCTCAGTTTGTTCCTGCTATTACAGCTTGTAAATAATTCTTCTCTAAGAACACTACTACCTTTAACAGGCATTGTGTGGGCTGTGGCCAGCTTCAATTCTGCTCTGTTCCCATGAAAAAAAGGAGCAAAGTGCTCTTGCATTTGCAACATATTCCATGGAGTGGATTGGAATAGTGATATTGCTGGGGGGAAAAATGCATAAACCAGATCAAAACAGTACCTTGGGAATCTTTTAAATTTTTTTTTCTTTCCATGATATCTGATCCCTAAACTCCTGGGATTTTGGACAGTGGGGACGCTTTAGTAAATGTGCAGTGAGAAAAATGCCAGATTGAAGATTTCTTTAATATTACTGTCCAAAATAACCAGCCATGCTTGAATATAGTAATTCTTAACAGAACAGGCACTCTCACTATGTGACTTCTAGCTGCAGGGGGCAGAGCATATGCTTTTAGTGCCAAAAAGTTGTTTTGGTTTGGGTTTTTTTATTGTGTTTTTGTCAAACTTTTTAGAGTTATGCCTTTATGTTTTAAGCCCTTTCTGTGTTTCAGTCTTCAAGGCTTGCTGTGAAAGACAAAAATTGCTGCAAAAAGTCCTGAAAGCCTGCAGATCATTAAGAATTTCTGAACCTATAATTGATTCTTTGTATTTTATATAGACCAAGGAGATACTCAGTACCCAGTGATGTTTTAATTCACTTGGAGAGGGGGGTAATTTTCTTTCTTTTTTAAGATTAAATAAGAGAAGGCATTTTGGCCCTACACGGTTTGTGTGTGGTTGCTTTGTTAATTCAAAATATGCATCCTTCACTCAGCCACGTGGGATTTAATGAATCGGTCCAGAAACTTATGAGGACACAGTTTATGTCAGTGTTGGTACCACTGAAGATTCTGAGCACTTTTTTAGGGCGCTTTTTTCTTACATTTGACTGTCAGTTTCTGCACTAAGAGGCTGACCCAGGCAGCCCTCTCTACTTGTTTTCTGAAGCTTCACTGAAATCATGCAATCACAGAGGTCATAGCATACTTCTCTCTACCTTTTTGGGGTGTCCTGAGTAGTTTGCTTTGGTAGCAGAGTATAAGCTTTACATGCAGTGACTCAAGCAAGGACAACAACAGTCTGGGTTGCTTTGAGCGTCGTTCTTGTTCAGGGGCAGATGTCAGTCTCTTACATGGAAGCAGACTTTAATAAGCCTGAGGTAAAAAAACAGATTAATTTAAGGGGTTTAACACCCTGATTTGAAGGCAGATTACCTGCAGTTTGCCTTGCTGCAGGAGTCCCTGTGCAGTCTCTGCCCTGGTGCAGAGTTGCAGAACGGTATAGAACAAGTCACAGACCTTCTAAGGACCTCCATTTAGATGTCTTTTCATCCTAAGTTCAGTCAGAAGAGGGTTAAAACCCATTTGTCTCAGCCAAATGGAAGATTATAGCAAATGGTATTATAGCATCTGGTGGGAAGAGGAGTCGGTCCACCAAAGATGTCACTAATTTTTTGGAAGTGGCCCTCACAATGGCTTGGAAGAGCCTTTTTTCAAATCTCTGCTTGCCAGTTACAGATACATTACTTTTTCTTTATGTTATACAAAATGTCTCTTGATGTACTTCAATTTCATGATCATGGATGGTGATGTTAAGTACAGATAGCAATATCTGTTGCATAGATGGCAGGGACATCTCAGGTCATCAGCAAGTTGTCATACTGGAAGTGAAGGAGCAATTAGTGTGTAGTCTTGCAAATACTAGAGTCTAACAACTATATTCTTCTTATTTATGGTTTTTTAGTGAGTTGGTGATGGTCTGTATTTTATTTACTGATTGATTTCTGCCTTGCTGTTCTTGAAACAGAAATTTTTGCCCATCCAGTGATGTGGAAAAGAAACTAGAAATTCTTTCACCTGACATCAGCAAGAAACAAGAACCCTCAAACTATTTTTTAAATCATACAGTTTTTAAGTAATCCTCTTTATTACGTTGTGAATTTTCAGAAGCTGGTGGAGGCAAAAATGTGTTAGCCATCTGGAGACAGATACTGAGCTCAGACTGCTCGTTCAGGGGTCAGTGCACAGGCCTTCTCCTCACCCAGGTTTGCCATGGTTGTTCTGAACTTGGATGGGCAACAAGGAGAGAGGCACCACCATGTATGTCTACATTATGAAATGAGGGCCATCTGCTTCAATGGGTAATGCTGGATAATAGACTGTTTCATGCAAATAGTAATTCACTAGCAATTACTCTAACAGCTAGACACTGAAGGCAAATCTTACAAAAAACATTCTAAATTTGTCTCCTTGTTGTGATAGACAAGATGAATATGCAAATAAATGAATGGTATGAACATTTTGTACTCTGTCCCATGCATTACTTAGAATTAATAAATAGGGGCTTGTGAGATGCAGAGCTTTTCACGTCTGTCTCCAGCACTCAAACCACAGCAGAGGCAAAAATGCTTCTGTTTGATATTGGCAAAATAAAACAGAAAATATGAAATTATTGTGTTTTAATAGGCAAGGAACTGACTTCATAGCTCATAGTCTTGGCCATAAATGTATGCAGAGACAGACTTTGCATAGACTTTGAGGGTATTTAGCTGCCTCAGCTTCATCCCACCCTTTTGCTGACTACCTCCTCTCTACCAAAGGCTATAGAGAGATGTGCATGTTCATGCAAAATGACAACCTTGAACTGCAAAAAAAAAGCATCTGTATTAATGTGATTGATATGTTCATTTCTGCAGATTCTACCTCAGGGGCAGTTGCTCAGCAGAGAGGCAAGACAAGCAGCAGAGAGCAGCAGCACTTAAAGTTCCTGCAGCTGAGTCTGCAGGAAGCTTGGATGCTGGAGCCCTGAAATATATTCCCCAGCCTGGAGCAGTTTTTAGACCATGTGTAGACATATTGACAGAGTACATTAAAAAAGCTTGTACTGAGACTGTCTGTTCTGCATGTGTTTGGAGAACAAGGTATTTCAATTTTGAGGATTATAAATTGATGCTTAGTTGTTTACAATGCAGACCAGTAGAATACCATTTGCAATGTTACCAATCCCTTTTAATTTCTTTGTGTACTTAGGCTCATAACTGTCCCCTTTTTTATTTTATTGGTCTTGGGGCTTGGTTTTTTTTAATCTAAAGGTGGTTGAACAGTCTCTAGACAAGGTTGTGGTCAATACAGAACTGTTCTGCTATACAGCTCCTTCTCTACAGGAGGGATCTCTGCGTGGTTTGGGGAATTGTCTGTCCTTTGCCTGAAACATTCCATATTTAGAAGCAATTTTGTTTCTTAGTCCTTCCTAAGATCTCAAGGTGCAGACAAAGCACTGCCTGTTTTAAGGGGTTTGACAACAAATATGGAGCACTTAACATCCAGCAGTGAGAGAAGAGGCACAGCAGAGCTGAGGTTGTCTCTTCCCACGCACAGCTTCTTAGTAATGCTAGTTTGCTTTTCCCATTTAAATATTTTAGAGTGGGCAATCAATAGTAACAAACATCAAAGCTTAACAGGACTGCAGAGCCAGAGACATGGTCAGTGTTCAAAGGTTTTTCCAGAAGACTGTGCAGTGGTTGGTGGCACAGGGGTTTTGGGCATCACACCCCACTGGAAAGCTTCAGCCTGTGGGATGCATGGAGGTACTATTAACCCAGCTCCATTCATGCAGTGACTTTGTAAGAGGACTTAGGTCCTGGAGCTGTACCTTGGTGTTGGATTTTGTGTTAAATGCTTTATAGGAACCGAATCTCTTTTGCTTTATTTTGTGGTCCGAGTGTGTCAACATGCCTCATCCCTTAGTTATTCCTCCTTCAGGTAATTCTTTCTCCCTGGACACAGGAGCTGGGTTGGTCTGTAGAGTTGGTGAGCTGGATGTCAGGAGGAAGAAGGTTGTGTTTTTAAAAAAAAAAACTTAAAATTCACATGATCCATTTGTGGATCCATATAATTTTTTTTTTTAATTTCCCTAAAGCTGCCTGCCCACCATTGTCATCGCAGGTGAATCCTGGCTGTGATACAAAAAGCACAAAGAACACAAACCTCAGATGAGAAAGGTCAGGAGGAAATCCAGTCTGTCCAAGTGGATGTATCTTAAGCTGTTATAATACTGGATCATGGAAATGCAAACCTGGAAGGCGCCCCAGGTGGCATATCCCTCTGCCAGGCACCAGAATGATGAAGCTACAGCTGTGCTGTCAGGTGCTTGTTTACACACAGGCACGTACATAGGCTCTGTCTGTGTGAGTGTGGAGCACTGGAGATTTGTGAGTGGTGCAGCAGCTTCCAGATGTCTTCTCAGGACAAAGGTCCTACAGACCCACCCCTGGTATCTCCTTGCAGTAGTCTATTTCATTTGTGTTTTCTGAACATTCCTATGTGGTCCCAAGGCAAAAGGAGGTTTTGCACTAGCCCAAAGCTCTTGAGAGCCAACAACCACATGTGTCACCCACAGCAGCCAACCATTTGAATGGCCCAAGTCAGTCATCAGTGCTGGTGTCTTCTGAAGAAAACCTCATCCTTTGGAGGTTCTTCATCATCGCCTTCAGGACCTAGGTGGGAACCAGGTTGTCTGAATGTATCCCCCTAACTCCCCAATGCTTGGCTTCCCCATCCCTGAAGCAAGGATGCTGCTTCTCTCCTGTGATAGCAAATGTGATCCAGGTGGTGGAACATTCAGACTGTACAGCAATGAAGGCATATTCATACCCAAGGTAGAAAGACCTAGAGTGTAGAAAATGTCATTGTTTTATCTGAGATACTTATTTTGGAAGGAGGAACCACATTAGGAAGATGGCTTTAGCAAAATTCTAGCCAGCTCCTGTGGAAATATCAGCCAAATTTTATTGGATAGTGTTAAAAAAAAGTAAGATCAAATTCCTGTTGCTGCTGGTAGCAGAAGCCCACAAGATGTGAAGATTCCAAAGGGAAAATGCTGTGAAAATATAGCTGGTGCTGCTCTTACTGATGTTATGATAAAATGGAACAAAAACATCAAAAGTGATTGAAAGTATAATTGAAGATGTGTTACCTGTGACAGACCTTAATATTTACAAATGAGAACCTGAATAAGGATTTACTACTATGATCATTTACAGCAAACGAGTAAACCATGCAATACCCTTTGAAACAGTAAAATAGAAAAAAAGTTAAAATCTATAATTTTAATCAAAAGTTTGTTTCAGTCATTGAAATTCTGTTATTGCTGCTTACAAACATTAAAGTCAATCAAAACATCAGTAGCCTGCAAGATCAATATTTTTAATATGTTTGCATTGCAGTGCTGCAGATTTTTGGCTAATGGATCTCACCCATATTGATTTCCATGGGAAATGTTAGTCTGATACTGAAATAATTAAAAAAAAAAAAGCCAGGGATTATTGGTTTGGAATTCTGAAGGAGATAGAAGTATAAAAATTGGTTATTGACTGAATTGCTTGGGGTGAATGAACCTTTGGCACTTGCAATAAACTTGTAGCACAGAGTCATTACTGAATACTGCGTTAGTCCCTTAAACCTAAAATCAGTCAATATCCTATTATAACAATGCAAATTGTGGTGAAATAGCATAGTGAGTAATTTTCAAAGCAGCAGGATATTCATAAGCATCTACATACACATAAGGATGGATGTATTAAACCACCTCTGGGATATGCACAACAGCTGATTTTCAAGCTAATTTTAAATATATTGAGTTTATGTTGATAATAATGCAAAAGAGTTGATATGAAGTATTTTTTTAAAATAAGTTTAATGACTTTATGGCTACAAAAATGAATAAAAATACAGTAAGATATCATACACATATACATGTCATATGTACTTGTATGAACAAGTATATTCAATATTGTCCCAGTTCTGGACAAATGCAGGTGATTTTTTTTTTTTTCCTATTCTGTATTTTTGGGGAGAGGTATGAAAACTGCAAGCAGTGATTACCCTGAACCTGCTTGGGTGTCCTGGACACGGACCATCCTAACCCATGCCCCACCCCTGTTCTGCCTGGCTTCTGCTCTCTTTATTCATCCTCTTATTCCATAAGAATTATGATTTTGCTTACCTAGCATAAATCTCTTTTTAAGAGAGGATTCTGTATGCACAAGGGCATCATGCCTCTCTGTCGTACCTGGTGAAGTAAATGAGTTATACATTCCAGAATAGACTAGGCATTTCCAAACAGGGACTGAATGAGTTTAGCACAGTTAAAGTAAAGCTAGAATAGAAATTTTTATTCACAGTTAAGTGAAAAACATCTAAGTAAAGAGCTGCCTTTTGGTTCCTGCTTTAAAAATGCCTTGAGCCTTGGTGTTGCTCTGCACTGGGGACCAGTAGCTAAAAATGGATACTGCAATATGCAGGCTGTTGAGTGAAATGTATTTTCACCTGAGCTGTATAAATATTTTAAAAGTATATACTAACACATGGTGATAATTCAGTGCCTGTGTTAGTATGGGAAAGAGAAATTGTGTCCATGTTTTATTATTACAAAATAACCTGTGGACATTTTCTGGGTTTTATTTTTCTTCATTTGTTGCTTTGCCCATACCTGGGCAGAAATTAAGTGGACAAAGTATCAGTGATCTCCTTGGATCAAAATATTAAAAAATTATACCGTGTACAGAGCTCAGCAGAAATCTGATAGAGGCAGGATGAGTAATTGGTGCCTCACTTTACTGCAGAAGTCAGACAAAAGACAGGTTACTGTATCCTGCTGGAGTCTCGATGGACCGACACCTTTTGAGAATAATGAGTAATGAAGACTAAACTCTCTCAGTAAACTTGTTAATAGGGTCTTGTCATTGACAAGGTACCTCTGTAGTTACTCTTCAAGTCATGTATTTTCTGGATAATTAACATCCTCCGAATTGCTCAAGCCACTCACTTAGGACAGAGGGATGTTGGTAGCAGCCCAGCTGCAGGCAGAAGTGATGATGCAGCAACCTGTCCCTGCACTGCATGGGACCCTGCACCAGTGTGTAGGATCAGGTTTGGGCTGATTTTGGAGCATCCTCTTTATTTTACCTCAACTGGGATAGATTTCGCTTCTCTGGTCTTTTTCAAAGTTTTTGGTGCTTTTAAAGTAAATACTAAATAAACATTTCAGAATAAAGCTTTCCATATTTACCAGTTCTTCAGACCAGAAGGCCTGATGTTCACCTCAATTTTTAAAAGACACCGTACAAAGATGAGGAATGTGTCCTAAGAATAAAGAACTAATGGAAGGTAAAATCTTCATTTGTAAAATCACTCCTCCTCATAGCTCAAAGCTTGTTAACGTAATTAGTGAAAAAAAATATTTTACCTTTCTTACACAGAAGCAGAGGCTGAATATGGGCAGGCAGGGAGAGTGCAAAAGGGATGCGCAGGTCCTGGTGTTTAAAAAATTTCATGTTTTTTTAATGAGTAAAGTAAAAGCATTTTAAACAGATGGAAATTAGTAGTATGTTCCCTCACTTGTTTTTGTGGATATTCTTGCCCATTTCAATTCAAAACAGAGAAAAATATAAAAGTTTGAGCTTTCAGACATTGCCTGAATAGAGCGAACTAAACCAAGAAATCCAGCATGGATGCAAATTTTTTTCTAAAACCTGTTTTAAAAAGTGCAGTGTTTATAAAGTGTAGGAGCTGTTAAAAAGAAAAAAAAAACCAAAAACCGACAAAAACACAGTACCATAGGAAAATTTTTAAAGAGTCAGAACAAAGCAGAATGAAATATTCTTGGTAGTTATAAGTCACCTTCATTAATTAAATGGGAAGGAAAATCTGTAAGTGCAGCAAAGGTCCTTTGGCAGGATGACAAGTGAGTTTGGAAACCAGAGGTGACTGGATGTGACTGGATGTGATGGCAGGACCCTAAAAACACAAAGACTAAGAACTTTTTCCCATATTCAATGCCAGCATGCATGCACTGTTTTGCTGTCCACTCCCCCTGTCCCCTTGTGGTGGTAATTCCACCAGGACAGAGGTGACCCTGCAAGGTTGTAGAGATGTTTGCCATTGAAAACAATGTTGGGTGCTGACTCTGGCAGCCAATACTATGTCATTGTCCCTGTGGTAGTGAAACAGCTACAGTTATTTTCATAATCTCCCTCTGTGATATGAAAGTAATGTGTTTCTTGTAATAATTGTTGGGGGTTTTCAATGCTGAGGTTCCAAAACTCAATGAGTTTTAGACACAGTTTTCCAGAGTAAGGAACCCAAATAGCTACACTGGGAGAGTTACCTGTTTTGCTGGAAATGTTCATAAGAAAGGCAGGGGCTAAGCATCAGAGCTGGGAGTCTGCAGATTGGTGTTTCACACCCCAGCAAAGCTTCTCAGGATCAGCTGTAACTCAGACAGTCCTGGGGAACACAATTTATGGCTGTATCCCTTGGTTTCTTCAGCTGCCAGTATTGTACCCTCTTTGCTGAGCCTCCATGTGAGGTGGTCCCTGAGATCATGGTCAAGTTTCTATGCCTATGGATTTTTCTAGATCTGAGTTAGAGGCATTAAGGACTTTAACATCACTTTGGCTGCTTCTGATTCAGAATGAAGAGGCCAAAATCCCATTCTGTTCACCTTAATTCACCTTAGGAAGGCAGTCGTGAACTGAGTTTAAACACAAGCTGTCAAGGCAGTAATGGGAAAAACACAGCTTTGCCTCCTTGACTGTTGAGAAAGCCTGGCCACAGAACCGTAAACTCAAGGTTCCCACTCACTAAGCTGAGGATATAACCTCTAAATAAATTATCAAGGCTTTAGCTGTGTAACTTGCCTTGACATTAGTGGGCATTGTGGGACCAAAACTTTCAGCAATGTTGTACATATTTAGGAGGTACTCTCTTGAACATGTTGAAAACATCACTTTTTTTGCCTCGGTTTCTGAACTCTGTGATTGTATACAGAAGTGGTCATGATAGAGGAGGTCAATTTGATAACTTTGTGGTTCAGTTAAAAAACATAATACAGGCTGCAATGACTTCAGAAACACAAGCTAAATATAAAAAATATGTAGAACTCCTAAAACTTTGTTTTTTCACAGACCAGCAAAGCCCAGTTATTTTTTCCCAAAGTAGAAGCATGTTCCTCAGCATGATTTGAAATACATCTTGAATTTGTAATCTTTATATGCTACATCTACTACATCACTCTACTCAACTGCTCTGCCTACATGCACAGAAATACTGAACTGGCATGCCACAGCATGAAAGACTGTGCCTCATGTTTGCCGGGTCTGTATTGTTCATTGTGTTACATAGATTCCTCTAGTTGCATACGTTACTCTTTGAAGGTGATATATGTAGCTTGCCTGGTGCAGGAAAGTGTTGTTGGGAAAATTACCAAAGCATTGTAAAGCTCTGCAGAGACCTATTCTGTGTCTCCAGCATTCAGGTGTGTTTACAAACACACTTTTGTGGTAGCAGTGCTCACCTCAGGCATTTCTGACCCATTTTTCTAAGGTTTTTCATTCAGACAAGTGGGTGGCCAGGCAGTGGTTTGACTGCATGTTTTTTATATATATTTTAATTGGAACTCTTAAAAGCATCTAAGGACCTTGAAGAAGAAGTCCAAATTCCAGCTTTGACATGGTGGCATCATCTTGATGATCAATTAAATAGCTTTAGATAATTATTCTTTCTTGTGTCAGTAATGCAGTTTTGTTTCTGTCAGGATGCAGGAGATACGGCTCCCTGGCAATGCCACTAGATATCATCCAAACATCATTATCACAGTTTTACAATGTTTGAATCTTCTTTGGTGACTAGAGAGATTAATGAGCTGATTCAGCTTTTTCCTAGGGTTTACTAGGATTTTTCTTATTAATCTGGAATTATTAAAATTAAGATAGAGGTTGCCGTGTTCTTAAGTGTTGAGATTTTGAAACAAAATGTTCACAGTAACCCCAGTTCAGGAAAGTCCTTGAAACAGGATGCTGCAGGAAACTGGGCACTGTTGCATCTTACTGAATTTAGCATAAATCAGAGATGTGTAGCATCCTTAAGGACTGATGCCTCGATTATATACGCTGATTTTAATGCATGATGAAATGTTGTATGGATTTAAAGCAAAATTTTCAGCTTGAATTGTGTTTATACTTTCATATGTGAAAAAAAATTTTGAATGGAATTGCTAATTTCCTGCTGTGTGATATGCTGTTACTCTTTTAATCAAGTCTTCTGGACAGGAAGTTTATGTGTACCTGAATAAAATAGCTCTAAAATAGGTAGTCTGTGGTTTGTTCAGTGGATGTTACTGTTGTTAGTATAGTAAAATACAGAAAAGTAGCACCTCTGTGACAACTGATCTATCTTACGGTCCTACACAACAGTCAGTGGTCAGCTTGAAGCTGAAAGTGTGCAATAAAGTATAGGTATGGTATTCAAACAATTGAGTACAACTTTCTGAACTTTTTAAGTTTTGGGAAGTTAACAGCTTCCTCTGAAAATGAAATCAGAAATGGCATGTGGTGACTGTACTGCTGAGTGAATGATACAGAAACACCTCCAGAGCCATGCATGTGACTACATCACCGTCTCATACCTCTCTTTCTCACTCCTCCACCAATTCCACCTTTCTGTCATAATGGGGGGGAAATTGATTGCAAATGTGTTTTCTTGACCCCCTATTCCATACATGTTAGCACCTAACCTTCTACAGTCTCATCTGTATTTACAGTAATTATATGCATAATGTAGCATATTATTCTCTGGACTTCCTGTTTAATCAGTACAGAGCTTCTTACAAGTGCAGCTGAAAAGGGCAAACAAAATTAAAGCTTTATATACCAAAACAAGTTTGATTTTCTAAGCTCCCAGCATTCCAAAGTACACAGATTTGTTCCACCAAGTTTTGCGATGGCTTGCAGATGGGCAATGATTAATCGGAGAGCTAACTGTGAAGTAGTTTGCAATTAAACTGGAAAGCTCTGAAGCATGCTAATTGAATCAGAAAATTAGAGACACTGAACAGTAATTGGCTATTTCTCATGCAGCAGGTGCCAGGCCACTCATCTGTGGAACAAGGTATTTAAGGCACATTAGCACTAGGAAAAATATTTCTTGATATGGAACAGTCAGATTTTCTGCTCATTTTCACCATGGATGTCAAAACTGTGATATCTAGAGCTCATCACTCATGGTGCAAAACTTTGAACAATGGGGACACATGTGTGCAGTGTCTTGGATGAGGCTGAAGTTGGGGTACCTGAAGTAACTTCCTAGCCTTTGTGAACTAGCAAATGCCACCTTTTTTTTCTTTTTTTTTTTTTAAAAAGTAAACACAGGACAAGGCTTTTAATGGCAGCAGTCCAGGTAATACACTAATAGTCACTTCCAGACTGCAAGATCAGCTTTGTACCTGGGGATCCTTCTTTGTAAACTGGGGTGATGTTTGTTCCTCTACTGCCATGTCCTTTGAGGTCTGCCCTAGGAAGAATGTTGGATGGACACTAGGTAAAACTGGCATGTGTTTTCACTATACTATTCTTATTCTCAGTCTTTACTGGGAAAAAAGGACATTTTTTTCTGTTTGCTCCTTATGAGTGTGGAGATTAGTGGAGTGTGGATTACTGAGAATCTGTGAATTTCTTTAATGAAGCACCTTCACTTTTGTTTCATTTTTCTGCAGATTTAAAAAATGGAAAGTTTCTAGTTGAATATTAGTTGAGGGCATCAACCATATAAATCTAGTACTGCTGTGAGCTTAAGAGATGCATAACACCAATTCATATCATGTCTCAGCATGAGTTTATATCTTCTAATTAGTACCACCATTTTATAGAGAGCACATGCAATGAAAGTTTGTTTGCCATGCCAACAGGGACTGAGGCACATACTACTTTTGCTATAGTAGAATGATGGTGCAGTATGAGCACAAACGCCTTGTAGCCTGAGCAGTAGGTAACCAGAAGAGAGTGGGATTTAATAAATGAAATGGTGAAGAGTTTTTACAGAGATATAACCATTTCAAATTAAACTGGGTGGGGCGCATGATTTCTTTCATCTCAACTAATTAGAGCTTGGTATGCTTATTAGTGAATAAAAAAGAAAGTATTAAAATACAAATGTACTGCATCATATTACTCTGGTATCAAGAAGCAGAATATTACAATATTCAAATGCTAATCATATAACTTAGCAGATGACTGCAGAAAGTAGTGTATTTGAACTGAGACATAAATTATAAATTGTAAACAGTGCATAGGGGATATGTTATAACTGTGTCTCATTTAAATTAAGGCAGGAAGTTTTCTCTGAAGCAGATTATGTGCCTTCATTAAGTTTTAAAGTATCTTCTATAATGTTTTATTAAGATCACTTGGCACACTGTTTCCCAAACTGAATGTTAGCATTATGTACTGGTGGAAATGGCCACAGTGGTAGAGGTGGCTCAGGTGCATTGCTGCACTTCACAGCTTTAAACAGCACGCTTCCCAACCAAGTGCCAGTGCACATACACCAGTGTCTGTTCCGTGTAATGCCCCTCCTCAGAAGTCCTCATGCCTTTGCTCTCTGTACTTGAAAGCAGCTCCAAAACATTTACATGATCAATGTTTGTTGCTGGAGGGATAAAGTTTGCTCTTCCATGGACAAGTGAGAACATATTGATCATTTTATTCTATCTGCTATTTCTAAATTCAATATACCTCTGGAGTCAATAAGTGAGATCGAGAGCATATTCTTTTTTTGTGTGCCTGCTTGTAGCTTGTTCTCAAGATCCAAGATACATTTTTGATTAATCACAAATGCTCTGAGGTCGTGGAAAGCAAATGTGTTTGTAGAGTGTCAGCTGATGCTGTCAGATAAATGTCTTAAGCTTAGCCAGGGTTCGTGCCCCAGCTTTAGGCTGTGCCAAATGTCTCCCCTTGCTGAGGCAGATAACAGCTACACTGGAGGCGACTGAGCTGTTTGTTCACTGCAAGGGCTGACCTTGCCACATGAAGCTGGAATCAGGTGAAAAAAACACCAGCAATGTTTTAATTAAAACTTTAAAAATACTAACTTTGTGCATTTTACCCACCTTGAATGCAAATGAATTTTAAATTCCCCTTCTTACATTGGGGTGTGTCTGCTCAGCTTCTCCAGTGTCTGCCTAGCCACCTGGTCCTGTGGCTGTGAGTCCCCTTTGATAATCTCTGTGTCTTCTGAAAATTTCTGACAAGGTGTTTTTGCACAGGGCCCAAACAGGGAAGAAGCCCTGCCAGCAAAAATAAACATTTTTAGGGACAGTTCACGTTTTGGTTCCTAGAGTCTCCTGTAATCTCGAGGTGGTGGCCTGGAGAGGGTGTTGTGTGATTGAGGTGCCTCCCCTCATCCATGGCAGGCTTTTAGCTTCACCTCTAGCTCGTCCATGGTGGTTGGTCCTCTATAACTAGTCGTCAGCCACAGACAGGAGCAGTGACAATTGCAAAGCCACCGTGAGAGATGCATGAAGCCTGGTTTATAGCACAGAAGGCAAAAAGATGGATCATATGGTGGTGCATAAATAAGTGAAAACTCACAGGACTACTTGGGGGCATTTGTTATAAACTACCTCGAGTCAGTGCTTTTGCTCCCTCCCATCTCCCCAAAAACGTGTTTGTTCTTTGCTCCAAAGATGATGTTCCACTTTCCTCTCAAGAAGTTTGTACTGTCATGGGTAAATCATCAGGGCTAATTAGACACAATAATGCTGCAAAAAGTTTTTTAAAAAAAGATGCAATGCATCTGTCATGAACTCCCACCAGACCTCTTGGAAATGAGATATTTTTAATATTTTATGCTGAACACAAAATATCTTGAGGAGATGGTTTTATATTCTGTGTACCAAAACAAAACCTTCAGTGTCAAACAAGTAATACTGCCTAAGAAGAAAGCCCTTTAGATGCCAATATTTCAAATCACTCCATTCCTAAAATATAAATTTCATTTTAATAAAATGTACTCAGTATGAAAAAAAAAGTTGCAGGGAGTAATAAAGAAAGTGGTATGTTTGGAATTTATTTGAAGCCTGGAGTGCTCTCTGATACAGGAAGAAACATTAATGTTTTTACAGCTGGTCTTACAAACAGATTATTTTTAATGAGATGTTTTCAGCTAACATCTAAATAAAAATGAACGTAAATATTTTTCACTTTGAACTAATTTTAAATAAATTGCTGTCTGATTTTGTCCCGCAAATAACTTTGTCTTTTTTAAAACAATATTTAACATAGAGGTTTAAATCGTGTTCTCTGTGGTCTCCTAGTATATTATTAATAGTTAAATGTTTGTGTTTTGCATAATTTGTCTATACAGGAGGGAGAGATTATGCATGGGAGAGACACAGATTTGATTACTTTGAATGGCTATAAGTTGAGCAAATCCCTATTTCATGTTTATTCTTGGTGGCAGGTCACAGATTAATAAAATAAAATTATGAATAAAATTAATAAAAATACTTACCTGACTGACAGGAAAATGCACTTAATCAAATTCTATGAATCCCAATAAAGTTCCGAGTCATTCATCTAAATACTTAGCCTGAGACATGTTCTTTAAATAGATCACTAATCCTTATTAAAACGAGAAACATATACAGTTTGGCACATCTGCGAGTACTTCTATATGATGACCTTGTTATTCCTGACATGCAAAAATACATCTCTTTTCCAAGATGGGGCTTGCATACACCATTTATGCAGCTTTTTTTCCCTGGGTCAGCCACCTACTGCAGTTGGTCCCAGTCTATGTTTTCAGCTCCACTACTTATTACAAATTCAAAGTGGAATACAAATAAAAAGTAGAAGCCCTGTGTGAGGAAGTGGCTCAAGCAGTAGGTTCAGGGTATGTAGGGAGGGTCTGTGCACACTGCAGAAGTGACCCTGAGCAGTTCATGATAACTGCAGTGATATGGGAGCACTTTACACTGCCCAAATCATGGTGGTCATTTATGTCACCTCTGAGGGGAAACAATTATATATAAAATATTTTATCTTCTTGTTGACGTGTTATTTTTATATATATGTGACCATCCTCAGACTCAGCTCAGCTGGAAAGGCAGGGTAGAAAAGTTGGATGAAGAAATATTATTGGCAGAATTACAGAAACAGCAGAAGTCTCTGTCAGCAGATTTATCAGTACAGTTGTGCGAAAGGTCTCCTTCAAACATTTTATTGACCCAAGTTATTCCTTACAGGGAATGCAGCATTACTTAGGATATTTAACGTTTGGGTTAACCCATCCAAGTTGCATTCTGGTCTATTGTTTCTTATTATTGGTCCTTTTCTTTTTCCTTCTGGTTTGCAAATTGTTTAACTGAGGCTGAATTCTTCCAGCAGCTGCTGAATCAGACCATAGCCAGCTCAGACTAGCAGAAAAAATGTTAAAATTTAAATGTTTTAGGCAGACATATACCATAAGTAAGTTTGTCCCCAGTGGAAACAGGTTTATTCAGCCTCAGAAGATAGCTTGGAAGCCCTTTTGTCTGTTTGCATATTTAGGGTTTGTCCAAGGAGCAGTTGCATTAATGGGGTTGGTCCATGTGCTGAGTTCTGCCTGAAGGATGTGCTGGAGAGCTCTGGTCAGGGTGGTGTCAAAGTTCTCTGGCTTCTCCCAGACTTGTTTAGAAAGTGCGTTCTAACTTTTACATTTAAATGTGTTTTTATTTGGGGTCTGTGTGATTAAGGAAGATGCTGAGTTTCACAGACAGCATTCACCTCTGTATCTTTTAATAATGTTAATTCGGGTGCCATGTCATTGTCCTTGAGTCTTGAAGTTTATGATCAGTTTCCTTTGCAAACCAAGTTAATTCAGTCTACTGCTGGATTTTAATTAGCCATTAAGAGAAAATATGACCATGTAGCTTGTAGTCAGAATATGGCCTTAGTGTATCCTACATGGGAACGAGTATTTCTCTATTATCCCCTCAGCGTGGACAAGAGATATTTGCTATATCTAAACTCTTCAAGAAAGGTTGGCCATCTTCTAGCTACAAAAGAAACTTAATAAAGCTAATGAGGGAACCTGGAAAATGCACTAAGACGTTGCTGTGCTGAAATGTCACAGATAAACATCGATGAAATCAGGTTTGCAGTGCATGTGTCTGATTTGCTCAGCATAAATGTAAGGGACCTACCTCTCTCTTCCCACAGAGGATCCAGGTCTCTGAGGCAGGCTCTGCTTTTCTGCAAAAGGAGAAAAGGCAAGGTACACCTTCCCTTCAACTAGTCAAGGCAAGTGAAGGCAAAGCAAGAGCATACATTCAAAGGATGTATATATTGTATGGAAATATAAACCCATATGGATCTGTGCCTGGAGAGGGGCAACAGAGCTTTGACCTCTAGATGTGCATGCCAAGAGGGGCTGTCAGTGTTTAATGTGTCCTGGTTGTGAAAACAAAATGTCATCCTCCTTTCTGTTTCTGTCACCCATCTCTTTGCTGGGTACAAGTTCAGAGCTTCTGTAGCTGCCTGCAAAAGGCATTTCTGGACAGGACCATCAAAACAGGGTAAGCCACCCAAGCAGGTGTCCACAGTGACGTGTTGATAGTGGAAGCCTAGTAACCATGTTTTCCAGCAGTTTTCAGCTGGTCTTGTCAGGGGAAGCCACTGGGTATTAGGCAGAGCTTCACAATGCCTCATCCACCTTGGCATTGGTATATGTACTGGGTCTGCTCTGCCCTTGGTAAGGGCCTTTTAACATATTTGGCAGTGTGGGTACTTCTGAAAACTGGTAAGTGTAGGCTCCATATGGTAAGCAATGTGCTAAGTCCCCCTGTATCCTGCAATCTGTAAAACAAGAAAGAAGCCACGAAAACACTGCTGTATGGTATGACAGTGTTTGTCAAAAGGGCCAGCAACCTAATTATTCTCATTCTTTGCAGGCAGTTCAGCAAAGGAGAGCTTTATTGAGGAACTTGAAGGAAGTTCATCAAGTAGGTCTGCAGAAGTTTGTCAAAAAAGATTGCAGAAGTTAACACTTAGAGGGCTTGGATGAGCTGACTGGAAGCAGGAGTGAGTTTGAAATGAGATTGGTAAGGAGACAGGAAGCTCACATATGTCTGAGTTAGTAAATGAAAGTGCCTGAGACCAGCCCTGGTGGCTGCCTCTGCTTTTGGACACCTCACAGAATGGCTGGTGCACCCGTGCTCATGCCAAGAGATGGTCTTTGCACACAGCTCTGCAGTGAGGATTTCCCCAGGCCTTCTCTGGAGGCAGCTGGATGCCATCACCCCGTTTTGGAACTGGGGAGAGTTTAGTTTAAGGACAGGCACCGGTCATGTGGTGCCAGCTGGATACAGTGCTCAACATTGTTCTTCCTTGTGTGAAATTTATCAGCATAAATTAAGTCTGTGGACTCCGAAAGTGAAATATTTGCCTTATGTGAGGTGGGACATGATGAAGAAAGCAGAATTGGAGAAGGAATCAAATAGAAGAGTGCATGGTCAAAGCTCTCAAATATGAAGAAATGTCTGTACAGCCCCATTCAGCAGGAGTATCTGCAGGGCAGGGGTACATTGGCAGGAAAATGAAAAGGCAACACAGTGACTGTGGTCTAGTCAGTGAGCCTGGGCACCAGTGCTGGCTTTAACAAATCAGGTGAGAATGGTGTTAGGGGTGTTACACAGCATTTACACAACAGTGGCAGACAAAGTGAGCCAAGTGTGAGTCCCAGGAAATAGAGAGAGAATGAGATTTCACATCCATGAAAAAGCCCTGTGTTTTATATTGGATTTTTACCTTTGTTTTCAGTGACCGTAAAAAACATACGTTTAGCAACATAAATGCAACTGTTTCAAAGCTGAATTTCATATTATGCCTATGTAAATTTTACAAGTTGATTAAGTCTTTGTAGTTGTGTTTTGGCTTATAGCAACATCTTTATCAGCAGCATAATTCATACTGTAGCACTTAGCATGACACTAGAGAGAAGTATCACTTTATTTCTTAGAACTAATTGGCTTCACTGTGTAGTTCAAAAATCATTGGCATCTAGTCAAATCGTGCTCACAGAAAATGCACCACACTAATAAACTCAGACCTGAAATTAGCTGCATTGCTATTAAATTTAAATGAATGCATGTCCAACCCATATCATTATTTTAAAACTGCATATCACAATGTAAATACTAGAACAATGAGATTCAGCAGTGAGGCCTGTTCTGTCCATCAGGTACATGGCTATTGCTCTTATGGAAATTCTTTTGGAAATGTGAAATCCATCCCTTGAACCATATCTTTATTCTCATGTATTTTTAGGAAGGAAAGTGCGCTATAAGCTTTCTAACAAATGAGTATGTTTTTGGGCAAGTGTTAAACAAAAGACAGTCTGGTAACAACTGAAGAAAAGGTGGAATTGTAAAAAGCAGGAAATTTACTTGGGGTAAAAAGGAGAAAAACATTAAGTTTTATTTTACATTTCAGGTTTAGAGAAGGCAAAGACATGGCATCACTAACTGCAGTAATTTCTTTCTTCTAATTTTAAATAGTTGTATATTACATGTTTGTTTAGTGCCTACAGTTATTAAAGCTGCCTGGAGTGATGGCAGTTTCATCCCTACCTTTCTAATCTGTCCTGGCCCCTCCAAGCAAATGTTAGCACAAGTGACAGAAATGTAGACAAGAGAGTGATGAATGGGGCTTAGGGAAATAGCATCAGTGGTGGGGTGGGAAAAGACTGAAGAAAGGAAAATATGTCTCCCTGAAATCACCTGCAAGCAAGAGTCACTGCCTCCAGAAAGCCTTCCTCAGGAGTCTGTCAAATGGAGGGGACTTACCTTACAGTGCTGGGTGACCCAACTTCTAACATTTAATTCAGGCTTTTCACTGATGCCAGTCTGCATCATCCTTTCCATTTTAAGAATGCAGAGAAAAATCTCTGCAGTAGCAGAGTGGATGTTACAATGCACAAAAACTTAAGTTTTCAGAAATAGACATGTACAAAATACCAAATCTAGCAATAAAACGTCTGTCTTTGTTTTATAGCAGTGTGATGCTTGCAGTGGTTTAGACTATAGAAATGCCTCTGAGATGTTGACTGCTCGACACAAATGTGCTGTACCCTGCTTCACCGCTCTTCACTGTGGGAAAGAGAGAGTGAGTGGTGTCTGTGGACCGATAAAAGTTTCTCCTCATAATGAGATATAGGCTGAAGGCAAGCGCTGCTTTATCTTCACAGATGACTTTCACGTTGTAATATTTTAGGATAATTTTCATCACAAATAAAGTTCATGGATTATTTTATCAGCGCTATTACATGCCTATGCCCAGTGTCTTGGAAGCCCAAGACAATCTGTGTACCGTTTCAAAAGGCAGCTGCAGGAAAATGGAAACAAGACCTGAGGCATTGCAAGATTCATACCTTATTAAAATGTAGGCTGAGTTCCTTACAGATACCCACTCAGGTATCTTGTATAATCTTCTATCAGGATTGTATCTTGACTTCAGTTTGTGTGACATTGCATGTTTTGAATAGGACAAAGGCTCACTGCTGCTGTCAGTCCTGTTTCAAGCCCAATATTTATCTTCTTCTTTGCGGATGCTATTTTTTATCTGGCGTCCAGAAGAACATCCCTCTGCCAACATACCATTTCCCAATACATTGCTCTTTGGCATGCATGATTTCTGGAGAGACAAGCTCAGACCCGAATGCTTTTCCTCACTGTGGTGGAGAAAAGGGACGTCTCTGGTGCCTGCTCTGACAAGAAAGTTGATTCATGTGTAAATTACCAGTTGCCCTTTATTTGCTTGGTCCATGGAGACACACACAGATAAAAGGCTCAGTGGGTCAGAGCTGAGTATGTGCCGGTTTCTCCCATGGCCGCGATGACAGGGTTAGGGTTGTTGTCAAAGATTATCAGACAGGCTCTGATGTCTTAACATTATTTACTTTCAGAGTAGTACATAAAAATAAAATTTGGCACACAAAGAGGAGGCTTTTACAGCATTTCAGCTGAGCGCGCATTTGCAGGTGCATGGTGGTGTTACCGTCAGCCTTCAGTATCAGGAGTTCTGCACATCTGTCTTTATACAGAAATGCTTTGCTTTAAATACCTCTTATACAGAGAGGGGAGCATGCCCCAGGCTTCTTCAGCCCTCTGCAGGTAAAAAAAAAAAAAAAAAAAAAGAAAAAAAAGAAGAGATACTATCTGAGCAAAATAACTTCTAAAATCTTATACAAAAAAGTAACAGAGGGAAGGCTGCAGTAATTTTGAACTGAAGCCCCTTTAGAGTGTGATTTTGCATGCTTGTAATTCCCAGTCACGGCATTGAACGGCTCTCAAATTCTTGCTACACCCTGTGTTGTGTCTCATTTAATAACATAGTTATAATATATTTGTCTACTTTACAACTGTATTTGTATTGGCATATAAAGTGTGCAGCAGCTGGGAGCTGTGTGGGGGTGGCAGAAAGTTATTTGATCTACAAAATCAGTTACTTGTCACTCAGTTGCCTTTCACTGAAGCATAATAAAGAATCATTATGGGCCTATTAGGCAGTGCTGATGTAAATGCATTTTATGTGCCATTTTCAGATCAACAGTTAACCACACAAAAGTAAAGTTGTTAAGTACATCCTTCTTTGTTTAAGAAGGCAAATCATAAATCAGGCAGAATATTAAGCTTATGAAATGTAAATTTGAGACCCCAAGGGTTTTATCTATTAGGTCAGCTTCAAATTAGGCATCAGGCCTATCCTCTGCTTCAATAGCAAGTAGACAAAGTCATCTGTGTTAGCTTTCTACTTTTGTGACAGTGTTATGAATGCCACTTAAAAGGTTTTCGTGGGGGAAAAAAGCAAACCTTTTAATATATTTAAAAAACCCTAGAAATTAAATGGCTCAGACTGGATTAGGAGAGTGAGTGTTTAACTTGTTGCACACGCATTTTATATCTCCCATGAGAATTCTTTTCTTCTTCATTGTTATTAATGATATCCCATTTTTGTGTATAATATTGATGCTACTGGAATCACTTAACGGCTTTATTTGCCAGACAGAACCTGTCTAAAAAAAGAAAGTTGTTAATGCTAATATTTTGAAATTCTCTTCACATCCCTTGTTACTCTTTTCGTTATTGAAATTGCATTTTGAAAATTCCCACAGTTTCAGAATCTAAGTTTCTTCTTGATCTTACTGATGAAGTATGAAGCAAATGCTTTCAAAGCCATCTGTAGAAAAGTGCACTTTTTGTCTCTTTTTATGGATTACCAAGGCTGGGCATAAGAAGGAAATTTGAAACATGGAAAAAGCCATAATTCAGAATCTCATTTTGCCTTCTTCTGCACGCATTTCCAGTTCATTTTATTGGTCCTTCCTGGCATCTCTGGTGTGTGCTGTGCGGTTAGTGGTAAAAGACAAGAAAGGATGTTGTGCATCCTAGCTTGCATACAGCATCTGGGAAATGAAAGGTCTGGTAACTTGGTTCAAAAGTTTAGTTGATAATACCCAAAATGAGCTGCCATGTGGAAATGGCAGGTTACATCCAGGCAGTAGTTCATATGGAGTGTTTGGCACTAGGAGATAGCAGGTAATGGCGATAGCAGTGAAGGCTACAGTTTGAGTAACTCCTGATTTAATTGGATTGATAAAAGCTGTGTTTCAAGCTGCAAGCCTACCTAGCTGTACAATATCCTTAGTTCTAGTATGATGTAGCCTTATCAGTATAAAAACACATTTTCTGAAAGGTATGTCACTAACCTAGTCTCAAAAAGACTTAGGAGAGTTAGTGAAACAACGTGGGGTTTTTTTTCAGTAATATCAATGCGTTTGTATAGTAACAGAATTGAAATATTTGGCAGTTCTGTAAGTATACAAATATGCTTCATGTATGTAAGCATGGAGCATAGTACACAAATACACCATTTACTTAATATAAGCAGCAACATTCTGTGGCAAATTTCCTTAGAATATATTTTATACATCTGTGAGGATATATAAGAGATATAATTATAGGACAAAAATACTAGAAGGTAGTGAACAGATTTGTTTATACGCATAGTCTTTTACTTACCAGGATAGCTGATCTCAAATGTGGAATTCTTGTTTACATTGTGCCATAAACATGTGTTCTTATACATACGGAGCTACACATAACAACAAAGAGCAAATATCAGTGCTAAAACCAAACCTTTACTTCGGAGAACTCCGTCTGCAGTATATGTGAGCACTGTGTGTTTAAACGTGGTATAGATGAATAAATGCTGCAGCACAATTGACCAGGTATGTGACTTTGTTGAGTAAGATCGTAGACTGTCTTTATCTTATGAATCTAAGTCATGTGTTTGATGTGAAGCTGGAAGTGAGGCAGATTTTCAGGTGGGCTTAGCATGCATTTGTGCCTGAGAACTGTGTGCGCAATTCCGGTTTGTGTTTGTCAGTGTTGTGATTTATAAGCACAAAGCAGTTAATATGCTACATATTATGTATGCACTAAAACTGAGCGACATTTGAAAACCTACATGCTATTTGCATGATACCTGGTCTCACTGAAGCAGGTCCTGCCACCCAAAAACAAGCAAGGAACATCACAGAACTGATGTGACTTTTGGCAATGTTCCCCATCAAGTATGGGACAATATTGCAAAGAAGAAAGCTGGCTTCACACCATCTTGTGCTCTCCATCACATATCATTAATGGCAAACAACTCTTGTGCAGCCACACACTTCTAAGCAACCACATTTCACCTTCATGCAATTTAACGGCACAAAGCAAGTTTTTTTTGTTTATCATTATTTAGGCCAGGCACAAAAGCAACAACAAAGGCGAATGTAGTGTCATGAAGTCAGTGTAACAGTAATTCTTACAGCTGTGCATCTCACTGTATTCTGGATTACTTTGCAAATAATAAATCAAATTCCTCCTCAAGGTGACATGTCAGTAATTTCAAATTTGATTAGCTTTGTATGAAGGATGTTGGTACATTTCTACATGAATCTTTGATAACTCAGCATACAACCTTAACACTTAGAATGCCCCTTTGTGACAATGTGACACACTGAAATAATGTTAAGCTACTTACATCTGTAAAATCATGGGGATTCTAGTTGGGGTATGGCTCAGCAAGCTTGACTTTGGGCTGTTCCTACTAAAAGAATCTGAGACATTGTCTCAGTTTGAAACAAACTGGGGTGGGGAATGCTCCCAAGTTCCAAGTTCCCCTCCCCCACCCAGGCCCAGAAATCATTTCCTTAGAGGAAAGTGAAAAGAAAAAAATATTATTTAACAAAACAAAACAAAATGCCCACAAGGCATGGGAAAAGGGAAAAGGACTGATTAAACCTGAGTAAACAGCCAATGGATTTTAGTGTCCTTTTTCCTTGAGCATAGCTTCCGCCTCCGGGAGGTCCCACGGTGGTGGGGCAGTAGCTCTGGTGGCTCCCTGGAGGATTCTTGCCTGCTGTTGTCCTGGAGTTCTTCTGCTTCTCGGACGAGAAAGCAAGTAGAAAAAAAGTCCAAGATGAAGAAGAAACAGTCCCAGGGAAACAGCTTCTTGCCACTGCAGCAGCTAACAAGCCAGAAGAATGTGTGTAACCAGTTACTCCCCCAAAAAGAGTCCTTGAAAGGACAAGGAAAAAAACCAAAAACTCTCACCAGAGCAGCCTTGGCTCCAGTTACAGGAGGTTTTTTTTCTTCTGGGCATAAAGCAGATGATAGGGGAATACACCATTAAGGGGGATACACCATTATTTATAGTCAATGCAGGACAGATGTGAAATAACTGTTCAAGAATTTTGGTGCGTTTATTTTTTGATGACGTAAAAGAAAACAGATGAGTCTGAAGGGGAATATCTTCATCATGCAGTATCTTGCCCCACAACTTCAAGCTTGCAAGTGATGGACACAAAACCCAAGGGATCAATCAGACGTTTGATCCCCACTACTCTAGAGGTGTGAACCATGCCATGGTTAAAAGAAGGCAAAGAGCAGTGGTTTTAAGCACTACTACCTGATGTGCAGTATATTTTTTGTTGATGAAGCTTTGTGAAAGTGCCACGTTTTCATAATTTCATAGTTTAAACTTGTTACAAATTCATAACTCAAACATTCCTCTTAGCAAAAGTGCCACAGCAGAAATTTATCTTGCCGCTTGCACAATGATCTATCTTTATTTTCTTTGAAGAGGGTGTAAGGGGGCCTGTATAGATTGCAAAGCCAGCAATTTTGTAAAATGAAACACTTTTTTTTTTCCCAGGTATTTATTTTTAAAAAGTGAAAAGCTAAATTCTTTTAGTCTTGTTTTTATTCTGGCTTCAGATTTTTCACATCTTATTCACACACTTTATCCACATTAAGTAAAGATAGTCTTCAATCAGCATATGTATCATGAGCCCTTTGAAGAAAACTCACTGTTACCTGCCTACTCCCTGAGAAGCCTGCCAATTAGTCTTCTATGCCTAATGACATCACTTCAATTTTAGGGGTAGATATTTTGAAAAGGGAGAACTTGAAAAACCCAAAAAACATCAGTAAAGCCCAGTAACTTGTTCAACAAACTAATTCATGTCTTAAGCACATTTGACATTCTATAATGGGTTAGCTGCTGAGTTTCTCACTTTAGAGAGTTAAACAGATGGGATATTGCTATTTTAAGAGAGAAATGTTTGTGCTAGTGCCCAGTTTGCATTCAAGAGAAAGGGAGTAGAAGAGTTCTGGTCCTGAAAATCTGACTAGTAAGTTGAAAGTTTTGACCAAATAATTGAGAGACTGATGCACACCAGAGCACTGACTGTTAAGGCATCTGCACGTAAGCCCTGGTGGAAGAGACAGCATTTTCCTTCCCTGTTGTCTTAGGAAATTAACAGGGTACCAGTAAATGCATGGGTTAAGAGTCTCTGCTGGAATAAATCAAGGTGCTATAACATTATGTCTTTTCAGAGTCACTAAGAACTGGGGTTTTTGCATTAGCAGTTTGTGTACTGTGCAGAGCCAAGGTAGAGCATCCTGCGGTGCTAAGCAAAAAATCCTGCTGTGAGTATGTATAGCAGCATCTGTAACTGCCAAGTCCAGGATGAATGTTGTGATATGGCACTAGTAAACAGAGCAACAAACAATAGTTAGTAAAAGATATTGGCCATAAAACATGCGTAAGAGTGTGCAACATATGTTATCTAAATGGTAACATGTTGCATGAGCAGTGTAATTGCCATAAATATGCTACTGAATGCGAATGTTTATAAGGTGATTTCCTCTTTGAGCATATTAATGCTTTCCTAATTTGCCTGGCTTGTTACATATTTTGTATGAGTAGTAGGTGTCTGCTTTTGAAACTGAGCCTTCTATGACTTGACAGGACTCAGCAGATTTCCTCTGTTTGAAATTGATCAATTGAATTGTTTTGGGGGGGTAATTGATTCTGTTTGCTGCAGAATGGCCTGTGGCTAAGTCATCCCTCCTTTTTACCTCATTCAAAGAATACTATCATACTAGCACAGAAATGTATGTGCTAGCAGCTGAAGCAAGGAAAAGAAACAGTGCATGGCTGTCATTCCAAAATAAGTAACTCATGTGTCATAGCATCATACATCACACAAAGTAAAAATCTGGATGCAGTGTTCTTTCCTGTAAGATAATTATTAAAACTGCCACTGCTGATACTAAGTCTGCCATTTGTGATCTCCTGCATGATTCTTCATACAGTATTTTTTCATTTGTTCATTTTCTTTATCAGTGTTCTGTTAACCCAATGTCAAAAAAATAAGTGTTATCTAAAGCCAGGGAAGCAAACTTCAGGAATGAGTGTACAGATGCATGTGATGTGATTACAGCATAATACTGCTTTTAGTGACCAGCCATTCTCAGCTCTAACAATGTATGAAGCATTCAAACTTTTAATTGACTTATGTTGCAGTGACAGACCAGCTGAAGCTCATGCTAGAGCAAACAATGGCAAGGTACAAACATTTTATGGTTCATACTTTTGTGCCCCTACATATTTTGTGTCCTTCAAAGGCAATTTGTCCCCTGCAGAGAGTGCAGCCCTGCAGATCCTTTCTTGTACCAGTAGATTTGCAGAACGGTGGGGCTTGTGCATCCTCAGACTGAGCCAACCTGTGATGCCCCTTGGAATTGCTACATTCAACCCATCACCAGTGTTACTCAGCTCCTCAGCTGGTTTAGATGCTGATGCATCAGGGATTATTGGTGAACCATAAGGAAAAGGTTGCAGGTTGGCTTGCAAAGCAATTGTTTTGGCTTGAACAAGGTTTATTTTGAACAAGTAGGAAAACAGAATAACAGACTGTTATGAAAGGAGGGTCACCTCACCTAAATATTTGCAGGAAAGGATCCTGTTGGTGCACACAATATAAATAAGGGATCCATGATGTCTTGAATTGCTGTCAGTCATCATCTCAGGAAAGACTGAAATAATAGAATCATAGAGCTTTCAGTTGCCTTGTTGTGTGGCTTTCAGTTTTGTTCTTGTGTACCTCATCTATTTTTCCATAATAAACTATTATTTCTATATGACCTCTTATTCTTTACAGTAATTACAACTATATAATGCAACTACACTTTCAGGTTAAAATAGCAGTTATCAGGTAGATTAAGATAAAAATATAGGACTGACCATTAGGGGAAGCTTTGCTCTTCTTTGGCTACTGGGAATTTAGGTGACCTGGAAACTTTGGATGTAAGAAACCACTTGAGCAATGTCTTTCCACCAGCAAAGATTAGAGACCCAGCTCAGCTGTGAACTGTGGTAAAAGATCACTGCTTGCAGTGAGACTCCTGCCTACAGATGCTCAAAAAAATCCTCCTTGGAGCTTGGGGCTTTGTAAAGTATTTTCGCATTAATGAGATTTTTTCCTCATTGATACTTTTTTAAAAAGTCATTCATTAATATCTGGATTTTTATCCAAACACTTAATTTCTTTTACTGCCCATATAATAGACAATATACATTTCATAGCATTGTACTATAGGAGTTTCCCATATCCTAATTGTGTTACATTCTCCTTCATTTACTCATTGTACTGCATTGAAATAAAATTACTTCACTTTTTACTGCAAAAGCCTCATCTGTTTGGACCAGCTCTCTCTACTCCCAGGCAATAGCTGCAGGTCAACAGAGGCATCTGGTGGAAAAATGCACAAGTGATCCTCAAGGGCAGCGGTAACACTCTCTGCAAGGTCAACACAAGCTGTACCAGAGCAGCACCAGTAAGCACCATCCCCCCTCAGTTTTGTCTGAACCATTTTGACATTGACTAAACTGAATGTCCTTAACTTGTCCCTTCAGCATGCATGCTTCAAATATTCTCTGAAAACAGTTTTCTGTGTGTAATTTATTTTCTTCAACCATAATAAGACCAAGAAAGGCAATTTTATTGTGTGATGTTCTATGGCTGCAGTTCAGTTGCAGAGGTGGAAATTTCAGATACGGAGTTTGGGCTCAGACACATGGGCTGGTACAGTGTGGTAAAGGTACTGAGAGCATTAGTGCAGTACATTATCACCTTCTCAGTGAACCACAGCCAAGGGAGTATGAAGCACTGACAGTTTTGTCTTTGCTTGGAGAGAATGAGTCTTCCACAATGCAGCTCTTACCCATTTTGGAAAGGCACATCCCTCTGTGCCTCTCTTCCCTTCCATGTCTGCTCTCTTATCCCTGCTGTGTCCAAACTGTCTGCTGTCCCTCATCTCTGCCTCCTAACCTCTCTTTGCAGCCAGTTCCCTGCTTTTCAAGGTCTTTCCTTCTCTTGCAGATGTGTTCCCTTCACCTTCTTTGGTGTTCCTATGCCACTTCTCTTTGATCTTTTTACACAATCTCCTGTCTTGATTCACTCCTCCCTCTGCCCCCCAGGGACTAGTTCTCTCTATTTACATTTGCCTGCTTTTTTCCCCTTGTTCCCTTTTTCTGCTAGCATTTTAGCCCAGGACAGAGTGCTGCCTGCACTGAGTTCCTGTGCCTGATGCTGCAATAGACAGCAACATCTGGGAGCAGCAGTGGCAAAAAAAAGTCTGGCTTAGCCCTGTCCGCTCTGCATTGGAGCTTGCCCATTGCAAACAGCATCTTCAGAGGAATCCTTGGCCACTTAGACTTCCAGATTCTGGGGACCCTGTGCTGAGCACATGCAAATGAGATTTTTCAAAGGCTTGTGACTAGGCAAAAAGCTGGCTGTTTATTCCTGGGAATTGTAAAAGGACAACAGGGACCTTACCTTCTATATTTCAAACTATTGCTGTGAAGAATAGAGACACAGGAGCTGCTCAACAAAATTCTTGTAAGACCTTTTTCCTCTCCTCTCCCTCTCCCTCTCCCTCTCCCTCTCCCTCTCCCTCTCCCTCTCCCTCTCCCTCTCCTCTCCCTCTCCCCCTCCCGCTCTTGTCATTTCTTTTCATTTCTTTCAGTTTTTTATTCCTCCCAATAGGGGCAAAATATGTTTTCCCTCAATCTTATTTCCTGAAGTGACTAAATCCTCTCACTTGAAACACAAAAAATAATAATAATCAGCCTAGGGCAGAGATAGAGCATGGGAATTTTCATCCCAAATACTTAGCTTGGCAAAATTTATAAACAACTGAAAACAAGCTCTTATATAGGGAACTATTTGAGATCCCAAACTACAGAGGACTTACTTGTGTTATACACAAAAGTCGGATTAGAATTCCTCTGCAATCCATTTGGGATACTAAATGCAATTAAAAAGAATCTGCTTTTCATATTTCAGAAATCCACCTTAAGTGATGGATGTTATAAGGGAACTTGGTTTCAGCACTTCTCAGACCATACCAAAGGTGTTGCAACTAGTTGATTTGTTAAGCATGCCTGTCACAGATTTATTTTATTAGTTTTGTTGTGGGATTTGGTGGGGTTTTTTACTGAATCTCTTTTGTTGTGAAACATAATTTAAGTACTTGCATGCACATTAGAAGCACAGCCCAGCCAACATTGTGCAAGTTATGCAATAGGACTCCTTCGAGGTGCATCTTTAGTATCTCCTGGGCAGAGAATATGAAAATTAATGGCAGATGAGGTTATTCTTAATTCAGACCAGTAGCAAAACTGTTTCCCACCAGTGCCCTTGTGCCTAGGCTTATAGGACAAATCCTGATGCTTCCACCTATTGTCATGGTAGTGAATGGGATGCGTTTCCACCACAAGGACTGTGGATTTACATGCCTTACTTCTCTTCCTGAGAAAGAGCAGGAGTGCCTTGTCAGCGTGCAGCATGGGGCAGAGTCTCCTTCACACCAAGGCTCTGTGAAGGTTCCCACAGCTGCAGAAGGCATGGCCTTGGTGAGCAGGCTTCACTGCTGCTCTTGCAGCTGCAGAGGAGCTGCTGCTGCAGTCCTATTTTGCTGAAGGCATTTAGGCATGGAAGCAGGTTTGCCTTGGGGTGTGAGTTCTTTGCAGGAAAAAGGGGTAAATCTTCCCTACCACACGCATTCCTTCCAGACCTTTTCTACCCATTCTCCCATTGCAGATGCCCAGAGGCACAGACATCAGCATGGCACAAAGCTTCCTCAGCTGCCTAGCTGCTGCTTTCCCCAGCTTCACACAGGAGAGAAAACCCTGTGTTTACAATGTCCTGTCCCCTCAGTTACCAGACCTTCCTCAGAGGGAGTCCTGTAGGCCTTCAGTGTGTCTGAATGCAAACCTGAAAAGCAATTCTGAAATCCATGAAAATGTGTAATATTTGCACTGTAAAACTTCATTTGCTTCTGTGGAAAGTAACAATTGTGGCTGCAGAGACACTGATCTGAAGTGTTTATATCATTCTGGAACTGTAAAACATGATAAAACAGATGGGAATGCTGTTGACTTCAAGGTCTTTGCTTTTTAGTCACTCATAGACTTTTCACTTTTCACTACTGAGTGAAAAAATAAATGTTTTCTTAATTTATTATGGCAGTGTTTTGTGGTTGTAATGTTTCATTTATCCTCAGACTAACAGGGAATGTTCCAGCCGCAGCGTGGGTTTTCCTCAAGTGTTCATGTGTGAGCTCCTCTCTAACTTCCCTCTACAGGAGACAGTTTTCATACTAACTCATTGCAGGATTTTATGAGCAGTGACTGTCAAACTGTACTTTTCTGTGCATTTGTGCATATTGATGTTGCTCTTATTTAGGCAAATTTCAGCTCTTGCCTTAATCCTGGTTTTCACCATGAAGTCTTTTCCCTAATATGTCAACAGTTTCCTTTAAACTTTTTTGAAAAAAATCAGCCTATGGTGGTTTAAACCACCAAAATTAAACCAAAATAGAGCAATCAGTATTAAGAAATATGCACGGGCGACCAACAAAAGAATTCCCCAAATGTATTAATGTGATTTTCTTCTTGCTTTTTTAATGTACTGTATGTATGCCAACTGTGGCAATAACTGATAAATTTCATGCAAGATTACATAACTCCAGTTCAGTGATTCTTCAGAGAGAAACTACCTTGACAATTTCTTTTTATTTTGTTGTAATTTAATGAAAAAACAAAGCTGAGGTTCTTGGTGTAAGGAAAAGGAAATAATTTGAACCACCATATTTGGAAACTCATTTAAATATTTCATCTCACTTGTGTTTCCAAATATACTTTCTTGGCACTTTCTTTTTCCTACCCCAGTGCCCAAGGTTTAACCACCTTTCTGGCTGGAAGAGACTAAAGTTTTCTTCAGAAACTACTGAATGCTTGGCAAAAAATCTCTACCATGACACAAGGAATCTTACTTGATTTTTCCCCAGACTGTCTCAGCAGCACTGGTTCTGCTGAAAGACGCCACATGGAAAGATCAATTATTAGTTCAGGATAGTATTTTGAAGTGAGAATTGCATTTGAAAATACAAGAAGGTCATTAAGCTTCATTGTTTTCTGTCTTTGGATGTTGGTGTTTTTATTTTTCCTCTGGTAAGTGTGGAAATCATAGATTATTTCTTCAACATTGAAGTGACTGTCTCAGCTTGAAGATACAGCTTTGGAGCTTGATATTATTTATTGTATTAGTTTTTAAAGGGAAGTAGTGAAGTCCCTGTTTTGAAATAAATCTGGTCTCCCAAGTGAAGCTTATTTAGTTAATTAGTAGCATTTAAATGGAATGATTAGAAACCGCCGCTCTGCAATTGGATGTTTAAGACAGGATTAGCAGAAAGAACCTGATTTTGGGGTTGTTTTCTGTCCTGGTATTTTTCCTGTGGCTGCAATGCAGAACATGATCTGCAGTTTCTCCAGGAGAAACTCCTATCTATTCCCATCCCACTGACTCCTGGGTCCCACTGAGCAGATCCAGGCAGATCTCAGCAATGGGGCCCCACCAGTCACACACACAAACCCACAGTGACCATCCCAAGCTCTTAAGGATTTGTTTGGTTGGGGTGAGCTTTTCTTCCTTAATATAAACTTAATATTTCCCTTCGCGTTCATCCCAGACTTTTGAGTTCTCCGTTGTGCTGTTGGCAGACCCACCTCCCACACTGCTGTTCATGTCTGACTCTGTGCATAGACAGGGATGTCAGGAGAGCTGTTGGCAGAGGTCAGCACATGCCAGCACACAACATGCCTCCTCGTCTTGTCTGCTGTGCGGCTGCCTTCGGCTTCACTCTGCCTGCGCCTCACTTCGCTGCCTCCCCCACCTGATGCCTGTCGTGAGCTCTTTGCCGCGTGACTGGCTTGCTGCCCTTGCGTCCTGAGCATCATCCATGACTGATTCTGGGTGGTGTTGTTCAGGAGAGGTAGGAAGCAAGGCACGTGCACTGAGCACTTCCAGGCAGCTATAACAGGAGGAGGGTTAAGCAAGGAATGAAATGCAGCTTTATGATCATTAATCTCAAACAGTCCCTCTAGTGACATCTCTGAGGTTAAGTCACAGGAAGTGTGATATTATTAAGTTTAGTTAAATTTAGTGTAATTCACATCTGCAAAGTCTTTGTGAATTAGTGTTTAGTCTTAACTTGCCAGTTTCCACGATACAGGGACTTCATAGTATCCCACATTAAATCTTGATGTGTTATGCATTAGTGTGCAGAAGCCTATAGTCCATGTGATGTGCCAAAATCCATCATGTTTCTGAGTAGTTCTGAGGCAAATATGCAATTAATTTAGTTTGCAACACTAAGGAGGAATGGTACCCCTACAAAAAATTATTTCCTCCTTTATTTGCTCTCACAGAGTAGGTGTGGGAAATGACAGCTGGAGATCTCTTTTGCAAAGCCATGTTTATGAGCTGTGTTGTTTGCCCAGTGCAGCTGATCCTTGCCACACACTTCACCTCATCAGGCTGTAATAGGTGCAGACCTGTATTGATTACCATGACTTGTGGGAGAGAAAAATCTTTGCACTTCAAATTGGGTATAAATTATAAATAGCATCTCCAAAGGCTGTAAGTTACACAAGTGGCATTCTTTTGAGACAGCTGTATGTAAAGCTGTTGTTATAGAGGTTATTAATTTTATGATTGCAGCACAGGTATACTTGACCCACAACAATGATCATTGTCTATAAAATCCCACCATCTGGGTTCAGTCACCTCCCTTCCTCAAGAATGTTCTTTAACAACAACCAGCAAAGGTCATGCTAATAAAAGAAAGTTAACCCTCACTATATTGGTGTATATTGTGAAAAAGCCTTGCTTCTTGCCATTTTTCTCACTCATACAGCTATGCAGATTCCTGGAATTGGATCATATAAGTCATAGATACACAGGATGGGGGAATGCAATATGTGTACATATATAGATGGAAGTTGGTGTAATGCAAATGAGAAAAATTTATCTGGTATTGGTTGGCCATAAATTACTTACTGCAAGTGCACAAGGGTTATTTACACCTCAAATCTGCAAATTTTTATTTATTTTTTCTGAATTTTTTTTATACTTACTTGACATAAGTAAAATTTTATCAAATTTAAAGGGAATCTGTTAGTTACTCCCAAAACCTGTTTTTTAAACTCCATTTATTACTTGGTGCTTGTGTTCTGGTGGCCAAGCCTCATCTTCCATGGCATTTTACAGACTCAGATGTGTTTCCTTTCCATTGAGTCACTAAGACAATGCCGTGAATTTCTTTGAAACCATCATTCACACCTAAGAGATAAGCACCTCCTTTCTCTGATCATGTGGAGGAGGCCAACTGCATTTTCACAGATGTGTCCTCTTTTTCTGCCCTCACCACTACACCTGGTCAGTAGGTGCATCCTGTGTTCAGCTTTTTTAAATACTTTCCATAGTCAGACCTAGCACTTTCTTTTGCTGTTAAGAAAGAGGAAAACATGGAGAAAGAAGATGTTTTATGCCAGCAACTGGAAGACAAAGGTGTTTGTGAGGAGAGATTGGGTGGGTGCAGTAGCAGTGAGATAGAGGAGGTCTTGCTGAAATGGCTGAAGCAACGTCAGAAAAAGGCAGAAACGGGTAGGCCATGACTAAAGGACAGCTGTGATCAGTGTGTAGATGAGATGCAAAAAGATCAAGGCCAGGCACTGAGCGTGAGTTGAAGAAGCTCTTCCTGGTGAGCAAGTTGTGGAAGAGGAATTCAGAAGTGGATGACTTGGAGAAATAGGTGTCCTGGGAAACAGGTGTCCCAGATGGATAAAAACAGGCAAGGAGTAGGCAGAGATTCAGGTGAAATGAAACCTCAGAAAGGAGTGAAGACAGCATTCCTACCTCTGGGGCTTGCACACCTATTCAGTATCACAGGGCAGGGGGAGAGGGGGACAGGAAAACACTCTATCTGCCTGAGACCCATGGAAGTAATTGCACTGTCAAGCCTGCTGTGTTTCTGAGCACGTACAGAAGTGATACCATTACAAGATGTAAGCTTTAGGGTCGTCTTCAGTAGATGGGGTGTCTCTACTGTCATGTGACATGTTATTTTAAAGCACTGCTGCCTCTCCTAGCTGCTCTGTGGCACGGGCATTGCCATTTCCACGGTGCTGTGTTTTTGGAAAGTGCTAAAAACATGTTGGTTTATGCTCATGCTGCTGGTATATCCAGGTGTTTGATGCCATAATTGCTTTTTAGGAACAAATAATCATAAAATACTGTTACAAAGAGTAGCTATTTTCTAAGCAGCTGGTTGTTTCCCTTGTCCTGGTATCACTGATGAAATTTCTTGCATTAGTCGTGCTCTCACAAGATAGCTGAGTGTGTACCCTTCAGGTCTCTGCCCCACAGGCAGTAAAAAGCTCTGAGATTTTGGAATAAACTTGGATTAAAAATCAGCCTCTGAGTATTTCAGATTACAGTAACTTGCAGGTATTGCTGCAGAATGTTTTAAATGTATTTAAATATATTTATAAACCCTATATGCTTGTTAACATCGCAGCATTGCTGCACAAACAGAATTCCTGCTGTGGGCTCAGCAGAGCTCAGGGCCATTCCTGGTCTTGGCTGAGCCCCTCAGTTTGCCAAAACTCAGTAATGATGACTTCTCCCTTACAAAACTCTGCCATGTGCTAGATAGCAGTGAGGAGAAGGAGGTGTAACTGACTGCTTGCATCATGCTGCAGCATGTTAAGATCTGTCTGATAAATTAGTATTTTTCTGGTTTATAACCTGTGGTAACTTTGAGGCTTGAATATGTGGTTTTCACCCAAGAAGCCTCATGGATGTATGCTCTCTTGTGAAGTGTTGAGTTTTGAGCTGGTCATAACTTCCATTATTTAAAAGGCAATTTTCCTTTCTCCTAGTTGGGAAAATTACTGTTTTCAAATGCTAAATACTTTTTTTATGCTCTTACTTGCAATTTGATACAGTTTTTTTGCCTAAATAATTACAGAAAAAATGTATGTGCATTTAAAAAATTTAGTTATCTCACTAATATATATTATTCAAATGCTTCAGAGCTACTATCAAGTACCCTGCTAATACAATCAGTTCTAGGTATTGTTAAAATAAATTCAGTAAAGTCGAGGAAAAGACAGGGCTGGAGAGAAAGAAACTCATGAAGTTACTTAATTTGTCCACCTTGGCCAGGGTGGGGTCAGCTATACCCATAATATTCCTAAGAGATGGTTGTCTAACCTATTCTTATCTTCCGTGAGTGAGATCCTACACCCTCTATGGGTATGTTCTTACCCCAAAAACATCTTTGTAAATTGAAACCTGAGTATTCCACCTCACATTTGTCTGGTAGGGAATTTTTATATTTGTCTTTACATGCAGATAAGGGTGGAGTGACAGATATGAATAGATAGATGGAGGGATAGATAGATAGATGGATAGACAGATAGACAGTGTTGTTGATATAGCTACAATGTAGATGGACATAGATACATAAGTATTGTATAGAGATAGGGATAAAGGTAGCAGTAGAGAGAGATACAGAAGTATCAATATAAATGTAATTTCAAACCCTGCCTTTCTGTCTGCATTCTACACTATTTTAACACGAGTTTTAAAATCTATAGTTGTGTAATACTGAGTACATCTTTGCTGGATCCCTTCTTCAAGGAAATGGCTTACTCTCCTAAAAAATTCCTTGCATTGGAAATGGCTGCCTCTGAGAGTTGTTCAGTCACACATGCACACTGCATGTCTGGTTCAGCCAGCGATGGGTGCAGTGCTGTAACACTGACAGGGCACATCAACCCCTCAGCATCTCAAGGCTCCTTTCGCACATCTTCATCCCATCCCCACAGTTCCCTTGAAACAGCCACTATCCCAGGGCAATTCTGGATTGCTATAACCTCAACTGGCTGGCATCAGCTGTCCTGCCTGATGCTGTCTTTGACCTGTGGTGGGTATCCAAGTCTCTCCCAATGCCCTTGCAAAAGTCGGGGTTGGAGGGACAGCACCTTGGAGATGTGTTCGTGGAAATGGTGCCACCTGGCAACCTCATTGCTCTTCAGCAATTCCCAGGGTCTGGATCTACCTGCCACATCTGGTCTATTCTGCCTGTGTCCATTGCCAGATGCTCTCCCTGTATTCACTACATAGATAGGAGCAGCTCTACATGGGTTTGCCTGTTTGCCTGCCTTCCTATTTGTGCAGAAGACTGCAATTTTGTGTCCAAGAACAAATTTCCTTTTCAGGACTGTTTACCCCTGAGTAGTCATTCAGGCCAGCCCACAGTCTGAGATTCTGTAAGCCTTCTGACTCTGGAAATGCTGTTTAATCAGCTTTGGTTTGTGAATTTTTCCCTTTTTTTATAGCAGCTATGCCCAATTTGTATTACTATGGCTGTTTGCATTGATATTAATAGCAGTTATGTCCTAGGTGCCTGGTTCTTTCTGGAAGGACCTTATAGGTGCTTGGTATCTAATTTTTTACCCTTTTTAATATATACTCAGAAGAAAATTGCTTGACTTTGGTGACTGAGAAAATGACCTGACTTTTGGTAACCTGTGCTTGGGAGAGAACAAGTTTCACTTATTTGGCCAGTTCACACCTAAAGGAACAAACAAATGACCTGTGCTTATGGGGCTGCCCTTAATATTTAATGAAGAGTAGTGGAAAATGACAGCCATGTTAGACTCCTATCTGTTTTCTATTTTGCAGACCTTTCTTGCAGTGAACTTTTGTGTGAATCTTTGCATGTGGTTGCTTAGAGGGCAAGAGGAATTTACTAAGCTTTTTTTTTTACTTTTTTTTAACCACTTGCTTCCTGTGGGAAGTTTGTGTGTTGTGGACAAGGAATGAAATTGCAATTGCAAGTGTGGGAGTTCAGAGGTAATCTTTTTTCTGATTTGGTAGGATGCTCATTGCTCTGTTTTCATCATCCCACTAAAGATTATTACAGATAATATATGTCCAACAAAAATAAGGACTGCTTTTTGTCACAATAGATAATAACAAAGTAGTGTAGTCTAGTCTCCAGCACTGCCATGATTTTTCTTATATTAATATTGAGTCTTAACCAGCTTATTGTGTGTCTAAGCCCACTTAATAAGCTGTATGTTGTTTCTTAAAACTGTTCTGTTTCTTCTCTCTTGGCTCCTCCAAAGAATTCATTTCCGTACGGTTACTTTTAGATTATTATCGTGCCCATGACTCCACAAACTATTACTTCTTGGCCAAACTAAACACATCAAAGTTTGGGGATTTTTTAGGATTGGGGTTTTTTAATGTCCCCTCAGAAATTACTGCTTTCATTTCATTAATTGGTGTTTAGTTTATCTCTTAATTTTGCTTAAGCTTTTAACCTTTCTTTACCACTGTGACATCTAGGAATGCTTATGCAAAAACTCCCAACGTCATTGGATCTCCACGTTTGTGAGCTAATGGACTCATTCACAATTTTTCCCAAAGCTCTCGTTTTCCTGATCAGACCTATTGGGTGATTTTAAGCAAGATATATATTTTTTAATCTCCTTTCTCATTAGCTTCAAGAGCTTCTTCTGTTTTGGAGTTTGAGACCTGGGTGTTTACATCAGTAGACCAAAATCATCACAAAAGACACAATAATTTCTTCCCATGCAGATTGATAGGATAAAGGAATTATAAGTGGAGTAACCTTATGAATTAAAAGTAGTTCTATCATATTTGATAATATCTGATGCACTCAAGGGTAAAAAAAAATTCTGTTTAGAAATAGCTTTGTGATACAGAAGTAATTTGTTAGCATACATTAAGATGGATGCAGGACAGGCAGGAAGCATTTCTTTCTCACATGTAACTACATATTTGGACAGTGTTACATTGCTAGAGAGTTACAGAATTACAGAACTGAATACCTAAGAATTAAAGAAGTTCCCCAATGTGTGTGTGTGGATAATGTGAGAAAGAAAGAATTTTCCATTGATTCATAACTTTCAGGAGAAAAAATCTTTTCTGAAAGGCCTATCACACTTGTCTACCCAGGTCAGATGGAGTTGGCTTCCCTGTTAGTTTTTTGTGTAAAGGAGGAACGACTTGGGCTGCTTCTCATGTTTTATAGTGTTTAAAGTGTTTGCATTCCTGCAAATGCCCCCAAAAGTCTGTATTTCAACCTTTAAACCATTCAAATCAAGTTTTGATAAGACTTGAGTGCCTTTTACATATATAGCTTGAATCATAAGTGTTAAAGCAACCTCTGCCAGTGTCTATGGACAGGATGGCTAAGCTACTCGCATTGGCATTTTGCAGTGTGACGGGGTCTCGGTGCAGATCATGATCACAGGGAGCAAACTCTCCACTGAGCAAGATCTTGTTGAAGAGCAGCAGAATTCTCCATCCCAGTGGGGACTAAACCCCAAGGCGTGGAACACCCTGAACTCATTTTGAAGCCCGCGCTATTTAGAGATGAGCCGCCGCTTAGAGAAGCAGACCCAAGGTCAGCCCTGTGGCTAGTATCTGTGGAGAAGCTTTTCAACCTGAAAACTTTCTTCTGCAGAAATATTTCAGTGCTAAGGCATGTATGAAGATCTCTCCCAGCTCCTGTGCAGCGTAGGAAACCTTTGTCCCACACATCTTGTAAACGCGGCGGGGGGCCACCATTGTGCTGTGCATCTTCTGAGCACCGCGGGAGGAGGCTTTTGTCTGACACAGTGGGCAGCACTGTAGGAGGGCACCTTTGTCCTGCACAGCCAGTAATCGCTCTTCAAGAGTGAATTATGGGGATTGCAGAGCTCTTCTCTCTGCAGACACTCCACTTTCAGACAGAGGAGTTTGTCGGCCTTGCTGGGTGAAGAGCTGCTTTTCCTGAGTGGAATTGGAAAGAGAAGACATGGAAATGCCTTTGCATGTGTTTGTGCAAATGGCCATCAGGATCATTCACCTGGTCATATTGCATGGCCACCGCTGCAGGCACCGTTCCCAGTTTCAATCTTTGCTTTTCCTCTTCTCTATTTTTCCTACCCATTTAGGCTACCCATTTAATTATTATTATTTCCTTGTTCTTATGTTTGTACTATCTCATATTCAATATTCTATTCCTATATTCAATATCTATGCTTTCAATTTTCTTTCAGATGACTAATAACCTTAAAAGTCTTGAGCCCAAACACTAGCCCCTCTGGGACTTCATAGGTATATTTTCAACCCCTTATTGTTAATTATTATTTGTCTTCTCAAATGCTTTAACTGCTTCCCTGGGAGTGTGACAGTGCCCATTTCCTAGAATCTGAGGTTATGTACAATGAGTTAGGCATACCTCTGCATCTGTGAGATGAGATGATGATGAGATGCTGAGTCTGGACCCTGTAGAGTTGCCATCTATACTGTACGTGCTGGTGGACATGCTAGAGCAAGTGTGTGCATGGCAGCATGCATTTGGGAGCTGCGTTACCAAAGACCTCAAGTGTTTGGGGGCCCCTTGACTGGCATGAAACAACTGATTTGCAAATGAGAGGTAGAAGTGAGCCCAGCCCATTAGAGCAGAGAAGGTCATAATCCATTTTAAGTGATTCCATAGGTTCCCACTGCCCCAAAGTCACCAGGTTGACCTCCGTAGAAAACACAGCAATGGATAAGTCTCTCATCCGCTGATTTTTGTTATTCAATAAAGTTTGGGTTTTATCTGTTCTGGTTAAATTTGAGCCTGTTGTTTCTACTGTCAGCCAAAAGGTGCTTGTGATTTTTTATAATGTTGATCTCTTACTTTACTGATATTCAGACATGAATTTTATGTGTGGTAGTTAGTTTCAATTAATTCTCCTTTTCTCAAATTAGAAATTTTTTTCTTCTCAGTCCCCACCCCAGTCCTCTGGTGCCTACCTGATTGTTCATGAATTCTCAGAAATAATTGCCAGTAGTCCAGCAAGTTCATTAACTGATTCTCTGAAGACCTGCATATGTGTGTCATCCAGACCTGATGATTTTGATATTAAATTTTTAAAAGTATTCCCTTACCTGATTTTTTGTATCAACAACTGTATTGGCAAGTCTTCATTATTTCTAATGATATATCTCTTTGTGGTGCTTGGTAAATTGATTCTGGATGTTATTCACTGTTTTACACTCGTTACTCATTTCACCTCACACATTATTGGTCCCACTATCTTTTTGGAGCTCCTTTCCAATGATGTTATGCACATGTTAAAATATATATTCATTTCTCTCTACATCCTTCCATTCTGGCAACTGGGAGGTTAGTTTGCTTTTTTGGCATTTCTGTCATTTCTCTCTGTGGGGCTGGGACGAGGAAGGATTTATACTTTTTTGTTCTGCAGTTGTAGCTTTTGCATATTTTAGAATATTCTAGCTGTTTCCCACACTTAACAGGTTTTTTATATCTTTTTCATGTAGCATGCTCCAAAGATTTCTCAAAGAATTAATATCTGAAATCACTACACACTGTGCAACAGCCCATCAATTAATACAATATATTGAATCATGTGGTTTATCATCTTGGCTGTTGAAATTAGTGAGCCCTAAGAATATATATCTCGGAGGACCTTGGCTTTAGAACAACTGCGTCTTATTGTCTATCTCTTAAAAATTATTCTTCCTGTCAAAAAATAGATGGCTGTTCATGCATTTAACTTAGATCTGTGTACTACTAAATACGCAATTGAGATTGCAGTTGTCAGTGATGTTTTTCCTCTGGCAAAAATCTTGTGGCCAAATCTGTTGTCACCCTTAGGACATAATTCCACTTGCTTCAGTTGAATTTTCCAAGCCTTTAGTATATAAATCATAAATGCACAGTCTGTGCAATGTTAATTTTTTAGGGTTCTCCCTTTAGTAGTAGTTGAATGTGAATACATAAGGGCAAAATTTGACCTTTAAAAGTGACTATAAAGGGCCAAGGCAGATACTTAGCAAGCTTTTCTTATTGCAGTATTAATCAAGCAAAGAATCATCATAATCCTGGAAACTAAATATCCATTGTAGTGATTTTATCACCAGGGAAATTGTTCATCTGCCAGTAAGATTGTTACCAGGAAAGGGAAAATAGGGAGTGTTGAAATTGCTTTAGACTGCTGAATCATTGAGTCCCTCTAGACTCAAAGCTTGAATTGTTTTTGAGAAGAGTGGGTTGAGAGGAGTTGCCACAGTAAAGCTGTAGGTTAATCAGTTTCAGTAACACTAGTGAATGTGAGCATGATCTCTCTTGAGGACATGAGGAAAGTGCATGGGAGAAGGCAGGATGAAGAAAGAGGCTGGGAGGCTTCAGAAACTTACTGTTTTGTCATTTTTTGTTTCTGGATGGCTCTTTCACAGAGGAGTAAGGTTCTTGATGAAAAAGGAAGAAAGGGGAGAAAAAACAACGTAATATTCACAGCCTATATTTTTATCTAATTTAATCCAATGGATACTAATGAGGATTGTTACAATCTAGACAGAGATGCAGGCAGGCAGAAGTGAGAAAGACGTGTTTGTGTGGGAGATGTCTGTGTAGGGACCAGAAAGCCACATGGAAAGATGTTTTGCCTTCAGGGCTCAAAGCAGTGTTTACCATATGGTGTGACACAGGCATGTGCAGGAGTGTCCTTGGGGTGTGCTATGACAGCCTATCCCTCCACAAAATCAGCTTTGGTAGCTGACTTTTGTGTGCATGGTGACAGTGGGCAGTCATAGTGTACCTAGCCAAGCCATAAACTCAGGGACATGTCTGTTAGGCTGCAGGTTGTGCTGGAAGGGTTGTGATTTATCCTTCTGCTGTGATGGGACACCTCTGTGTTTCCACGGTAGGGAACAAGTCTTGGTGAGTATGGCTGTGGGGTGGCTCATAGGGGATGGGATAGGTGATCTGCCTTGAAAGCCACCTGCAAGATAGAATCTTTTATGTTGGACATGATCTTTGAGATCACAGAGTCCGACTGGTAACCTAGCACTGCCATGTCCTACACTTGATAGGATGGACTGCTCCTCAGCAAAGAGAATTTCTACAATGATGGGTGAATTTGAAGGTGGAAAGCATTTTTTATACAAAAGGAGCATGTGGGAAATTTCTGGAAGATGTCATAAATTGTCTCCATACAATGAATGCAGAGAGGGGGAGGAAAATCTCTGTGTGCACGTGACGTGGATGTTCTTTGTACAAAAACATCTCTTTGTGTGGGAAGTAGCGTCTTTCCAGAGAGGGTTTTTTGGAGGTGCTTTTGTGATGGCTGCCTTTGAGGGAGCAGGGGCGTACAATGTGACAGGTAGTGCCTCTGTCAAAGACTTTCTGGAGGGGACGGTATGCATGGACTTACCAAGGATGCTCCATGGATGGATGCATAGAGGGGAGTGTCCTGACAGGGGTGTGAAGGTGGGTGTGCAGCCAGGGCTGTGCCAGAGCAGCCACCCTGTATCCCCAGGGATTGATGGCCACCCTACGTCCTGCAGGGACCATCATACACCCTGGACTGCATCCCTCTCCACCTGGCGGGCCATGGCCACTGTGTCCCTCATTGTTGTCACCCCCAGATTGTGATACTGTCACAGAACTGTTGCTAGGCAACAAATGTGGTTACCGGGTCTCAACGAATAGCTGAAGGGGAAAGTGAAGTGTTGCACCATTGTAGAGTAACCATAGCAATGACCTACTATTACAGACTAAAGAATTATCATTAACAATGTTAAAGTATCAGAGGCCCAGAATCCAAAGACTACCAGGCAGCATCTCTGCATAATTGGGTTACCCAGGAAGAGGTCCCAACTCTTTCACAGCCCTTGGCTCCGTATCTCCATTGTCCTGATTTTGTTTTGGGGGTTGGGAATTTGGGGGGTTGGGGAGGGGGCAAGGAAGAGGCGGTGTCATTGCTTAAATAAACTAAATGGACTATGTGTTGAGGAAGACACTAGCAAAACAATAGAAGCACCCCCCCAAAAAAAACCCAAACCAGAGGTAAATCGATGTGCACAGGGAAGATACAAACAGGAAAGGTCCACTTTACTGTCTCAATATTATCTATGGTACGGGTGCACAAAGGATGCTTTCGTGATGCATAAGATGTAGTTCAGACCAAGAGTTAATTTTCACTGAAAAATGCATATGCCAGGCTAAAAGCAGTGTAAAATGAAAAATAAACAACACAAAATATGCCTGAAAAGTAGACACTTTCCTTTTCCCAAGGCAGGCCAGATAGGTGAGGTGCTTCTATAAAGCTTTTATTGGCAGGGTACTTTGGGATGTTATTTTCCCAGATACAAGATATATTGAGGATCTCTGGCTTGTGGTGCGGGTGGCTGTGCATGTGCATGTGTCTGTCTGCATGTGTGTGCAGTTGTTCCAGACCAGCTGCAAGCAGCTGAGTGGCTTCCCTGGGTTTTGCATTTTACAGGACATTTACCCTGCATTTATCCTGTGAACAGCCAGCAACTCACAGAACAACCCCTAGTCAAACTGTCACCTTTGTGTTTTGCAGGTACAGAACGCCATGAACTAACTTCCTGGAAGAGTTTTCCATCTGTTTTCAAATTCTTCAACGAGGCTGTAAAGGCAAAGAACAGCTTGGTGAAACCAACCCCAACACGGCGCTCCAACAGGATAAAATATGAAGAATTCTGAAAGGAGGGGAGGAAAAAAACCCACCACCACCAATGTCTTTGCTGCTTGTTTTCTGCAAGAGTCTCCCAGCCCCTCATTAGATTGTTTTCTTCCTAGAGCACGGGGTCGTGATGTATACATCTAAATAGCGTTTTGCATTATTTCTAGATGAGTGCAACTGTCAAAGCAATATGGGTTCACTGGTTGTGCTTCCTGTGGGCTGTAACTTGGATTTTGTGCTGCCCATCAGTGTGCAGATTAAGGCTGACAGTGGTACTGCACAGTGCAGCATGGTGCAGCTCTAATTGCCCTGACATAGCCCTGCACCAAGCTGATGCCAGAATTTAACAGCTTCATCGCAGTCCTATCGCCTGCAGGATTTTTTGCAGCTTACTTCTATTTTGAGACAGAACAAAATAGGAATTACTCTTTTATAAAAGATGGCTCTAACTCAGACGTGTTAACCAGCCTATGATTTTACACCCAGTAGCCTTCTCTTTCTCTGGGACCAAGTGGGATTGACTTTTAACTCTTTCATTTTTCTGCTGGTAAGAGTATCCAAGAAGTTTGGCCCAGAATTCTAGAAAGGCTCCATTGTTGTAGAGATTTTCTCTTGCTAGATCAATGGCATTATCTATAGATCTTCTCTTCCTTTGGAAAGCTCTACTTTTTTTGTTTTTTAAATGCCTATTCATTAACAGGCTGGATTACACTGTGAAATATGACAGAAAAAAAAAATACATACTGCATATTTTCCTGTTTATTTTTAAACACAAAGATGCTTCCATTTTCATATGCTGGGTTTTTAATGACTTGCCATCCTGTGGTTTTTCCCTTTTCCATAAACTCCTAGGTTCATCCCCACTTTCCCAGTCTCTCAGGCAAAAGTTGGCCAGCAGGGCATTCTGTGTGGGGACTCCACACCATGCATAGGGGAAATGTGGCTGCAGCCCTAACTGTTGCTTTAGGCAGATTTTCTCCACTAAAACATAGGAAGGGAAGAGATGTGCTTGATAGCGTGCTCCATGAGCAAGTGCTCTAATTAGGCTCCTTTAGTGTTAGTAACACTAAATTGAAGTGGTCTTTTCTTTAATGGCCATGCACACCTCACCTATGATGCTGATAGTGACAAGGAGGCACCACTTGAACACATGGGTTTGGGACCCACTCCCACCTCTCCTCATGCCGTGTGCCCAGTCCTACAGCTGAGGGCCAGGAGTGGTGGTGGGGAGCATTACAAGGAAGCTATGCCAAAGCAGGGGCACCCCCTACACCACGGAGCAAAGGCAGAAGTGCTCCTAGTGAGGTGCAAAGGCAAGCCCAGCTGCTTTTGGGCCTAAATCCTCCAGGTGGGGGGCTCTCAGCACCCGCGGAGTGCTCACATCCCTACCTGCTCCTACCGGCAGCAGGGCTTCGCTTCCCCAGCTCCTCCTTCCTGTCATCCTGCTGTGTTTAAGCTGTGCCCGGGTGGGCTGGGGGAGGTGTCATGCACTTCCCTATGAGGAGGGAAGTGCAGCATCCGTGCCTGGCAGTTTTTCTCCCCAGAGGGGAACCTCTTGCTGTGGGGAGAGGACTGCAGCTGGCTTCCTCTGCCCTCCAGTCTCTGCATTCACTCTCAGTTGGAGGATGCTGCTGCCTGTGGCCAGCCTGACCCCCATCATGGGGGTCTGCCTCCCCAGGCTCGTGTCCACCACGGCCCCCCAGACCCTTTATGTTTAGGGGTAAGGCAAGAGTTTACATGGTGTGGTTTGGGTGTCTATGCTTTGTCCCACGGCTGGGGAAGATGCAGAGACCAGGGAAGTTTGCACACACACACACAACACACCTGCCACTCTCCATCTCTGTGGAGGTGAGATGGGGTCTCTATGGTGCCCAAATATCATAGGAGCAGATCTATCTTTTTAACTGTTGATGAGAAACAAACTGTACAAAAATTTTTACTATAACGCTTACCACTTTTTAAAGAAATTTTCTTTACTGTGCCCCAGGCCCAGCTCACATGATTGCTCCTGCAGGGGTCTGCAGAGCAGAGGGGATCCTCATCACTGGTACTGCTCTGCTTGCAGTGAATAAAAAATAAAGATGCTCTCTTCTCTCCTCCTTGCACACTTTTTGTCCCTGCGCCGAGCTCCACAAGAGCTGCAGTCTCTGGTGGGCAGGGTGGGGGCTGCATGGGCAGCAGCTCCCCCAGCCTCAGAATATGTGTGAGGGGGACAGGTGAGGTGTGTTTGCAAACAGGACCCTGCACCAGCTGCAGGGTTGGGGGTCGAAGGTGTGAGGAGTGCTGCCCCCTCCATCTCCAGCACAAGTTCACCTGCAAAAGATTCTCCCCAAGAAACTGATCAAACCCCTCTCCCACAGTGTTTTATCTGGTTTTGTGTTTGTGAACAGCTAAAGGGGAGAGGCTGGTAGGGCTCAGCTATGTGGCTTCCCATGGATGATCCCGGCGGGCAGGGAGAGAAGCCCATGCCTACATGGGCTGAGCCACAGGTCTGGACACATAACCCACTCTGTGGCATGAATGAGGCTCACCCCACTCATGCCATGATGTCTCTAGGAGACAGAGGTCTGACATTAGCCTCTGTTTGGTTTCATCACAGGAAAGCTCCCTGATATCTGACATCCTGCAACAGCCTCCTCCCTGGGTAACTTTGGAACTGGGTGTACAAAAGTGGCCAAAACCCCCCCCCGAAAACCACAACAAACCCCCAAACCCAAAACAACAACAGAAAACCAACAAAACTGATAATAAACTATGATACAATCTAGGAAAATCTCCCAGTTCCTCGCCACCCAAAAGGTTTGCATGCCATTATGTGAGTCAAAATGCCACCATTGAAGCTGTGACCAATAAGAGCAGTGCTTCCTTGTCAAGAACGGAGAGCAAGAAAGAAGTGTTCCTTGCAGGAAACAGCCAGCAGACTCCCAAGCACAGCAGGGCCATGGGGAAAAAGGAAAAATACTGGGGGCAAAAGTAAAGAAATCCCTCATCTGCATTGTGTGTGAATGGTGATACACTGGTTAGTTACAGTCCTCATGGTGTGATTCTCCTGGACTCAGAAGAAGCTGCTGCTTTTCATGGAAATGTGCATTTTTCCTCTGTCTCTGAGAAAAATCACTTATTGTGGGTAGTGGGGCTTTTTTCCCCTCTAGAAATCTCATTCAGAAGTACAAATGAAAAGTGTCACATCTAAAACTGCATGGAGCCATGTATTGCACCATTCTCAAGTCAACCAGACCAAAAATAACCTGCCAAGAATGTGTACATCCGTCGTACACCAGGGTAGAGCTACGTCTTACAGAGTGGAAGGATGTGTGTGTGTGTGTGTGTGTGACTGCATGCATTCATGGGTATCTCTGTCTCACAGGGACATGTGTGTGTGTGTGTGTGTGTGTGTGTGTGTGCGCGCATGTGTGTGTGCGCCTGCATTATGTTGATGTACTCGACAAAGTGTGAAAAATGTACTTCTAGAAAAACTTGAAAGGAGATGTCATTTATCATTGTACCATCATAATACCACAAATTTCACTTTTCTGTTCCATTTTGGATTGCATGTGTTTGAGAGTATTTCACTAGATCAGTGACAGCTCTTTATTTGCATAATTATATGCTCTGGTCTGAAGAGAAAACTAACCCCCAAATTTCATGGGTCACCAAACTGCAACAATCAATGTTTTATCACATATGCTAAGCAAAACCTAAGGAGCTATATGAAGTTGCTTGTGGATTTTTTGCTCCTCAGAAAATTTAAGATGTGCCTCCTGAATAGATGCAAAATCTTTCCAAGCTCTTTGTAGCTGAATTCCATTTGAAGGGAAAACTAGAGATTAGCTCGTAGATCTGGATTTCAGACCCACTAGCATTCTTACTTCAAAGTGGATTCAGACAGGCAGCTTCACTGCATCTCTAAATTTTGGCATCCTAAGTAATGTCATTTAAATGGTGACAATCAAAATATTTTTTTTTAAATTGGTCAAATGTGAAAAATACAACAGCCCCTCTCTTATCAAGCCCACAGTAACCAGTGAGTTTAATTTTACTTTCTGTGCAGTTTTATTCTTTCAGCTGGGTGCTATCCCCATATAAAGTTACAGATATTGGGTATAATATAAAGAAAACCCTTTCCTGAGCTGCAGAATTTATTCTGGTCCATCAGTTGCACAATAACCACATGCTCCAGTTAGGACACACATACTCCCAAGTTTCCTTCTCAGTCAGAATGCTTTTTTCTGTGGAGGAAGGAACCTGGAGATGGGAACTTACAGGCAGTGAAGATCCCCCACCTCCTCGTCCTCTCTCCATACTGGTACCACTAGAAAAGTTTAGCTCTTAAGTCAATTTAAATTATAGTATAGTATAATATAATATATAATAAATATAATTGAATTATTATAATATCATGTAATACAATATAATAGATTATAATAGATTACAATATAATGCAATATAATCACACAAAGTATGGGTGAGCTTGCACCTGTTCTGGGGGACATAACACCCACACTTAATTTCAATGAAAACAACCCACAAAAAACCCCAAAAGTTTCTCTGGTCTCCAAGCCATGACTTTGCTGGTAGAAGTGCCCATGGGTTGCTGCTTTGCAGTTGGGTCCCTCTAAGCTCTTGGGAAGAATGAACTTTTTTTGAAGGGGTCTGTTTTAAGTAACATGGCCCTCAATGACCTTCTGACCCCATGGCAAAGAGAGGAGTGCCTGGGAAGAAGTGCACAGCCCCATGGCACTGTGTGGGTTAAGAACCCGGAGAGAAAAAGCACTTCTGTTACCCTACCTGTGGCTTTTTTTTTTTTTCCCTCAACTTTAACATCAACTCCAGGAGCCTTCCAGGGGGAAATGGGTTCCTGTCACAAGAGTAGCACCTGAGAAGTTTGACTTCTCACGTTTGACTCCTGAGTGATCTCCACACACCTGCTCCAGGCAGACACCAGCTTTGCACCACCTCCTCACCTTGCAGGAACAAGGTGAAGCACGAGTGGGAAATAAAAGCAGTGCTAAAACACAAGTCTACTCACCACCCTTATCTGACTGCTGACACAGGGTTCTGTGGGATGCAGGGACAGGGCCTGCCCAATGCAGATCACGCTCTCTGGGGAGACCCGAAGAAAGAGGAAAACCCACTCTGAATCATCCCCTGCCTCTCCACACTGTCTGCATCCCTGCAATGGGTCAAGTAAATATGAATATTCCTGGGTAATGGTTCTGCAGACTAGTTTGTCCAGCAGAGACAATAGTACCAGTTAATTCCCACTAAATGCAGCACAGGAGAGAGCTGACCCCTCTGAGGAGAGGCCCAGGTCATCTCCTTTTGTTATTTCCATTTCTCTCTGCTCATGCCCTGCCTAATCCCCTAATGCCTGGTAAAGGGCTGTCTCTAGATTTCTGTCTTCTTTAAAGCTGCTATCTCTGCTACAATTAGATAAATTTTATCTGTATTAGAAAACTTGTATCCTGCTCATCTCCCCTCCTCCTGGGACTGCTTTATGCCTTCCAACTCAACTTGCCAAAAAATGTTATTTTCCATAGTAAAGCCCTCAATGTGGAGAGTCCTCCATGTCTCCCCACAACACGCAGGTAAAAAAATAACATACCCCATAATATTGCATCCAGGCCTGCTTGTCTATTGCCTGTGGAGAAAGCCCCTAACATCTCATGGAACTTGTAAACATTGGTCTGGTTGTTCTCAGTGAGCCAGGTGGTGCCAGTTTTGCCAGTTGTTTGGCCAGCTTTCCCTCTGATTTTCTCCACTAGTTTACTTAAGATACAGCTTTTGGCTCATTTGCAGATGGGGGGCTGGCTGGGGGCAATCTACCCTTCACACATGTCTTGATAGGTGCTTCAGATGTTGGTGGGGTCTTTTGTTGTTTGGGGGTTTTGGTTTGTTTGGGGTGTTTTTGTGTGGTGATGGCTACTTGGATCACAAATCGTTTCCTTTGTACTTTCCTGCAATTTAGCATGTATCCCGTCGGAGAGGAGGAGGGAAAAGGAGGTGCAGAACTGCTAGCAGGGAGCACAGCGGGTGGCTGTGCTGTGCTTATCGCAGTGTTTCCCGTGGGCTCCCCACGCCGCTAAGTTGGTGTGATCAAAGCCGAGACGGTCCCCGACAAGCGGCGGCGCGATGGGGGCTGACACCAAGGGGCAGGATGCCGTTCTTCCCGGGGAATCTCGGAGTCCCCTGCCCACGCTTTGCAGGTGGCGGCGGGGCCCGGCGGCTCTCGGGTCGGCCCAGCACCAAGGACAGCTCCGGCGAGGGGCTCGTGGGGTCCCCGCGCCCCCCGCGGCCCCTCACGGCCCCCAGGGGAACGCTTACTGCCAGACACTGCTCAGCCCCGACGCCCACCTTCCAGCAGTGCCTAGACCGCCCCGTTCTCCTGGGAGATCCCCCGGGCTGCCCCTCGGGGAGGGGTCGTAGAGGGGGAGATCCCGGCGCTGCTCGGGCACTTGGCTGTCGCGACATACCTGAAGTCGCGGGCTAGCTTCTCCAGCCTGCGGATTCCGGAGGAAGGGGGGAGAAAAAAGAGGAAAAAGTTAATTTCCCGGTGCGCTTCTCCCGGACGGCAGGGAGGAACCGGGAGTGGTGGGGTGGTGTCGGGTCTGTGCGAACATCCCGCGGCCCCGACGGGGCCCGAACCCCGCGCAGAAGTCTTCCCCGTCTGTTCCTTGCTCCAGGGAATACGGAGCATCTCGCCCCCGGCCCCGGCGCAGAGCCCCAGGGTGCGGGTATTGTGACTGGAAGGGGTTCGTCATGGGCCCCCCGAGACTCCGGTGACACCGCCCAGGGCCGGACGGAGGGGCCGGGGACCGGGATTCCGTTTGCTCCGTCCGCCCGCCCCACAGTCCCGCTGCCGGGGCTGGTCGCCGTCCCTTTGTCGTTTTGGGGCTCCTCGGGGGTGATCTCGAGGAAACCCCCAGCGCTTCCCCGGCCTTGTTCAAACCTCCATCAACCCAGACCTGGGTGGAAGGAGTGCGGGCGGCCCTCGGGAGCTGGGAACCGCGGCGGAGACACTGGCGGGAACCTGCGGTGCGAAACCCGCTGCGGGAGGCTCTGGCTTGTTTTGGCTACACAAACGCTCTGCCCCGCTTCCCACAGCGCGGGGGACTTCGCACAAGAATTTCGATAGGAGGGACACGCCTGCACCAAAGCCCTTCACCACTCACACGCAAAATATTATGCAGAACTGAATATTCTCCTAGAACTTTTTTCCTTTCCTTCTTTCCTTTCCTTCTTTCCTTTCCTTTCCTTTCCTTTCCTTTCCTTTCCTTTCCTTTCCTTTCCTTTCCTTTCCTTTCCTTTCCTTTCCTTTCCTTTCCTTTCCTTTCCTTTCTTTTTTCCTTTCCTTTCCTTTCCTTTCCTTTCCTTTCCTTTCCTTTCCTTTCCTTTCCTTTCCTTTCCTTTTCCCTTTTATTTTCTCTTTCTCTTTTTTTATTTCTTTTTCTCTTTCTCTTTTCTTTCTCTTTTCTTTCTCTTTCTTTTCTCTTTGTCTTTCTCTTTGTCTTTCTCTTTCTCTTTTTTTTTTTTTTTTTTTTTTTGGCTTTTTCTGTTTCTATTTTTGTATTTATGTCTTTCTCTTTTCTGTCTTTCTCTTTCTCTTTTCTCTTTCTCTTTTTCTCTTTCTCTTTTCTCTTTCTCTTTCTCTTTTTCTCTTTCTCTTTTTCTCTTTCTCTTTTTCTCTTTCTCTTTTTCTCTTTCTCTTTTTCTTTCTCTCTTTCTCTCTTTCTCTCTTTCTTTCTTTCTTCTTTCTCTCTTTCTTTTTTTTTCTTTCTTTCTCTCTTTCTTTCTTTCTTTCTTTCTTTTTTTCTTTTTTCTTTCTTTCTTTCTTTCTTTTTCTCTTTTTCTTTCTTTCTTTCTTTCTTTCTTTCTTTCTCTCTTTCTTTCTTTCTTTTTTTTTTTTTTTTTTTTTTTTTTTTTTTTTTTTTTTTTTTTTTTTTTTTTTTTTTTTTTTTTTTTTTTTTTCTTCCTTTTCCTTCCTTCCTTCCTTCCTTCCTTCCTTCCTTCCTCCCTCTCTCCCTCCTTCCTTCCTCCTCCTCCCTCCCTCCCTCCTTCCCTCCTTCCCTCCTTCCGTTCTTCTTCCCTTCCTTCCCACCCTCTTTCTCTTTTTTTGTTATTATTACTACTGTATTGTTATTATTGTTGTTACCGGTACTGTTGTTATTGTTATTATTGCAGTTATTATTGTTTTTGTTATTGATATCAGTGTTATTTCTTTTTTTATGGATAGATAGAAAGAGAGCTGTCTTCCTTTCTCGGCTTTGAAAAAGGAGCCTCCAGATCTCCAGCAAGCCTAGGGCTCTCCTGAGAGCTTTGCATGCAAATGCAAACCCCGAAGTTTCGTTAAGATCCGCCCTAACTTTTTTGATTTTGACCTCAACCGCTCGTATTTAGTTGTGTGGTTTTGGTGGTTTGTGAGATTTGAGTGTTGGGGGAGAGCAATGCTTTTTAAAATCTGTTTTTCTCTCTCCCTTCCTAACGCCGTGTTCGCCCCCGGCTCTCATCCCAAGCCGATGGGGCCAGCGCTGCCGCTGCCCTTCCCGCGTTCCCCTGCCCTGCCCACTAGCCCGTCGTGGCAGTGACCATAGACCCGTTCCCACGTGGAGCTCTGAGCATTTGGCAGAGATCTGAGCACAGGAAAGAGGAGTTCAAGTGCCTTTCTCCCCCTCCGGGCTTGCCTTCGCCTGGGGAGCACAGAAAGTTTCCGGTACAAATAGAGCAAATGTATTTTATCCTCCGTTTTGGAGACTTTCTCCTCCCGCCGTCTCTTTGGAAAAAATAAACAAATCTTCCCCAGCCCTAGGAGGAGTCTGGAGACCTCCTGGTTCTCTCTTCCTGTAACCCTTCAGAGTCGTTTGAAATTACTTTTTCTGTCTATCGGCCATCTGCCAATGTCACATCCACGCCGCCTTCTCGGGGTGGGGGGAAAGGGGGCTGATGGGAAGAGTCCCTGCGCGTTCGTGGTCCCTCGCGGAGGCGGGGGTCCTCCTCTCCACCCCGCGACAGTACCGACATTCCCTCCATCCCTTCCCACTCAGCCCCACCACCAGGACGGCTCCGGGAGGCTAGCCGTGGCCGCGGTCGGGGCTTGTCCTGTCGCCGGGTGGCGACACGAGGCGTCTCTTGGGTGAGCGGACATGCTCCGATCACGCATCTCTCGTCCGAGAGGAACAGAAGGGCCGTCTCTAAGGGTGCGGTGACAAGAGGGAGCAGAGTGCAGAGAGGGAGGCTTAGGACGTAGCCTTCCTTCCGAAAGCTCTCTCGTTCCCGTAGTCTTCCTCCTCAGCGTAGGTTGGTTCAAACTAACCTTGCAGAGAAGGTTTTTGCGCTGAGGAAGGACGAAAAGAAAAAGAAATCCAAACTCCTGTGGTGTTGACAGTGCTTCGGGAAACGGGGTGCCCTTCTTTCTGGCGTGACCCCCCGCGATGAGGAGAGAGGGTGTGCCTTGGCCTCCGAGCACCGCCCGGCCGCGGCGGAGAGGCTGGGACGCGGGGCGAGTCGGGAAGCTCCGAGCCCTTTCCTTGTTGTTCCATGAAACGAATACATGGCCGGGCTCCGCTGGCGAGAAATTCAAAGCTTAGGACAGGCAGAGCTTCGGTAGATGGGCAATTGTCACGGCTCTCTTCCTAGCTGGATGAAGTTTAGAAGTTTTTAAATTATTATTATTTTATTTTATTTCCCAGAAAAAATAGAAGGGATTTGTTAGCATGTAAGTAACTGGCGTTAGAACAAGAGCCAAACTCTTCAGCATATAAGTTTTCATTTTCAGCTTCCAACCTAGCAAAACTGGAGCCATTTGCTTAACTTAATCTGTAACATATGTTTGCAACAGTAGCAGATTTTTTTTTCTCATTTGTGTGTGCGCGCGTGAGTGTGTGTGTGTGTGTGTGGTTTGGAGCTGATCAAGTTGTAAATTTTCCGCCTGAGGTTTTCAGCGCCTCCTAGTTACAGCCTAACACCTATTGAGAGAGAGAGAGAGAAAGTCTCCACAAAGATACCACGGCACCAAATCCGAAAATTCTGGTCCAAAATCCCTAATAAAGTTTATCAGTTAGGCCACTCCAACTCCTTCGGATTCATTCCATAGAGAAAGGAGCTGCCACGTTTCTGAGAAAATTACTTTAAACGAGCAATTCAGTAGCATCCCCATCATGCATTGTCTGCGTGATTCAATGTTTACTATTACTTTTTTCCCTTCTCATATACCACTTTTGCTCAAGGTATCGCTGGAATGATGCAAACAATAGAAGTCTCCCTGTTCTGTTAACAGCAGTAAGAACAGCAGTGACAGCGCTCGTCGTGATCCCACAGCAGACCGAGGGTTTAAAGCCTGATTCACTCTGTTGGCTTTATGCCCTACATCAACTTTTAGAACATCTGTCCTGCAGGAAGATAACTTCTTCAGCACTGAAGTGACATTTAGTCTTTAAATATGGGTTTATAATAGAGCCCTGACAAGACTAGATGTGCTTTTTGGAAAATATTATACACACACACACACACAATTTAGCATTATCAATCTTTGCCTCGGCTATTGACTCTTGCCTTGAAAAAAAAATTACACAAAACAGCTTAAAAAGATCCAAGGCCCGTGATTTTTTTTCGTCTGCACTTTGGATGCATCGTGATTGTGTGGATTGGTTAATGGCAGAGCTATACAAGAGTATCTCCAAAGGACGTGTTGATATTCCTGCCAAGCGAGTCCCGGAGAGCTTTTTCCACGGCACATCCCTCCCAGCCCGCGGACCTGCGCCCTTAGCCGTGAGCCGCCACGGCCCGAGGCGGCTCAGTGCGCACTTTAGGACACCCGTGAACGCGAGAGATGTCGCCCCGCGCCTTCCCCGCCGCGGCGCGCAGCGGCGAGCACCGCAGCGAGGGCGCAGCGCCCCCGGCCCGTCCCGCCCGGTGCCGTGCCGCCCCGCCGGGCGCTCCGCGGGTGCAGCGCGGGTGCGGAGTGGCCGCGGCGGCACGGAGGGTGGCCGAGCGGCGGGTCCCGCGAGGCGGAGCGCCACCTAGTCCCCACCGCGGGAAACTGCGCGGCGGCGGCGCGGAGCGGCCGCGGAGGGCGAGCGGGCACGGAGCGGGAGCGGGCGATGCTGCCCAGCGGGGGCCGGGGGAGGAGCGGGGCAAAGCCTCTTCGGCTGTGCAAGGGACGGCTCTGCTCTTCTTTTCTAAATTACTTTTAATTAATTCCACGTGAACACTCTACGGCTTGAGGATCTGTGCACGAGGGTGTGTGGAGGGGCGAACGGCGCACACCTGGCTTTCCACCTCCAGGACTCGCCGTCCTCGAACGCACGAAAAAGAAAAGTAGGCATAAAAGCAACCAAAAAAACAAACAAAACGCCAAAACCTCTCCTTCGTGTTATCCTGAGGAGCAACCGGGATGCGGGTTGAGCGCGCCCAAAGAGCCGAGGAGATTTGTCAAGGGGAACTGAATAGACTGCTTTAAATGTTACTTGATAGCGGCAGCAGTGCCTTGCGTGAAACTTAGAAACTGTCAATGCCCTTATCTTCAGTCAGACAAACAGGCGAACAAACTTTACCGGGTATTTAGATCTTCCTTTCAAAGACAGCAAAACAAAGGCAGGGCGTATTAAATGACCGATGCGGCTCCCGTCTCATCGAGTGTCACTTTTATTTCTCACACTTACAGGGATCTCAGGGACGAAAAACCCCCAAACAAACGAACAAAAAAATTTGCTTCAATATCGTGTTCGAATTATTTCTGCAAAATAATCCAAGGTGTAGGCGGCATACAGACACGAAACGTTGTCCTGCAAGCAGGACTGATGGTTCCCTTGCCGAGGAGTCGCCACAAACCTTTCCCCCGAACCGCCTCCAGAGTGTTTGGAAGAAAATTACTAACACCAGTGCACGCATCAGTGTAAAAATGTCTTTATTGTTAAGTCCTTTTAGATGTTTACTAGATTGTTTCAAAATCTTCACGTACAGATATTTCCTAACAGATACAGTCACGTACAGATATTTCCTAACAGAAAACTATGCCGATTTATCTACTGCAATACTGCTTTTGTTGTTAGGGGGTTTTATTAACTTATTGATTCATGATGTGTCTATATCAGCATGCTAGAATGTTACTGCAGGTCTCTAACTAACTAACTTTCTTTCTTTCTCTCTTTCTTTCTTTCTTTCTTTCTTTCTTTCTTTCTTTCTTTCTTTCTTTCTTTCTTTCTTTCTTCCTTCCTTCCTTCCTTCCTTCCTTCCTTCCTTCCTTCCTTCCTTCCTTCCTTTCTTCCTTCCTTCCTTCCTTCCTTCCTTCCTTCCTTCCTTCCTTCCTTCCTTCCTTCCCTCCTTCCCTCCTTCCCTCCTTCCCTCCTTCCCTCCTTCCCTTCTTTCTCTCGCTTTCTCCCTTTCTCTCTCTTCCTTTATCTTTCTTCCTTTCTCTCTATTTTGTCCTTCTTTCTCTCTTTTTATCTCCTGCTTCACTCCTTCTGTCTATCATCCTTTCTCCCTTACTTCTCCCTCTCTCCCACTTCTCCTCCCTCTACCTCTCTCAGCACTTCTGAAAACAGAAGGCAGATGTGATCAGACAAGCGGCGCCCGGGGTCCCGTGGCGAGCAGGTGCACCCAACTTCTCCACACTCACAGTGAGCATTCTTAAAATGGGAAGTTATAACTGAAGAAGCAGAGATTCCTGCCCCTTTCGACCGCGGCCACCTGCATGCCGTGCATCTGCCTTGTGGTGCGGAAATGATGAAATTAGCACTTGGATAATAACAGTTTGGGGCTATTTCGACAGGTCGCGATACTCAGCCGCCGTGCAAGTCAGCCGAGGGCGCTTCGCAGGCAATCTCTCATTCGCCAGGCGGGGTGGGGTGTGTGTACCACCGGCTGCCCCCCCGGGGTGACCCCGTCCCTCGGGTGTCCCCCACGACCCCTCTCCCCGGCTGGCAGTGGTGGGGCTGCAGCCAGCGGGGAGGGAGGCGGAATGTTTCACCCGGGAGAGGGCTCGGCGCCCGGGGTGTCCGACTGAACCTCGCTGCTGAGGTTTGCCTAAACGTGAAACCTCCTCTGAGATAGAGAGCCCAGCTGTTATATTAACATTGATTTATTGCTTTTAAAAATAAATTTACACACATGCCAACAGCACTCTGTGTTGTTTCCCCAGACTCAAGGATTTATTTTCGACTTAGTGCTCGTCTGACAAAACAATGCCCTTTAACTTTATTACACATCGATGTGAAAATCTGTCTGGTTTTTGGTTGGATTTATCGTTCTGCTACTTGTGGAGACTTTTGTGATACAGCAAAAGCTAAGGTCAGAGAATACATACGAAATGACAGCCAGGCACAGAAGCAAATATCAATAAAGGAAGCAACATCTAGTAGATGCTGTTATCACCCCTGCTAGAGTCCATATGCAGCCAGGATCACCATTAGAAAAGGGAAAACCTTTTTTGCTCGGAGTGTGCAGGTAGTTTGTTTGGCGTAGGTTGGTTTTTGGTTTTTGGGATTTGTGCTGTTTGGAGGGTTTTTTGTTTGTTTTTGGGGTGGTGGTTATTGGGGTTTTTTTTGTTTTTGGTTGTGGTTTTTTGTTTGTTTTTTTTTGGGGGGTTGTTTTTTTTGTTTTTGTGAATGCTGGGTTTTAGCTCATTTGCAGGAGTAAGACATCTCTAGTATCTCATGTATTTTTGTAAAGACAGTCCGGGAAATGTGTCTACAGTTATTGAAAGGAAGAAATACAGGGCTCTCCATACCATACTGCCTTACTTCTGTGCAACTCCCAATTACCAAATCTATCTGATGGCTGAACTCAGGGGAATTAGATTGTATTTTGAAGCAGCTTTTACGGTACATTTCATCTACGGTTTGGTTTTCTACAGTTGTCATTAAAAGGCCACTTCTTTTCATTTCACTGGTACACTGTGTCCTTCATTTAACACTCAGGAAACACACCCCCCCGCCCCCCCCAAAAAAAAAGAAGGAAAAGTTTTCACATCTTGAAGTGGTGTCAAAAATAATAATATTTTTAAAAAACATCTTCACTGTATTTCTCATTCTTTCTCCACGTCCCCCGCCCCCTGTGCAAATCTATTATTTTAAAGCAGGGCTTGTTTGCACTAATGAAAGCCCCTTCAGTGAGAGTGAAGACAGAGAGATACTGCAGCAGTATTGAGAAGGTAAAATAAGATATGGACAGTGTGAGAACAAACCTCTTTCTCCTCTCTCTCACTCTTTTTTCTCTTTCCATCTCCTCTCCTCTCCTCTCCTCTCCTCTCCTCTCCTCTCCTCTCCTCTCCTCTCCTCTCCTCTCCTCTCCTCTCCCTCTCCTCTCCTCTCCTCTCCTCTCCTCTCCTCTCCTCTCCTCTCCTCTCCTCTCCTCTCCTCTCCTCTCCTTTCCTTTTTCCTTTTTCCTTTTTCCTTTTTCCTTTTTCCTTTTTCCTTTTTCCTTTTTCCTTTTTCCTTTTTCCTTTTTCCTTTTTTCCCTTTTCTCTGCATATTTTTTGGTTGGTTTTTGTGCCCGTTCTCACGAACTGATTTCTCAGAGAGGCGTCTAATAATCACTTTAGAGATGTTCAAATTAGGGCATTCACTCTTTTCTAGCACGAAGTAAAGATGTGACAGGTTTTGTTATCGGCGGTATAGCTGGAGCTTTGTAAGATACTCCCTTTCTTTCCCCGTAAATACACCATCTACAAATAAAGACCTCCCGTCTTAAAGGCGTGACTCTCCCCTATGGCTCTGTCCACTTTCTTTCCAGTGTCTACACATAAATGCAAATTCTGTGTCACTTAACGTATTTTTTTTTTCAGACCTGTTAGGGTCATGGGTGGTTTGGGATAGTATTTTTTCCTCTCCAGAAATTGTACTATGCTTTTCACTGTGGATCTCTTAAGTTCACATTTCCCTGTGTCAGCCTCGGTGGTAAAGAGACCCAATCACCCCGCTAAAGCAAGCAGCAGAGGGACTCTGCGGAGCGCTGGAAATTCCCCTGCCCATGTTAGCAGTGGTTTTCTGGTCGGGCTCTGGGGAAAAAAAAGGGGGATGAAAAAGAGGGGGAAGTTGGGGTGGGGGGGAAGAAAAAGGAAAAAAAGCACCCTGACACTCAGAAAGAGGCCGTTTCCTTAACACCCGTGGGACAGGCCCGCCTGCTCTGTCCCACCACGCACACAGGCGTGCGGAGAGGGACCCTTTGGGGCTGCAGCAACCGCCCCCCATCCCCTTCCAAAACCGGTTTCCGAGGCAGGCTGTGGTAGGACACAGGCTTTGGGAAGCACAGAGAAGGTCCCCACGAGCCCTGTGTCCGGGTACCGGGGGTGGAATGGATGGGGTTTGATGTTCCTCACACCGTGCCCTCACCCATGCGGGCTCAGCTCCGAGGTGCAGCTGCATGCCCAGGGGTGTGCCTCCCGTCCAGCCCGTCAGCCCCGGCTGGGGGTCGCCTTGTAGTGTGACCCCCCGTCCCCAGACTTGATAGGTTTTGTCATCTGAATTCTGGCGGTGGAAGGAGAGGGGAAGAACCTCGAAGCCCTTTCCAGCGGGGGAAGCAGCAGAGGGTCATTTTGGGTGCAGAGAACATTTGCAAAACACTCTGGCGGCTCCTTGGGCAATGGCTCTGGCCCTTTATTGCAGAAATGGTAAAGAGACGTGGGTGTTTGCAGATCCCTATCCCCCTCTCCATACAAAGGACAAAGCTTGATAAAATAGCCCGTGTGTGAGGATCACCGGGAAGCATCGGCTCCACCCTTAGACAAAGGTGGAAGCTGAGGAAGGAGAAAGAGGGAGCTGGATCGTGCCTTCTTGGCATCTTGTCTGAAGAGAAGAGGAAAATTTGTTGAAGACGCAGGATAAAAAAATCTAAGTTGGAGCCGTATTAAACACAGCATCTGAGGCCGTGCCTGTGCACAGTGTCGTCTTGAAATGCAATTAAATTACAGTAAATTCCTCTATAAATAATATCGTTGGGAATCCTTCTTTAAGATGCAAGTATGTCTGAGGTTAAGTAGCTTTTAACATGTCAGTTCTAAATGGCTTATGCAATGAATGGCTACCTTCAAATCCTAAATCCATTGTAAATATGTTATAGATGTGGATTCCAGTTCATCTCTACCTATGTCTTTTTAAAATGAGAGAAGCATTCTTAAAGAGCTACTTGCAACACGTTATTTTAGGAAAGCAGATATTAATTTCTTTCACATATAATTTTATGACCAAGCACATATTTATATTGGAAAACATCCAGAACTCCTCTATTATTTGCTAAATGATTTTTAGTTGAGGCATATTATTCCTGGCACAACCAAGGTATAGGTTATATCAATAAAATAAACATCTGTGATTTTGGCAGGAGAGGAAAAAAATGCGAGTTCCAATAAAAGATGGAAAAGCGTTCATGTAGAGGGAAACACACCTGCAAGAGAGTAAATTAGCTATTTACACAACCATGCTGAAACCAGACTCTCTGCCGTGCAGTAAAAAAAAAACCAACCAAAACCACCAAAAAACCAAAAGCCCCAGAACTACAAACAAAAACAACAACAACAACAAACCACCAAAAACAAAAAACGGGGGAGTGGGTCTCGAAATTCCAGGAGGAACCCGCGATCCTGGATGTAGCCTTCTGCTAACATATCCCGGGCAGTGAAATAAAGCCCTGGGATGTTTACGAGACAAGGACTGCGCTCGCTCTCTCCCTCTCTCTCCCTCTCTCTCCCCTCTTAAAAGCAGTGTTTAGCTCGCAGGAATGTATTAGCCACAGTTTCCTCCTGTCAATATTTAAGAATTCCCAGAGACTTCAAGGGGCTGTGTTTTTTTCCTTTTCACGGCAAAATATCTGTGAGAGATATTCGTGTTCGAGAGGAGTTTGACGAGGGGTCTGAGTACATAAGAAGAGCAAGGCACATGCATTATGGCAATAATTAACTGTATGCAATATTTATTGCCCTATGATATTTGTTATCATGCAGGCGAGTGCACTCAATTGAGGTTTAACAAATATGAGCGTTATTGATCAAATATAATGAATAAATATGCATATGTATTATTTATCCGTGCACACATGTATACACACAGGCAGGAGCATCTCATTATTGAGGATGAGGAGAGCTGTCTGCCACTGCTCCTGCCTTTCTCTCCACCCTGCCCCTGTGCCAAGAGGCTGCAGAGAAGTTAGGTTTTGGTATTTCTTGTAATGTAAACTATTGCAGATATGGGAAAAAATAAAGGTCGCCAATAAAATTTGTCTCAGCATGGAGTATAATTGTAACAAAACGCTGTTGAATAAAAACCAAAAAGCACGCTGGCTGGGGCAGCATCGTCGCGAACCATCTGGTGCGTATTAAAAGCAGTGCTGTAAATATTGCTGGAAACTAATGTGGTATCAGATCCTATAGGCTCAGGGGCCTGCGAGCTTTCCATATGCTGGATGTGGGGATGGCGTGGCACACGGAGGGAAAGGTGTCGCATCGTCCAGGAGCTCTTAGGGCATGGTTTTGCGTAATCCTGATGGAAGTTTGTCCCGGCAGAGAGCGGGGAAAGAGGCAAGGAAAGCAGAGGAAAGGCCTCTCTCCCCGTCCTGCTCGGTCTGACGACGATAGGGTGTGCAACTGCTGACGTCACTTCGCATCAGGGCCGGGGAGCAAACGTGACCCAGGCAGGAGCTCATCTGTTTCTCATCACTTGGGAAGTTTCTCTCGCTCCCCTCCCACCCTCCTTCCCTCTCCCTTTCTGTCTTTTCTTTTCCTGTTGGTTTTTTGGTTTGGTTTTTTTTTTTTTTTTTATCCCCTACATAAACCGGGGCAGGCCCCGTCCCTGTCCTCGGCCCCATCCCCAGTGCCATCCTCGCCCCAGTCCCCATTCCCGTCCCCGCCCGGGTTCCCCGCAGGGAAGGGACGGCAGCTCGAGGCGCACTCCCACGCGGGTGTCCCTGCCCCTGCCCGCCCCCCTGGGCCTGGGTCTTCCCTTCCCCCCCCATTCCGATGCCATTGTTCGCACTCCAACCCAACCTTGGCTGCCGATTCAAAGCTCGGCAGTCGCCTGGCTCCTGCATTGTACTGAGGGTCACTTACTCTTTTCTCGGAGTTAGGCTCTGCTCCTTAATCTCTCCTCTTCTCTGCTCCTCATGAGCTGACGCGTTCTCCCCGCGCACCCGAAGCTGCCACCGTCTCTTCTTGACAAACTTGCTGCTAATCTTGGCCCAGTGCAACCAATACAGAAATAAAGAAAACTCTCTCTCTCTCTCTCTCTGCTTCCCCACACACCCCTTTTTTCTCCTTCACCACCTCCCCGCTTCTTTTCCTCCAGGCTTCGTTCCCCTCTGAGCGCTGCCGCCTTTAATTATGGGAGATACATTTCTTCCCTTGGAGTCATTCATGGGGATTTTTTAGGTGGAAAGACGTTTCAGCGGAGTCATTTTTGAGCAGGGACCAGTGCCCTATATCCAGAGGCTTTGAGTGAAGTGCAGATTGAGACATATCGGGTTCCCTATAAAAGGATCATTTCTTGTGGGAGGTTGGACACGAAGTTTGGACTCGTGACTTGCATTCCTGAGAGACATGCATATTTTAAAACAACAAAGCAAGCTCGAAAGAAGGCTTGGGGGGGGGATAAAAAGAAAAAACTTAAAGAAGTTACTAAGTTACAAACATCTGTCAACATGGACCAATTTGTGTGGCTCTCAGGGGGAAAAAAAAAAGTACCTGCTATTTTTTTGTATCACTTCAGGGAGTCTCAGCTACTTTGCTGGAAGTTGATGTGGCTCTCCAGCCGCTCAGAAATGCAGTTTGGCTCAAAACTGGGAGCTTAAAGAGCTTTACTGGCCTGTGAATTTAAATCCCAACTCCTTCTTTATCGTGGCTCTTTGCGTGGAGCCAATACGTTTCAACAACGAAACGTGGAGCAGCATTTCAACCGATATCTCACCTCTCAAAAAGAACCCCGGGTGGGGGAAAGACAAAAGGAGAGTAAATGGGGGAAACTCGTGTGTTTATTGAAGGAATCCACTGGCGCACCCGAACCCGAAGTGCAGAAAGAGGAAAAGAGAGAAAACAAGGTGAAACAGAGGAGCCCTGACTTGCTGTGATCCCTGAGGGGCATAGGGATGCTGGGGTCGCGGGGAGCACCCCCACTTCCACCTCCAAAGGGGAAGGAAGGGAAATATATATGTGTGTATATGTATATTTATATATAAATTAAGTGGTGGGAGGTGAAGGGAGGGGCTGACCGCAGACAGCGGCAGGTGGGGGGGCCGCTTGTGGCCGGACAGCAGTACACGCAGCGCTGCACGCCACAGCGGAGTGTGGGCAGCGGAGGCGCGGGGGTCTGGGCTGCTGCCGGGAGTTTGTAGACAAAAGGAGAAGGCCTAATGGTGAGCTGGATATCTCTGTTAGTTGTCAGCGCTGGTACACGGCTGCCGGGAAATGCTAATCAGCCTTCGCTGGGTTGACTCCTGGCACACACACGCACATGCACTCGGGCTACCGCAGGGTCTCTGACACGCACGCACACATCTCAGTGGGGTCGACCATGACCCCCGCGCCTTGGTCTGTGCTTTGTTTGGCCGCGCCGTGGTCGGATCAACCTTAAACGTCATATACAGCAAATGCCCTCCTAAATAACACAATAGCATGGCTCATAGCCACAAGCCTGCTTCTATCAGGAGCCTCTACCCACCTGCCCTTCCCCCTCTCTTTTTTTTCTTTGTAACAGCTGGGGATATTTTATACCTGTAGTTTTGGATTTGATCCATTGCTTTAAGTTTGATGGAGGGTTCTGCAGATGAGGAGGTTATACAGCGATCACTGAGATTACTAACAGTGAATCTCTTGTCAGCCAGACAGTCCAGCTTTGAAACACTACTCACATTATCCTCATTTTACAAAACTGGGGCTAAGAAAAAGGAGGAGAGATAGAATTTCCCACTGTCCCCTTTACTAATTGTTGTCCTTCCTCACAATTACTTTTATAAACTGATTGGGCCCATTACATGCAGTGTCTTTGTATTTCTAGTGGAGGCCGCGTGGATGCCGGAGAAGAGATCCTGACATCCTTCCTCAAGCCTTCTTCCGAATACCTCCACACCCTCCTCTGCACAGCAACCCTAGCATCCCAGTGACCGTCAAAACCGTTCTAGCGAAAGCAGCCAGGGTTCACACCTTTTTATGGCTCCGGCAGTGTCAGGGCGGGGGTGTCTTTAATCTTTCATCACAGACAGGTCACGTAATTTTATTTTTCAGGTGGCTGCACCTTGCGCTAGGGTCCGCCACGGAAAAATGTCCGGTGGGGGTGCTCTAACTTAAAAAGGAAAGGGTCGGTGGGTGACTCCAAAGTACTGTCAGAGACGCCTTGGGAGAAAGAGGAGGGAGGAAAAAAAGGGCAGGAGCTGTGAATGAAGTGGGACCACCTTGGGAAGTGGTTGCCTTTCCCATCTTTGCAGCTTCAGACTTTTTCCCCGGTTATTTTGTGCTGAAGGTGCTCAGACGGGCGAAGGGGTTGGTGCTGAAATGCTTAAGGGAGCATTTAAACCCAGAGCCTTCAATGAATGAAGAAGGAATGGGCGTGGAGGTGGAAAAAAAGTTGGAAAATGGATTCGCTGACAAGTAAGGATAATAAATGAGAGGCGCTTTCAGATAGATATCTCAGTCGTGAAATTGCACCCAGCTGGTTGTGTAAGCAAACAAATAGTTTCATGTTAGGGACTCTCGACTTGTGGCTTGATGAATAGAACACGACAGAGGTAAATGGCTCTTTAACTCATTTAGGAATAAAACTCTTTGGCTTCCTAAGTAAGAGACCTTGTGACGCCAAGGATCCCGAGCAAGTACTTTAACAAGAGTTTTATTAGTTTCCACTTCTGTTCCTGGGTCTCCCCTCTCACTCACCTTCTCCCTCACACCTCTGTCCTTTTCCTTCTCCTAATTTAAAATATATATTTTACTCTTTTTTATTTCTCTTCCCCCTTCTCTCCTTCTCACCCTTTCCCCCTCTCTCTCCTTTTAAATTTTTTTTAAATTAAAAAAAAAAAAATCCTTCTCAAAAGCACCTCTTAGGAGAAATTCTCCCACGGCATCAGCACCTTGAAACCCGGCAGGTTTGCAAGGTAACCAGACACATCAGGTCTGTCCATGGCACCGGAGAGTTGTGGCTTTGGAAATGCATTATTTGTTACCCTTACTGTGGGAATCACCTCAGAACATTCAGTCTTTCTGACCCTCTGTGGATTAAAAAGGGAAGGGTGTCTAAAAAAAAAATCTCACGTCAAAGTCGGCGTCTGTGAAACCAGTTAGAAAGGGAATCTTTTAAAACAAATATATAGACATAAGTCGTGGGGGTCATGCCGTTTCTGAAATTAGTCCCAAAGATGTAAAAGAAATGGGAATGAACGTGGGAAAGGGTGAGGAGACTGATTCTTTCTTCTGTCAGTAAAGCAGAGACCAGAGAAGACAGCTATATTGGTCTCTCACAAAAAAAAAAAAAAAAAAGGGGAAAGTGAAAGGGAAAGAAAAAAAGAAAAGGAAAAAGGAAAAAAGAAAAAGAAAAAGGAAAAAGGAAAAAGGAAAAGGAAAAAGGAAAAAGGAAAAAGAAAAAGAAAAAGAAAAAGAAAAAGAAAAAGAAAAAAGACCCCACTCGCTATTTCAAGACTTATAAACCAACGCTTTGAATAGTCAAAATGTCCCATGAAACCGGAGGAAGCATGTCGACAGTGTCTGTAATAGCCGTGCACACGCGTTCACGGACACTCCCTGTGAATGGCTGCGAGTCGGGACACTGCTGGAGGGGGCGGCTGCAGCAAGCTCTGACATCCCTGTTCAGCCCTCCGTCCCTCTGTCCGTCTGTCGGAGAGTCCATCCAGGCCAGCAGTGCCACCGTGCCTGCCAACCCTGCCTGCTCATCCCTCGGCAGCTGGCCGCATCTGCTGTCAGTTGGGAAGGGGGTGTCTGGCTGCCACACCCCACAGGTAATGAGAAAAAACCAAAACAAACCAAAAAATCAAACAAATACACCCCCCTCAAAAAACAAAACAAAACAAAACACCAACAAAACCTGGAGTACTATTCAGTCCTTTCTGTCAGATAAAAGACATTTCTCTCTTTGTGTGGGTAACCAACCAGTTTCCTGCGAGTGAACCCACGCAGAATCCACCTTTCCTTGTATTACTTCTGCTGCCACTTGTAGTGACCCCGAGTCAGATTTTTTTCGTGTGAGACCCTCCATTTAGCTCAGCAGGAAAAGAGCCCTTTGCATCTTGATCCGTCGATTTTATTGGTAGCGATGAGACAGGTCACTCGCGATGATCCCATCCCCACGCTCCCTCCCCAGCTGTACCTTATTTCGAGGGATACGGGAAACGTGGGGGTTATCCTTTACCCCTACCCCTAGACTGGGCTCATTACCCTCCTCCCGTAGATGGAGGGGGTGGATGGAAGCCGAGCCACCCAAAAGGTGGCCCCCGGGGACGAGGGCGTGTCGAGAAACCCCGGGAAAGGGGAAGCCACAGTCCCTGACGTTCACGGGCAGCCGGAGGAGGTGTGCACACACAAGCGCACACACAAACGACCCCCGCCTCGGCGCTGCCCCTGCCACCGCCGGCAAGCCCCCCTCCTTCTCAGCTCGGGTTTAACCTACCACTTAGCAGCATTTCCAAATATTTATTCGATTAAATGTATAGAAAAGGCCTAATTGGGCGGTGGGAGGAGGCAAGCTAGTTAGTGAGGTGCTAAGAGGAGTGGGAAGGGGGGCTTTGTATCTGCCGTGCCCTGAGCAGGTCCCCTGCGCGGGGCTGGTGTGGGAGGGTCGCCCCTCTCCCAAATCCCACCGACCCCCTGCTTACTTCCCGCCAACCCCCACCCCGTTTTGAAGTGTTGCCGCAGCTGTTGGTGAGCGCGGAGGGGCCGCGGAGCCCTGTGCGGCAGGATGCAGGGATGCAGGGGAGCTCCCTGCCGACACCACCTCCTGAGGAGCTTAGGGGACCAAGGAGCCTCCGGGGACAGCGCCCGGGTCCCCCGGCAACAACAAGGAAGAAAAAATGTAGATGGGGCTGGTTTTAAAACAGTGTATTGTATGTTAAGGACAAGTCAGCAGAAACTTGCTGAGGGACCCCAGCCCCTCTCCACATTCACATATTAATTCTTCCCCCCCCAGCAAATAGCATTCGATGACGCCATGATACAGTATTTTTAGCTGGCATATGAATGCCCGAGAGGCTGCAGTGTAGCAAAGGAAAATATCCACTGACACAACTCAGACTGGGTAGTTAACACTTCAGAACACGATGCCGTCTTATAAGCAAAGTTTAATAAGGGATTGAAACACTTCTTTCTAGGCACATACATGGAAATAAGTGCATCTCGTACACCTCCTCTACACCTGCAAGTTTCTTGGCAATCCGTGGGTTATTATTACTCATAAATATGAAAATTAATTGAAAAATACCTATGAAAAGTTTATCTGGTTTCATCAGTGGGATAACACTGTAATGAATTTATTTACATCTCAATGGAAGAAACTGGGTCTTGCTCCTCTCTTCCGATATCCCCATTTGTTTTATTTATTTCTGTGGTGGTTTGTTTGTTTGTTTGTTTGTTGTTTTGTTGGCTTGTTTTTGTTGTTATTTTTGGTTTTGGGGGGTTGGTTTGCTTGTCTGTTTGGATGGGTCTGGGTTTTTTGTTATGGTTTTTGTTTTTTTTCGGTGGGGGGGACTTTGTGTGTATTTTTGTTTGTGTTTTTAACTACTAAGTCATCTGGGTCCCCAATCATCCATCCCACCAAAAAGCAGAGCAGAAAATGCTGCTTTCAGCACTTCCCATGCCTGAGCATTCCCTCTTGCTCCCTGTTGAGAGCCCGGAGGGGATGCTGGACCCCCTCTACCCGGGGAAGGCCCCGGGGAAGGGGCAGGAACAAAGCTCTCACTCATGCAGTGTCCAAATGAGTGACAAAAGGGAGGATGTATGTCTGTCCGTCTAATTCCCAAATTCCTGTTCTTGTGTGCCTCAGGTCTGGAATAATCCAAGTCCCTCCACTCCCAGCACCTATGAATACAGGCTGTTTCTCCATCCTGAATGGGGTGATATCCCCATAAAAGATCTGCCTGCAATGTTGATTATCCAGCTATAACTGTCTACTGTATAGAGCTGCTCTCACCTCAGATCTGCTGCGCCTAGAATATTAAAAACCCCAAGCGAGTTGGATTGAAGAATCTTGTTAAAGAAAGAAAAAGAAAAAGGGGGGGGGAAGAAAGAACAGAAAAAAAAAAGGATGGGAGAGATTGAGAGAAAGAGGGAGAGAGACGACAGCATGGAGGACAGCAAATTAAAAGGAAAACACTGCCCATGTCTTCACAAACTGAAAAGTCTACCACACCCGGGCTTGTTTGGAGGTGTCTGTGTGAGGAGGACAAGCTTACTTTTAAAGATCCAGCTTTATTAATACATTAAGAAAGAGCTCCCTTGGTAATATGTGTTCTTACGGCTCCGTCTCAGATCCTATAAAACATTAATGCACTGAAAGCTGTTACAGAGATCTGCACCACCAGCTAGAAGCCTTTACCTTCAAAGGAGCCACATTACAAAAACGATTTTTAATTTTCTTGGAAAAAAAGGACAAGCTGGAAGGGAGAGGGGCTTTTGGCACAGAGCTCAGGCCCCTGTGGTAGGTGGGCCATGGTGTGGGATGTCACAGCCTGTGTTTTTTGCACAGCCATGGCACATAAGCATACATGAAATGCACTGGCTCACCACCCAATGAGCAAGCATCCAGCTGGATTTCTATATTAATGGAGTGGGAATACCCTCCACACACTGCAACTGGAGTTGGGGAAAAAAAGCAAGAGGTCTGTTCTGGCTGACAGTAAGCACAAGGCATGCACACTGGAGCACATACTGAGGTCTGCGAGCCCTTGGCATAGAAAAGAAGATAAAACCAAAAAACTCTCAACCCCACCCCAAGCCCCCAGAAGCAGAAAGCCACCATGCCTGGAACAAACAGGACCCACAGCTAGAGAATGCCTCCTGCTGCATGGGTGGAGATGATGGCATAGGGTGACTTCATGCCCACGGTGTCTGAGAGCAAAAAGCAAGGTGTGAACTCAGGAGAAAATCCAGGTGATAGGAAAAGGTGTTTCAAAAAGGGGTAGGCCAGCCTGATAGGCCTGTCAGCCACGGTGGAGACTCTGTGGTGCAGTCCCAGCGAGGCGAGGTCACCTAAGGCATCTCACTGCGACTGCTGCTCCCTCTTTCTAGGCCTTCACAGCTCAGCCCGAAGCTTACACTGTCAAGTCCACTTCAGAGCATCACGTAGTTTACACAGCTTGGTTACCCCTCACAAGTATTTTTTAAGTTCTCCTTTTTAGCACCAGTAACGGAGTTAAAAATGCAGGGAGATTTTTGTTGTTATTGTTTATGGGTTTATTTCTTTTTTGTTTTCTTTTTTGGTTTTTTTTTGTGATTTGTTGGCATGTTTCAAGCAACAAGACTCATGGGTTGTGGGGTGATAAGTTGGGGTTTTTTGCTAAATTCTTTTATTTTTTTTTAAATTCTCACTTCAATTTTAATTCTTGAAGAACAGCTTTGACAACATATATCGCACTCATTATAAGAAGCAAAGGGTTATATCAAAAATTATTAGTATAGAATCACAGGAAACCTGGTTTGGAACCAGAAAAAAATACAAAACAGATATAGATACATAGACACAGGACAATTCTTTTATAATTATTTGGAAAATGTTATTTTCCCCTAATTCTCCTTTTTTTTTTTTCCTTTATGCGCATATGATGTTTTAACTTTTACCAAAAATGAAAATAAAGACTAATATATTACAAAATGAGTAACAATGTTCATGGTAAGTGTTTGCGCATGGAATTTTTTGTTGTTGTTGTTTGCTTGGTTTTGGGATTTTTTTTAGTTCTACACAAGGTTCAGTTCAGTTTCAATGCTTTTTTGTTTTGTTGGTTTACTGTACAGCATATATCAACAACAGTCCACAATAAATCCTGGATGATCCAGTATCCCCTTCAGGTTTGATTAATATCCCCTCAATACTCATTTTTTTTTTATTTTTTTTGTCTCTTTTATTAATATTATTTATTTCTTTTTTCCTCCTCTCCGAAAGAAAAAAAAAAAAAAATTAGGCCAAAAAAAAAAAAAAGCGAAACACCAAAACCTCCACGGACGACAGGTCCGTCCTTCTCCCCTCCATGACCACATCTCTGCTCCCACTCGGCCCTTTCTTTTGTTCAGTGTCCACCTCCCGGGCCCCCCCCGCACCCCGACTGCCCCTCGGTGCGAGCGTTCCCCTCTCCTCCGCTCCGACGCCTCTCTGCCGGGGGTGCGGGATGGGCTCTAGGAGCACTGGATGGACATGTAAGGCCAGTTGAAGCTGCTCCCCGACAGTAGCATATCCCTGATGAGGGTTTCGATGGGGGTTTTACCTACCAAGCGGACGAAGAAGAGCTGCTCGATGACGGAAGAGGAGACGGTGCGCAGGGAGGGCAGCCGCAGCAGCAGCTTCCCGAAGCGGCTGGGCTGGTTGGGGTACTGGCTCCGCACGTACTCCTCTAGCGCGCACTGCGACTTCTCCTGGAGGCTCTCGATGTGCGCAGCATCCGACAGGCCGCAGGCGTCTGCCCACCGCACCGCACCCGCGGAGGCAGCCGCAGAACGGCGGCAGGCGGGGGGAGAGTGGAGGGAGGAGGTGGAGGAGGAGGAGGAGGAGGAAGCGAGGAGGAGATGGTTAGTGGCTGGGAACCACACCGGGAAAAGCCGTGAGGATGGGGGGCAACCCAAAGGCGCACCCCCTATCCCATCCCTTCCCATCCCATCTCACGCCGTCCCACCCCATCCCATCCCGCGCATCACTGACAAATAAACAACGCGGCCTCTCTGTGTCTCGTCACCACCGTGGGTATTTTCACCCAGGATGCGGTGGGGTGCCAACACCCGGCTCATCCCAATCACACACACACAATCCCCCCACGCTTCCTTTCCACATTCCGCCCCCCCCCCCCCCGACACTCTACGCTGTCAAGCGTGGTTTCTGATCCAGGGAGCACCGGGATGCTTGAAACCTGGACCAGCCCCCTTCAATAACGCCGAGAGGAGGAAAAATAGGGGTATTGGGGGAAATAATAGTAATAATTAATAACAACAATAACAATAATATGATAAGAGTTGCGCACAAGCAGAGTGAGACACAAGGAGTTTGTTGACATGGCTGCACATCACAGAGAGGCAGCGTCTGGGACTTGCAGAGACTGGCAGGGAGCCGGCCGGGGGATGCCGTGGGGCAAGGGAGTCTCCACTGCTCCTGCCTCGCTGCCAGCGATCGCAAATTGGCCACGTCTTTGCGGGCTGTATGATAAATCCGGTGGAAAACGGCTGGGTTAGTCCTAGCTTGCGCTCAGCAGGCGTCGGTAGCTCTCAGACACAAAGCTGGGGGAGAGCTGCAGCGGCTAAGCCTTGCCTGAATGAAACCAGAGAGACTCCTTCCCTACAGGTCCTTCTGGCACCCAAATGGCCAGAAGCATACGCCTTGCACCTCACAGAACTACGTGACCTGGGCAAAGGTGTACTAATCCGAGAGCAGAAACCCTTCACATCCACGTATTTGTATCTATACACGTTATTCTATGTGAACAGATACAAGCAGAGAGGTATAGATGCATCTGTGCGTTTGCACACACACAACTGACACACATAAGCACATATCCTATCTCTGAAAACACATAACCCAAACCAGAGGTTAATTGTGCTCCAGCTGCTTGTTGAGGGACTTGCTCAGGAAACTACAGTCATGGAAAAGCGGTGGGTATGCCCAAATGGTTGAAACCATCCACATTGTTTCAAAGATTAATAACAGATATTAAAAAACCGAAACCAAAACAACAACCAAAAAAACACCCCCAAAAAAGAAAACAAACAAACAAAAAAATCCCACCTCAAAACAAAGAAAACCCCAACCAACAAAAAAAAAAAAAACCCAAACCAAACCACCCTACCAAAACCCCAACAAAACCAAACAAAGAAAACTCCCCCAAACCCCCAAAACTAAACCAACCAACCAAACAAAAAAACCCAAACACCAACAAAACAAAAAAACCCCAGCCATCAAGATCAGAGCAAGGCGGTCAGCTAGCCATGCAGTTTAACACAGATCAAAGCCAAATTTTGCTAATATATACATCCACATGCGAATTAGTGCATGTTAATGCCCCCCCCAAAGACATTACAAAAATGTGAATGTAGAGTTATGACCCTGGAAAAACATAAAAATTAACAAATTATTCCAAGCTAAAATGAAATGAAATGAAATGAAATGAAATGAAATGAAATGAAATAAAATAAAATAAAATTAAATTAAAATAAAATAAAATAAAATCTGTTGCACCAGCATTTCTGAAGCTGAAGTCTTCCCCTGTCATGAACTGACTTTATAAAGATTTCTGAACACCTTCATCTACAATACTATGGCCTCAAGAAAAATACAAATAAAACAAGCCATAATTTAGGAACTTCTGAGAAGGAGAATCTTTGACCTGAGCTGCGGACTTGGCATCCTTCAGACACTCAATTGTCTGAGTCAGTCTGCTCCGATAATCCATACTGTACCTTTAATGCAATGATATTTTGCAACATCTAAAGCACCAGGTTGCAACATATATATCTATCAAAAGCTGGGGCCTGTTCTTATTTGCAATACATATCAAAACCACAGACCTGCTCATATGTTGATTGCCACAAATCACATTCCATATTTACATATATCTTGCTATTTTACATGCATTATCTGCCCATTATGCATTAGGATCCTATTCAACTTCCAAACAATGCAATATGAAAGGGTCTTGCTGACACCCTGGCAGGGCTTTTTTCTTTGTACCCCATATGTCATACCCTTAAGGTTAGTAAAATATTTATCAGACATTTACGAAAAGTGCACCTATAACTGCAGGTCACTGGACAATGTGGACGGGAAACTTGCTCTCTAAGAGGGCGTCAGCCTGCTGTGTGCATTTTTGAAAAATTGACCACGGGTTTTGCCTTCGAACTCCAAAAACTCAGAATTTTCTCATGCTGATAATATCTATTGAGCTTCAATTATTTTAGATGCTCTGGCATATGCCTTTACTTGGGTTTTATTCCGCAGCCTTAAGTGGGGATGGTAAGGCTTTATTCTCCCTTCAGAATGAGATTAAAAATAATAATAATTAAGGGATACACAGCTTGATTAGCTTATGCAGCCCAGAGAGGTGCAATCCATGGGAGAAGTAATGCAATCCATGTTTACTGGAGGTGAATTATTATTCCATCTCAGAAAGTGGGCTAATGTGAAAATCCTGTGTGTGCCTTGCTTTTTTCATATGGCACTGTGTCAATAAGGGGAAGCTCTATATTTCTTCTTGCAGTCTATGGAAAAGAAATTATGTAAATAAATAACCATTGCTGTTCAACACACTCCAGCCTTCTCCTTTGTAGTGGCGGGAATGTATTTCATGTTACATGTTCAGAAGAGTTTAGTGCTCAGAAAATATGGACGTAATCAGCTGGCATCTAACTAGAAATCAAAAGTTCTTATTGCTCTGCAAATAGATTTATTTGATTTATGTTATCTGTCTCTGTCTCTTCCTGGAAACATTTATTTATGACGATTGAAAGGTAGATATAGGAATTAATAATGCTAAAGTTTGGCAGTGGGGCGGAGGAGATGAGGGCGAGAAGGAGGGTGTGGAAGTGAAGGGGAAAGGAGGCAAGAAAGGAGCTGGTTTTGAGTTACTACTCAGCTTTTGGATAGTGTCCAGAATTTTACAGATTAAATACATGCTCTCTGGAGCCTGAACATAAAAACCACAACAGGAGAAATCCATGCCAGTTTTAAATAGTTAGTCCTCAGTGAAGGACTTTGGACAATATGTCTAAAAATGTCTTTTCCATCAGTCAAAGTTTGTTTAAAAGTTGGATGACTTTGAGAAAGGCTTCCCATGAATTCCCTTCTGAATATGCAATGAAAACAAGTTTGGTGAAAAGTGGAAATGTGCGGATGGGGTAAGGGGTAGTAGATTATTCCTGACAGCTGTATTTCCATTTTCTGGGATGCCCTGTGTGATCCTGCTCTGAAATAATATTATTGTTCCCTTCCTTCACCCTCCATTCCACTGTGGGAAGGGGCTTCTCCCCTCACAAATGTTATATTTGTTTTTATTATATGTAAATGAAGGGCCCCTCTAAAGCCACTTACCCTTTTTATAGCCAAGGTCAATCATTTGGGAAGTAAATTGAAAAGACTGGGGGGAACAGGGAGAGAAGAAAAAGAAGAAAAAATAAAATAGCCCCATAGCCATGTCCCCATCAGGGGCAACCTCCTTCACAGGGCCTTTGGTGTGTGGAAGGGCTGAGGCACAGGCCGGATATTTTCCCGGCTCTGCTTGGGAAGAATCTCTCCAAGTTGGGTCTGGGGAAAAAAAAGGGTTCTCCTCGACTGTCCCTGTGTATTGATGAGCTCCCTGAAATGAATGGGAAAGGAAAGTCTGGGAGTCTGCAGGCAGGCTGTGGAGTTAAATCACCCTGATAAATGCAGGCAGGTCTCTTTGTCACTCTTGAAAAACATGTTTCCATCAAGAAGACTTATTATGATAAAATACATTAAAATGTCGAGTTGGCTATTCAGTAAATCTTCCATTTGTTTTAAGATTTGCACGTTATCCTTTGCAAAGAAATATTCCCTCCAACGCTGAGAGACTGCATTTGCACTGGAAGTAAAAGGGGGCAGTCATAGTACATGTCTCCGACTACCCTGCATACAAATTAGATAGTCCTGTCTAAATAAATTATCTGATGTTCAAATCGATATTAATACTACATTTGCTACATTACAATATAGTGCAAATTTAGGAGTCATTTTAATACAATGTAAATACTATCTTTCGTGCTTGAAAGGCAACAAATATTGATGGATTATAAACTGCTCAGTGTTAAACAAGGCCTTTGAACGATTTGCCATCTTTGTTCAGGAATGCTTTTAATTTTGCCTTGGCCTGGTTTTAAGTCACATTTATTGGAACAGTTTAGTTGTTGCTAATCGAGAAAAGAGGGGAGAAACTGGTACAAAAGTGGAGCTAGGGGATGGGGACAGGGGTTATGAAAATGAAAAATAAAAAAAAAAAAAAACAAGCAGGAAAGGTGGCAATTAGCCACATCGTGATGATAATTAGAATAATAATTAAAAAATTACACTGCCCAGACTCTTATCTTGCCTTGTTTCCATTTCCTATATTTCCTTCACATAGCTCCCCTTTGATGTTTATAAATTCTCCCTTGCAGGTTACAATAATAGTATACGTATTATATCCTCATAGGCTATGACCAGAGCACTTCAAAGGCGATGCTAATGCAACTTTCCTGCTAGTTAATTCAAACCATCTATCACAGGGAAAAATTGTTAACATGCATGTTTCCACCGCCTACACTTAATTTGATTTTAGTTTTTAGTATTATTTTTTTGGAGGGGCTGTATGTTAAAGAGCCAGTATCAGTGGCGATGAGGGGGAGGTTGATCCCTTGACCAGAGTGTACCCCCATCAGGTGCTATGCTTCCTCGGCCTCCAGTCCCTTTCTTTAAAAATAATTCTATTTTTTTTTTCCCCTAGTTTTCCCTCAGGTTGTTTGGGGGGTTTTTGCCTGGTTTTTGGTCTTTCTTTTTTTTTTTTTTTTTTTCAGATGTCTCACATTCCCAACCCGTCCCCTCACCTGAGGTGAAGAGGACGATGGCTTTCAGGCAGCTGTACTCAGCCGAATCGACGTGCAGCGCCTTCAGCTTCTCCACCTGTTCCTGGAAGATGCGGATGTGGTCCATGAAGGCGACAACGCGGTCGGCCGACATGGGGGAGGCGTGGAGGCCGGCGGCGGCCAGGAGCGGGGCCACATGGAGGGGCATGGAGCACTGGGCAGCATTGAGGACGAAGAGCTCGCTCCAGGTGAGCCGCAGCAAGGCCACCTGGTCGGTAATCTGCAGGTCGGGGAAGAAGGGGATATTGCGGGCCCACTCGACGGCGCTGAAGAGCAGACGGGCGGCCAGCTCGCAGATGTTCTCGATGCCCATGATGTTGTTGGGCTGCATGCACTGGCTGCCGTAGCGGGAGGTGGGGTAGGGCTCGGCCCGCAGCAGGAGGGAGATGTATCCCGAGAGATAGCAGTGCCCGTTCAGAGGGTCGCCGTTGGTCAGGGCGTACTGGCCGGGGTTGGGCTGGGTGGGCGGCATTCTTCCTCGCTGAACCGCTGACAAAAACAAGGAGAGAAGGAGAGGAAATGTGCATCCAGGAGGCTCGCAGGCATCGCCCCGGCGGCGCTGCCAGCCAGCCGGAGACAATGCCGGGCTTCTTCCCCTCCCCGCCACCGCCTCGCCCCCGGCACACGCACAGGCACGGACAGACAGAGGCATGCGGAGCCGGGCAGCTGCCGACGACCTGCACTGTGCCCCCCGCCCGGCCCCTGCATCGGCCCCGGCCCCGGCCCCGACCCCTGCTCAGGCAGCCTCAGCCCAGCGGCAACCAAGCGCGTTCCACCCCCCCACCCCCGACCACAATGCAGACAGGCTTCACAAAATAAACAGATTAAAAAGAAAGGGAAAAAAAAAAAAAAAGCCAAGGCAAACAAGACAAATCCGCACACAACCCCCTCTCCCCCCTCCACTCTCGTAACAAAAGAAAGCCCCGCACGTAAAAAAAAAAAAAAATAAAATCAAAGAAATCCTCTGGGTGGTGAGAAAGTGGAGTTAAAAATCACAGCCAACTGTAAAAAATATAGCCAAGCTCTGTTGTGAATCCCAGCCGATTGCCCTGATAGCATTGAGATTTACAAGTAAACTGATGTATCGCTTTTTAAAATAAAACATTAAATAAAATAGTTCATAAAACCAAATACGTCCATTTTCTTCAAAAATATCTCGTCGTTACTCTTCAAGCTGGAACAGGTCGCAGCCCTCCAGCTCCCCACTGCTAACTTTATTACACAGAACCAGCTTTCCATAGGGTCCCCCCCCTCCCCCACCCAGCAAAGTTTTCCCTGCTAAAAGGAAGAGAAAGGTTAAATATTATCAAGGGGAAGGGGAAATAAAACAAAAATGTCCGAACTTACAATAGCCAAACATTCGTGGAAAAAAAAGGGTACGGTGTAATTAATATCTTTGGTGAGCTGTTGCCACTGCAAAAGCCTGCAGTCAGCGTTGCACAGTGAATGCACAAGCTTGCAACTGCAAAAACACTGGATTCATTAACCATCTCCACACAGAGCGTAAGCATGCCTCGAGTCCCGAAAGCTGACCAAAGTGATTTTTTTTGGTGTTTTTTTTTTTTTTTTTTTTTTTTTAGTGTATGCATGTGTTTTACTCCATCAGTGCCAGCGTTTGCAGCCCCTTGCCATGTAAACAAATGTAACTTCAGGGGAAGATACGGCTACTCAGGCTTGCAACCTGCACACAGACACACACCCGCACAACCGCACACGCTCGCTGGCACACAGCCGCACACGCAATCACTCATGTTTCCGGCGTGCCACATTTTTCTCAACTTTCTCTTTTCTTCCCCAGCGAGCCCTCCTCTCCTCCCGGGCCGGACCTCTGTCCTGCTGCCCTCCATCCTACCTCTTCCTCTTCAATCTACTTGTAAACTTGACAGATATTTTTCATTTAACTGCTAGCACAATTCTCACTTTTTTCCTTCCTCCTTCCCCCCCCCTTTTTTTTTTTGCTTGTCCCTACTCTCCCAGGTGCCTATCAATAGCCCCTGCATCTACCAATGAAGCCGTCATATTCGTGAACTCTTTCAGATCTGTAGCAGCTTAATTCCTTTTCTTGCGGCATATAAAATACAGTTTAAAACCCTCTGCTCCACAAAAGCGACTATTTCTCTGATGTGACGTCTTTAGAACATCTTTAACGACAGTCACAGGGTAAACTTTAACTGTAAACCGAGAAAACACGCTTCGAGGAGAAAGGAGGGCAGGAAATCTCCCTAAACGAGAATGAGTCTGAAAGCAAGGAAAACCACAGCAACTTTTGGAAAGGAGGAGGAAAAAAAAATAGAACAGCAGTTGGAAATGGTGGGGACCCCGCTGCCAGATGCAGGCTGCGGATGCTGCTAAAAGGAGAACTGGTAAAGAGGTTATAAATCGAGATTTGTATGAGGACTTTAAGGAGAGGGTGGAGTTTGATGAAGAAATAAAATGAGCAGCGCACTAAAAAAAAAAAAAAAAAAAAAAAAAGAAAAAATAGAGAGGAAAAAAAAGAAAGAAATGACAGAAGAACAGAAACACGGTTCAGTCACAAACTTTCCTTTGAACGCATGGAATGAAAACAAGGCCGAATCTCACACAGAAGCACACTCCGGGGCACCGGGAAGCACAGGAAAGCGGAGATACAGTAGCACATTTCCTCCCTTTTTCTTTTTTTTCTTTTTTTTTTCCCTTTCCCCTCCCCCCCTTCCATCTTTTTCACACCTTTTCCTTTTTCTCTAATTACACGTCTTTCATTTTTCTTTCTGGAAAAATGAGCCTGAGAGATGAATCTACCGAGAACTATTGCAGGTTTAAAAAGAAATGATGGGGTGGAAATGGGGTAGGGAGGGGGTGAGGGGGAAGGAAGCTGAATGGAATCACATCTCGTACGGGAGAAAGATGTATCTCCCCCCACCCTCCGGTCTCATGCCAACAATAGACAAAATCACATCTAAAACACGCACACGCACACACGCATACACGCGCGCGCAGGGGGAAGTGGGGATAGCGGCTAAATGATAAATATTTAGCAAGCGATTGTAATAAAAAAACTAGTAGTAGCAGTAATAATAATAATAATAATAATAGTAATAATAATAATAATAATAAATTCTCTGCACAATGATCAGGGAAGAGGAGAGCGTGGCAGTGCCGGAGAAGGGGGTGGGGAGGAGCGGGAGGGAGGGCAGGAGGCACAAGCCGAAAAGCAAAAGAAAACACCACCAACCACCATCGACAATAACAACAGAACCTGGTGCAAAGCTGCCAGATGGAGTGCAGGCAGAGGAAGAGATTGACGTGTGTGATGGAAATATATAGAGAGAACCGGATTGCTACGAAGAGCCGTAAATATATATATATATACACACATACACATATATATATGTGTGTGTGTGCATTTATTTTTATATATTTATATGTGTGAGTGTTTGCACGCCGCGTGTGTGCGCGTGTGCATATATATATATATGTGTATGCATATAGGTGCGCGTGTGTGCGCGTACGGACAGGCAGACACAGACAGACGGAGAGCCCTCGCATACGCACGCCTGCACAGCCACGGGGAGAGGGGAGCGATAGCATAGTAGGGAAGAAATATTCACCTTCCCGCCTCATGCCCACTTTGAGGCACTTCTTGAGGCGGCAGTACTGGCACTGGTTGCGGTGGTGCTGGTCGATGGGACAGTTCCTGTTGGCGCGGCATGTGTAAGTTAAGTTCCTGCGGACGCTCCTCTTGAAGAAACTTTTGCAGCCCTCGCAGGTGAACTGGCCGTAGTGCTTGCCGCTGGACTTGTCCCCGCACACCACACACTCGATGTGCTGCTGGCTCTGCCCCGAGCCCTGCTGGCCCGCTCCCTTGTCCCCGGCCGTGCCCGGCGTGGAAGGGGGTCCCGGCTGGCTGGGGGTCTGCGGGGTGTGTGGGGCGGCCGAGCTCCCCTGCTGCTGGGGCTGCTGCTCCCGGGCCGGCTGCGTCGCGGCGGGGTTGGGGCCGCTCGGAGTGCCCCCGGCCACGTCTTCCTGCGGATCTCGCCAGCTGCTAACTACCATTGCCATATCTCGGGCCCAAAAAAGTGCTGGGGAGCGGCGCGTCTCGCTGCGGGCTGCCGGGGAGTGAGGCGGGGGGCGGGGGGGTGGCGGCCGCCCGGGCGCCGGGGGCGAGCGGAGAGCGAGGGGACCCTTGCTGCCGCCTGCCTCCGCCTCGGCTGCCGCCGCCGCTGCCCTGCTGCCGCCGCCGCTGCTGCCGGCTGGAGCCGCTCCTGCCGTTTTCTTTATTTTATTTATTTTTCGCCGCCGCGAGCCCCCCTCCTCTCGCTCGCTCTCTTGCTAATTTTTTTTTTAGGGAGGGGGAGGGGGCGACGGAGGATTTTCTCCCTCTCTCTTTCCCCCCCCCTTCCCTTTCCTTTTCCTCCCTTCCTTTTCCTTCCCTTTCCTTTCCTTCCCTGCCCTTTCCAGCGCTCCCCCCCTCTTTAAAATACCGCCGCCTGACCGCTTCCCCCCTCTACTCCCGCTCTCCCCGGCTCTCACTGCCTCTCCTCGCCCTCCCCCCCCCCCGCCGCCACTTCAAGTTGCAAAATCAGAAACGGCAAACAAGGCTGTCGGGAGAGGCATTCAGGAGAGTAACACGCCGGACACGCACACGCAGGCAGACACGCGCGCAAACGCCCGGCACACGGCTCCCCACTCGCGCACACGCACACACGCACGGGCACAGGCACACGCGGTCCGGGCGCTACGAGCACGGAGGATGTGCAGGCATAGAGGAAGCCGCGGCGCCGCTGAGGAGGAGGAGGAGGAAAAGGAGGAGGAGGTGGAGGAGGAGGAGGGGAAGGAAGAGGAGGAGGAGGTCGCCGCTCGCCGCTCGCCGCCGCCGGGGCTCGGCCGCCGCCGCTCCCGCGGAGGCTGCTGTCGCTGCCGCTGTCGCCGCCGCCGGTGCCGGTTCGGGCTCTCGGGGAGGCGGGAGGTCGAGAGAGGAGCCGTCCGCCGGCGATCAGAGCATGGAGGTGTCCGGGGGCCAGGTCCAGGGCAGGGCGCAGTCAGCCATTCAGGGCGGTGGAGCCGGGGAGCGCAGCGGAGGCGGGCGGGGAGCTGAGGCAGTTTGATCTCCTGTCGCGGCGGCAGGGAAGGAGGAGGAGGAGGTTGTCGGTCGCTGCTCTTTCTCTCCCGAGCTGCTCTCTCTCGCTCTCTGTCTCTCTCGCTCGCTCGCGCTCTCTCTCGCCTTTTAAAAAAAAAAAAAAAAATCGCAGAAAAAAATCGGATGTGACTAAATTCGCAGAGGAGACGAATTCACGGCGAAGTGTAAAAATAGAGAACGGGAATAATAATGACACTTGCAAGAAAAAGAGAGATCCAAAGTAGGTCGGTAAATAAATCCTCTTCTTTTCCTCTTTCTTGCCTTTTCCTTCTTCTTCTCCTGTGAGAGCGCACGACACTGGTTGCGAGGAAAAAAAAAAGAAGAAAATCGGTGGAAATCGCCCCGAAAAGATTCTTTTTTTTGTTTGTTTAGTTGCCTAAAAAAAGTATTTCGTGTAAAAACTCATCAGCCAGAAGAGAAGCCCTCCCCCAAAATAAAAAAATAGGCAAGAATGGCCAAAATAATAACGGTATTAAGATGTGAACGCGTTCTCTCTCTCTCTCTCTCTCTCTCCCTCTCTCTCTCTCTCTCTCTCTCTCCGGACTTTCCCCCTCCCCCCTGTTTCTCTCTCTCTGCTTTCCCCCTTTTTTCTTTCTTTCTTTCTTTCTTTCCGAGTTTGGGTTTTTTTTTTAGTTTCACCTCTCTCCTCTTCTCCTGTAGGAATGAAGAGAAAGACACAAGGAGGAAGGGTGGAAAAAAGAAGAAAAGGAAGGAGAAGAGGGAGATGAAGGGGGGGCACACAACTAATAGAATATGCAAGAAAGGGAAGGGGGGGAGAGAGGGAGAGAGGGGGAGAGAGGGAGAGAGAGGGAGAGAGAGAGACCCAAAAAATGAATGCGTTTAAACGGGAAGCCTAGCAGAGCAATGTTTCCGAAAGGGGGATCTGCGCGAATGTCTGTATATAGTGAACTTTGACACTACTATTGAAACTGACACGTTTCTATGGAGATCGCTGCCTTATATGGAGCTCGTGTCAAGGAGCCAAGAGAAGGGCTGCTGGCAACTGATAATCAAAGGCGACTGACTGGTCAGAGCCCTGAACTGGGGGGAGAGAAAATGGGAGGCTGAGGTTAGCCAAGCCTCCTTCACTCCATTGGTTACCCACCCCCCAGCGCTCCCCCCCTTCCCTTTTTTTTCCCCTCTTTTTCCCTTTTTTTTTTTTTTAATTTTTTTTCTTTTTTAATTCTCCGCTACCTACTGACTGGGATGGGGAAGGGAGGGGAGGAAGGAGGGGGGGAGGAAGGGAAGGAGGGAGAAAGGGAGGGAGGAAGGGCAGAGAGAGGGAGAGGAGATTCTTCTGACAAGCACAATTTACATTGAGATCCCCCTGTGCTGCTATTTACTTTGAGACCTGATTAGTATGGGTCGTCTACGGCCCCTCTACTCCCCCACCCCATCACACACATGGACAGAGGAGGATGTATTGCGATAGGCAGAATGGGGGAATTAAAAGGGGACGATGCGGGCTCTCTGTGAAAAGTTGGTGCAGGGTTTTTGGGGTTTTTTTCCCCTACAGGTCTGAAATCGGGATTTACCTCCCGCTTTCCCATTGCAAAAGCCACTCCGGGGGTTTTAATGATGAAGAAAACAGTCGCCCTGCACGAAGGAGCAGGCGCCCGTATATGCGCACCCTTGCACACACACGCACGAGAGTCCACACACACATTCAAATCCCCATATGTTCCCATCCCACTTCGGGCTATTTTTTGCAGCCTGTCCCTCGTCCCTCACCCCTCATTCCTCACCTAACATGTCCACCTGCCGCCTGCAGGGCTCCGCGCTTCTCGCGGGGGTTTCACCCCTACCCTCTAATTTTATTTTGGGGGTGTGTGAGCAGTCAGAACAACACCAAACGCCCCACACTCAATGCCTTCCCCCTCGCTCCCCTCCCCCCCGATCCCCTGATCTCCCGAAGTGAGTTGGTCCACGCGGGCAGGGGGGATGCGGGAGGGGGTGGTGGGGTGTCGCTCCCCCTCCTTCCCCTCCACTCCCCTCCGCGGCCCGGCGCGGCCTCTGCCCCGGCGGAGCAGGAATCGCTGGCTCCGGCTGCCATCTAGTGGGCACCGAGCCGCCGACCCGGGGGAGCCCGGGGAGGGGGGGTACCGCTCCTGTCTGCGGCCTTCAACCCCACTCCCTCTTTAAAAAAAGAAAAAAAATTATCTTTTTATTTTTAATAGAAAACTGCACGGAAGAGAAGACACTCTTCATTTTCTCTCTCTCACACAAGCCTGCCTTATCGGCAGCTTCCCTCCTGCCAGTGGTTTGGAATTTGCCTTGGGTCGAAAGACTGCGTATGACAAAGAAGAGACAGAGTGTAAAAACCGAACACCTGCCCCCGCAACAAAAAATCTCACCAAAACTAACACCCCAGGCCCCTCCAGTCTACATCATACCCTCCACTTAGCTCTCATAAAAGTTTATAATCAGATTAGAAGCTGGGCGGAAAAACTGCAGGAGGAAAGGGGATGAAATAGGTGATAGAAGTTTTATTGTTATTATATATTTTTGTTAAGTGATGTTGTTTTAATTAAAAGTGAAGAGGGGGAAAAAAGCCCCTCAACTTTGATGTATAGTGATCACGATATTTTTTTTCTTTCCCTGTCAAATTTCTTTCTGAAATTTGAGGCTGGGAGCCGCCCGGAGAAAAGATTCCTTCATCATTTCTAAGATCAGAATAAACGCTTGATTTTGTCCCTAAATAAAGAAGAGATTTTCAATGAATTCCTTGGCCAAGCCGTCTCTGTTGTATATTGCATTGATAAAAAGGATGTTATTGACTATGCAACAGTGGGCTTCTTTCCTCTCTCTCCCTCTTTCCAAATAAACTCCCCGTCCTGTCTCTTGGTCAGTGAAAAGGTGAAACGAATAAGATTAAATAGGACAAAAAAAAGCAAGCTCCGTATGTATATCATCTAGATTTTACTCCCCAGACTGTGAAGAGACAGGGAGTAAAAGAGGCAGTGCAAGGCACGGAGAGGGGGGAGAGAGAGAGAGAGAGAGAGAGAGACAGAGACAGAGACACAGACACAGACATAGACACAGAGGCAGAAAGCCTGAGAGAAGGTGGACGGACCCAGCAGCCGCAGCCCGGCTCCTCCCGGACCGGGCACCCTGCCGACGGCCCCGACTCCTCGGGCCACCCCAGGCAAGTCGCTTTTTCCTTCCTCGTGGTTTCGGGGCAGAGGGAGGGGAGCGGGGCCGCGACACTTGGCAGGGAGACCTTCCCCAATCCTCCCCCCCCGGGCCACCTCCTCCACTGGCGTCATTGTATTTGGGCATTCCGTTATTTGGGAGGAGTGAGAGGCGCCTAGACCTCATTCTGTCCGAGATTATTTCTCCCTTCTCCCTTCCGTTCCCCTTTCCCCCTACAGAAACATGTGTGGGAATTGCCACTGCTCCCCTCCCCAGATAACGCGCGTGTCTCACAGAGGTGACCCACGCGGGTACGGCAGTCACAGACCTCACGTCCCAGGGCCAGCTGCAGCGGCAGGGCGCCGGGCTGGGGAAGTGCAAGCATTCCAGCGTTCTTCTCTTTCACCTGCTCTGTTTGTTATTTGATCACCTAATGAAAAGATCGATGGCAGCTTGTTTATCTGGGTGATAGTGTCAACAGATTACAGGGGCAGTAATCAGATGTTTCCCAGCCGGGCCGGGCACAATTGTAATACGGAGGGAGCCTAAACATGCTCAGACTGCGCTGGTCTGGGCAGCGGGGGTTGTGCAGCGGGGAGGAATTTTTTTCCTTTCTCCTGGCTGGGAAGGCTTGATGGTTTTCATTCGCTCCGTGCTGAGGGAAAACAATTTTTAAACGTGGTTTTTAGAAACAGCCGATGGGTGAAGGGCCGGTGAAGTTTGTGGGAGTCCCGAGGAAAAACCCATCTCCGACGTCCTGTGGCTGTGTAGTAGGCTGTTGGGGAAGGGAACCGGGACGCTGGGCATCCATCAATAAAAGTCTCATGCCTCAGTTGACCAGGTTAAAACACAGTTCAGTCGATGAGAGGCATTTCCTCTCCCCGACAAATTACAGGGACACTTAGAAACGGTCACAACTCACATTTAATTGGGAAACGAGCCTTGATTCCTTTTTTAACCTCAATGGATCTGGAATGTGTAAAGGAAACGGCGCTGGGAACTTGAAGACTTAATTTTCCCTCGATTGGAGCAGACGCTGCTTTCCCCAGGCCAGGGTCCAGGCTGGGATCTGAAGGTGGAAGAGTTTTGCAAGGATTCAGGGGCTCGTTTTGTTTGTTTTTTTTCTTCCTTTCTGTGTCTCTCTTCTCCACCCTCCGCCTCCTCTCTTGTGTAACCCAACCCGGAACAGCACTGGTTCTTCTCCTGTCCCCTCCAGAAAGGAAAAGTTCCTCTGGAGATTAGTGGTGACAACTTTTACTCGCTGTTTCTGGTGGGGAGGGAGGTGGGTTGGGGTGTTGGAGTATAATGTAAAACCCAGCGTATGGTATTATCATTTTGTGAGGCTGCATGTAAATTGGGGAGTTCAGATACATAGCCTATGTTTTCCTAAACAAACGTTAAGTGCCTGCTTCATCTGCCAAGCTCCACAATGTTATATATATATGTATGTATATATATATATATATGTAATGTACTCACACACACATGGGTGTACATACACCTAAGGGGTGGGATAGATGGAGGACAGTGAGTGCACACTTACACAGCATGCAGTGAACAGCTGTGACCTGCAAAAAAATGTCCTTCATGCTCTCAATTTTTAGTGTTTTTAGTAATCCCCAGCTCTGACCTGTGGACACCTACAAGCTGTAAAACCAGAGTGTTGCACTGGGGTTTCCCCCAGTCCCTGCGTGTGCCCCTCAGTTGAAGCTTTTGGGGCGGTCTCTCTCCTGGGCCGGGCCTGCTGCAAAGCAGATGTGAATGGTCACACCGGGACCCCCCAGCTTTAACTGTGTGTCCCAGCCCTGGTGCTCCCCAGGCCCCCACAGCCACCTTGTACGGAGGTGCTGTTCCAGGCCTCCACAACTGGTGGTGCCCAGCCAGGCCTCATTTCCCGACAGCGATGCTGAGGCCTTTCCCCACAGGCGTTTTTTCCCATTTGCCTCTTTTCTCCCTTTCTTTTCCCCTCCCTTTTCCTCCCTCCCCCTCAGGGACACCTGAAGGATAACTGAGTTTCTTGAAGAACGCAACACATGGTGTGCGTGCGGGACGTGATGCTTCTTGAGGAGAAGCAGTCACCCCCTGCCCTGGGCAGGTGGTCTCCGGTGAGTGGCATCACGCTGGGGAGAGGGGAAGAAGTCGGACTAGCTCCTCCCGGGGGTCTGTGCTGCTCGTTCAGTGCCTCCTGCAGCACCTGCCCGCAGCCGTCCTGAGGGACACACTCTGGGACCCTTTGTGCAGAGCGTCGTCGCTTTCTAATGGAAGCCTGATGCTGGGGGATGCCCACCCCGCCCCGGAGGTTCCGGTGGGTGTCTCTCTCCCCGCTCCTGGTACCCCTGTCATAGCCACCCTAGCCCATCGCCCAGGCCGTTTCAGTACATCCCACGGAAGGCGACCGGCCTTGGGAAACAAGGCCCTCCACCTTTCCCTGCTCGGGTTCCCCTCGGCCGCACGGGCCTCGGGCATATCCTGCTTTATTTACTAAAAGAAAACCAAACAAAACCCCCCACTCTTTGGAGTGTACTCCTTTCCCCCATCTCCTCTGAGAAACATCATCTTGGGGTCACGGCGGACACCCCCGCGGATGCAGAGCTGCTCTCACAGGTAGCGGGTCTCGCAACCCGCGGGGTGTTGTGTGTCCCACCCCGCCGACCCGTGTCCGCTGTTCTGCCCTCCGCTGTGCCTAACCTAGAGGCGAGACCGCCGTTCCCCTCCGCGCACACCGCCTGCTTCCCTGGAATTATTTTAGACGGGATTGGCAAAAAAGCAGTGTGACAGCGGCCCTCGCAACTCCCCCCGCCACGCCCTCGAGAAAGCAATCTGCCGTTCCCGCAGCCTCCCCGGCAGCGAGTCCGCGCCGAGCCGGGGTTTGTCATTTGTTAGCACTCAAAAGTACCGGGCTCCAGTGCCAACCAGAAAGCAGCCGCTCGCCGTCCCTACAAACAGAAACGCCTGAACACCCGACAGTCAGACTTTTCCCCCTAATAATTATAATAATAATAATTAGGAAAAAGAATTAAATCTGTGCCTGGAAGTAAAAGCCAAACCAAAAGCAAAATTAGAAAAAATCCCAACCAACAAACCATACAACAAAATAACAGTGTCTGTGTAAGGAAAGGAGAGAAGGCATCCAAAGCGAAGGCCACTTTTCTAACAGCACAAAGGAGTATAGCAATTCCCAAGCAGAGCTCCAGGAACAAAAACTGATGACCTTTGGAAGCAAATCAAACCTTCCTGTGTAAGGAAAACCCTGGAATAATTTTCAACACACTCGTGAATCCAGGATCAAATATTTACTTTCGGCACAAATAAAACTGCTGTGATCTGAGCGCTGAAACCAAGAGAAACAAAACTGTACAAAAGCCACTAATACGAGGCTTTGCACTGAACAGCTCCATATTTTAAACGTTGGGCTTCTGTTAGGGCCGAATTTGGTGGTTTTATAATTCTGAATTAGGCTAGAGATTTTGATGAAGAGCTGACGTTTGAAAACGAGTTTGTAAGTCGTGAGATTATCCTGACAACGCCATCGACGGCAGTATATAATAATTTCCTTAATAGTTACCTGTCACGGATCCCATTTCTTTTACTGCGGGGATTAGTCCATCAAGAGTATATTTGAACTGGACTTTCTGCAGACCAAAGACCGGCTCCAAGATGTTTAAGTATTTCATGTCACTTTCTCCCCTGCATCTGAGATAAAACTGTGCAAAAGTATATTTCCTGGGAAAAACTCAGCAGAGCTACAGCAGTAGAGATGTAATCATATTTATTCATCAGAAGTTGATCTGAGTAATAAACCTTAGCATTTCCATTGAAACTGTCAGGAGCAAGATATGTTTATTACGGCGTATTCTGTCTGCGTGGGGAGGACGGGGGTGCGCTTTAGACAAAGTTTAAACGAAAGAGAATAAATACAGCAAATCTCTCCAGCCCAGCACAAAAGCTGTAAATGACTGCTATGTATTTTACCACGCGGAGGCTTTTAAAAAATATAAAAAAAAATATATATATAATTATTCTCACTTTTCTAGGGGTTAAGCCCAGACATATCCAACAGTGTCGTTAATAAGTTACACAAAATTGCCTGATCCTATCAAACGGGTCTAGAGTTATATGTTTTATTGTTAACCCCTTCCACCGCATCTTCTGAAGCTGAAAGGGAAAGGGAAAGGGCTTTTGTCCAAGTTGATCCTTGGCTATTCTGGGGCTCAGGTTAGTGTGAAAGGGACGAGGAGGTCGCTTGAAATCTCCTTTTATCTACTCCTATTTTCTCTCTGGATCAGCAACTTTGAATAGACACCATCTAATCGCTCGTAATGGAAAATGAAAAAAAAAAAAAACCCAAAAAAACCCTCAACAAAAAACAACTGTGTGTGCGCTCTGGGAGCTGCGAAAATGCTTTTGCGCCCGGCTGCCTGGCCGAAGGGGTGCATGCCCTTGAGTGCGCCAGACAAGGACCAGCATGATCAGCCCCCTGCAGCCGAAGCCTGCTATGCGCGCACCCTGCGCGTCCGCGGAGACACAGGCATGCCCCGTTCCTCCTCCCTCCCCCCCGCGCCACGGTATTTCCTGCCTGGGGCCGGGTGGTCTGGGGGTCGGGAGCAGCCAGCACCCCAGAGATGCCTTCTCGGTGCCCAGGCGGTGAGGACCTATCTCGGGGATTGATGTTCGGAGTAAGAGCACGGAGAGTCGACCAGACATAATTTTCCCTCTCACCCTCAGATGCCTGGATTTTCCTAATTTGCACTCATTGCGGATACCTGGACTGAGAGACAGTTCCGTCCGTAGGGAGTGGGTAGCCCCAAGGAAATGCCGCCCTGTGGTGGGCAACCAACTCCACGCACCCAGGCACCGACAGAGGTGTCTGCAGGTTTCTGGGGATCTTCTTGCCAATGCTGCTGTTTCTGATTTTAGTGGGTTTTTTGTGTTTCTGGGTTTTTTTTTTTTTTTTAATGGTTAAAAGAAAAGAAAAAAAGGAAATAAAAAGCAGGTGGGTAAACTTGGGGGCCTCTGGCAAATAGAAAAAGCTTTGTCCTAGAAGCTCAATCCAGGGCACTATCTTTCCCTCCTAGCAGCTCAGAAATTGGCGTTTCTTTCTCAGTCTGGGATGCTTTTGCTGTAAATTCCTAAATGTGACTACTTTGTTGCTAAGGCTACAAGTTCCCATCCCGACACACAAATCTTTTCCACTCCAGGAGCAGCTCAAGTCCTGGGCAGAAGTCATGACTTAAGAGACTTCAAACTCCTTGGAGTGCCTCCCTGCTAAATATCTGCTTAAGTCTGGAGGTTCAAATGAAGCCCTCCCCCCGCCATCGTGTGTCATCCCCCTCCTTCTCTCCCGAGGTACGTTTTGCTGGGACTTTTGGTAAATAGATGGCGAGAAGAAACACAGTCCAATAAGGATTAAATTAAGTAGAAGAAATCCAAGCGGTGTATATTTTGAAGATCCGATGGGGCGTCAAACTGATGTTTAACACATTTTTTCCACTCACTGTGCACAAGTCCTCAGCCCCCATTGCCTTGTTTAATTTTTTCACCCCCGAGGAGGCGGCAGTTGTGGGAGGTGGACAGAAAAAGGCTCCCTCGACCCACAGATCTTTTCCGATCCTCAAATGCCATGGGAAAGGGCAGGGAGACACAGTGTCCCCAGGCAGGGCTGGGGACACACACACACACACACACACACACACACATACACACACACACACACACACACGCTTCTCCAGCACTGAAGGGTGAGAGGTGGAGTACTGGGTAGTCATCCAGGCTGTCCCTAAATACAGAGCTCAGATAGAAGAGATTTTTTTTTTTTTAAAGTTTTTTGAGTTACGAATTTCCTTCCTCCCCACTGCCCTCGCAGCTCTCTTGGTTGCACTGGTAGGGAAAATACAGTTTTATCTACTCGGCTCAGCAGAGTGGACACCAGTTTGTTCACGACTGAGTCCTCCGGCACCGCTCGGATGAGAGAGTGGCTCTCCCGGATGCAAAAGGAGAAAAAACCTCAACCTCCCCCCGCCCCCCCGCCCAAACCCCCAATAAGCCCCAGAGACGCTCTTCGCCTGGAAAAGTTAAGCGTGACTTAGTAAACGTTTGTAAATGCAAATAGAAATGAATAAATAAACCTCAAACCAGGTAGTTTGGGTGTAATAGTTTAGCAGGACTAATTGCAGACAATGAAGCTGAAATGACTTCTCCAATTAGCTGCTGGTTGGAGTTTATTTGGAGGAACTGTCAGCTCTAGCGATGGATAATTGCTTTATTGCTCACAAAACTATCATCTATTTAGAACATATGTGCTAATTACTCTGGATGGGCGTCGGAAAAGAGACCATAAATCTATTAGCCCTTTAAAAAGTCTAGGATGCTCGTGAACGACCGAACTCCCTTCCTTGGAGCTTAAGGACAAAATTCGCGCCTGGATGATAGTCCTTTCAGAAAACTAAAAAAAAAAAAAAAAACAAACCAAAAAACCAAAACCAACCAACCAAAAAAAAACCCAAAAAACGCAACTCCCCAAAAAACCCTAAAATAAAAGAAACTTTAAAAAAAAATTGAGTAACATATATGACAGGATATATTTGCGACCTCACAGTGGGAGGGAAAAGGGTGGTCATCTTCAATAAAGGAAAGCTTCTTTCTGTAGACCAAACTGGTGCAATGTATCACTGTCATAAAACCGATTTTCCTCTTTAGTCTTGCACTATTTTTCCCCCCAAAAAAGATTAGTTTAAAAATCTTTTAATTGGATTACTCTGGAAAATTAATCTCCTTTGGGCTCGCTAACTTTGTGTACCAAATATCTGGAATTAATTCAGTGCCACAAAACGCATCTGAGATGCCTTTTGTTCGAACTAGGTAAAAAAGGGACAGGTAGGGAAGATGTCATTTTGCCGTACGCATTCATGTCCCCCCGCAGTTCTCTATGCATCTTCATTTTTCTATGCTTCGCATTGTACCGCACAAAATTGCTATTGTAAAGGAGATAAACAGAATTGTTTGCTGCACTATGCTGTGGATCAAGACACCAGTGTGGTGTGAGGAATTTAGGGGAAATTAATATAAAAAGGAAGAAGCTTTGGTAGCCGGAGTAGGAGTCCCCCAGTCATCGCGCACTGGAGGAGCATACCTGGGCCGAAGCGACTTCCCGTCGCCACCCGCCCCTGGCCGCTCCGCGGGTGCGCACTCCCTCCGCGCCGCTCCGAGCCACTCCGCCCTCCCGCCCCCGCTCCCTTCGGCTTCCGCGGCTGCCGCTGGACCTGCGGCACTTTCGGGGCGCCTGAGGGGGACTCCCCATCCCTGGCACCCCCTGAGACTCAATGAGATTCCTTAGTTTTCAGCCCAATTTGAGTGTGAGCAGAAACCTCGTGAGGTGTGGTTAATTACGGGGGCGGTGGGGGGTGAGAGGGGTAATGACTTGTCAGGGCGGTGATGGTGACTGTAACGCACCGTCTTCTTGTCCCCCGTCTTTTGCAAGTGGAGACATCCTGTCTCACTTGCTAAAAGAGCAATGAAGCTGGGTTAATTTATACAGTTTTACTTGTTTATTTTCCTGGAAGCAAACGAACCTGCCGCTTGTTGCCGGTGGTTTATATGCCGATATGACAATACTCAGAGTCTTGGGGACCGGACGGGGAGGGTGCGGTTCCCCGAGGCAGTGGGGGGAGAGACGGTGTGCGGAAAAGTTCCTCCTTGGTGGAGCAAGAGACAGGTATGGCTTGTGCGAGTGTCTGTGTGTGTGAGCTGAGATTCAGCCCGGGCAGGTGAGAAGGCAGCACGGGGTGGGCACGACGCAGGCTGGAGGATGAAGTTGAGGATTATGAGGGTGAGGATGAGGGTGAAAGGTGGGTTTTGACCGTTTGGGCACTGGTCTAGCTCAGCGCAGCATGGTATAACCTCTCTGCCGAGACCCAAATCCTAGCCACTCTTGCACGCTTGTCGCACTTCATAAGTTGCGTGGCATTTCCAAGTCAGCATTAAATTTTCAGTGTCAGCCGCTGGTGAACTGTGAACCGCCGAGTGGGATTGTCTACGTTTAATAATATGTGACAAAAACACGCGCGAAATCACACTGAAGGAAAACACGCAGAGCAAGGTGAATGTGTGTACCCACATGCCACGCTTACAACCTGACACTGTGGCGTATCACACGAGCCCAAACCCCAAAATTCTGCACACAGAAGGGACACCACTGCGCGCATGCAGCCAAACACCTTCCATGCACAGCAGTCATGAGATCCTTGAATGGACGTGCACAAGTAGATCGCTATTTCCAGAGGGAGTTTAAGTACTTGCTAAAGAGCCCTGTGGTCTGCAGTGAATTAATTATTCCAGTGGTAATCCTGCCGTACAGCACCTCGGATCCGCGCTGACCTTGCACTGCCCTCCTGTTTCTTCCTACGGCTCACAGGTAAAAGTTTTTCAGCCCCGTGCTGTAGCTAAACAGATTTTACACTTTGACAGAATCTTTATCCCTAATCACATAATGTTAAATGAATCTTAAACTCCCTTCTGAGGCAAACGAAGAATCTTTCTCTCTCTCTCCCTCTCGCTCTCCCTCTCTCTCTTCTCCCTGTCCATCTGCGTGCACTGTGGCTGTGCCCTGTGGAAAGTGTTTACAGTTTGGAGAACTCTAACCTTGATTTTCCAGCTTTGAGCTCCCTCTGGAAGCGGTAAGAGCAATTACTTCATATTACTGTACATATTTCACTGCCATGGTGACTCGCAGGTGTTGCAGCCGCTATTGTTTGCATCCCTTCCGCAGCCTCGCGGCCAGCGCCTAGCGGTTGCTCCGAGCCCGATTCCGACGGTGGCCCCCACAGGCTGCAAGGCACACCCTCAGAGCCCAGGGTTCCACCCTTGCTAAGTACGCACGGAGGTGGAGAGAGGGGCGGGTTTGCGCCCTCACCCACCCCTGCTTCCCGCGGTGGTCCCGCGGCCCGCTGGCCTCTCCTGCCCGTACTTAGCAAGATTCTTACTTTCGCCCACGAGTGGAATAGACAGTTTATGTGTGGACAGGCATCTTTTTCGGTTTCATGTCAGGAGTGCCGAACGCCTAAGGCGCGGCAGGAGGCAAAGGCTCCCGAGATGAACTGGGACTGCCCTTTAGCCCGAAGCTGGGAGTGGAGGGCGGGTGGGGGTTGTCACTGCGCCGAAGGATCCGAGGCAAAAGACAGGCAGAGCGGACAAGCAAAACAACTGCGAAACAGGGAAATACCTAGAAACCCGAGGCAGCGCACATTTGAGCATAAAGCATCTGGGACTGGTGGCTTTTAATTTAGACTGTGCAGAGATCCTTTGGAGACGATGTAAGCGATGCATTTGTAACGAGCTACAAAGGTGTGGGGTGGAGGTAGGATGCTGTGCTATGCCGGAGCACCCCGGAATAGCATTAAACTGTGTCACGGATCAGTGTCATGTTGACGTATGACACACCATAAGGGATCATGATGAGTGACTGGCATAATAGACATGGATAGTGGACCAAAGTCTCCTTGACAATTCTTAGTCATATGTCTTGGGGGGATAGTTTTACATTCATGATCCGTTTATTTGGAGCCAATGCCGGGAGAGAAACACATGAAGCACACATCTGAATCTGTCTAAGTAGGATGAAGACGAGCTTAAATGGCACAAAGCGCTGCCGGAGGGAATCTGAAGACGTCGCAGGTTTATAAGCAAAACACTTGGCAAAACCCCACCTGCTATTAGACTACATCTAATAAAGCAGGACGCCCCTGGTTTCTCCCGCCAGCTCAGGAAAGGGATGGCTCGCCCAACTTATCTCTGCGCTCCTCCGTCAGTTCGCTGCACAGGCTCTTAGGCACCACGCATCTCCCGTACCGCTCGCCGGGACAACCTCCTGCCCCGTCGCAAACTGTGGGATGCCGCTCGTGTTCTCATCACACTTGGGCTTTGTTGCGGGCTGCGAAGCGCACAACCCCAGCGCTTTGTCGCACCCGGTGCTAGCGGGGGAAGATGCAGAAGTCACCTCCCTTTAAGTCCGCCGAGCAGGCAGAAAGAACACCTCTAATAAACTCTTAATCTGAAAACGCACCCAATATGCCTCTTATTACGAGCTGGAGAGCCGGAGTTGCTGGAGCTGCGGGTTTTCTTCTGTTTGCCAACATCCCGAGCTGCCAGGGGGAAATTTCTTTCCCCTCTCCCCCAAACGTAAGCGCACCATCGGCGGTGTCTCAAGAAGGGCAAGAGGGCCCTGGTGACCCTTTGGAGGCGTTCAGCACCCCGAAACCTGCCTGGGCTGGTTGGGAATGCTTGCCATTCCAGTGGAGATCATTGGCAGCTTTTGACCGGGAGAGTAGGTTCGGAAGGCTCCATCTTCACCCAGACCCTCCAGGGACATGGATAACCTCTAGAAATCTCCATAGAAGACATTCCAATGAGCAGAATGAATGGTATTCTCCTCGACAACAAGAGTACAAGAGGGAAACCCTCTTCAGTCTGAGCCCCCCACAAAAAACCCCAAGAAACCAAAAGCCAAATCAAACCAAACCCAAAAAAGAAAAAAACCACCCAACAACAACAACAACAACAACACCCCAACAACAACCCCCACCCCCCAAAAAGAAAAACAAACCAAAACCAAAAACCTCCCCAAAAACCAAGCAAAGAAAAAACCCCTGATGGTCCAGATGCTAAGAAGTTCTCTAAATGTGTGAGCAGGTAATGCAAGAAAGAGAGACATTGTTAATAGAAAACATCTAATTAACAATTACTTCATTTGATTCGGAGGATGAAACCCCTTTTAAAATCAACCCAGATTTACTGGCCTAAATGCAGCCAGTTTTTGAATATGGTAGTTATACTGAGTCTGCCGTCTTTCAAGATGTCATCTGAGGGGTAATAGTATAGGTGAAGTAATGTCGTTACACTGTGGAAACTTTTATAGTCCCTTTCTTGGGAATTCAATTCAGGGCTTCTTCATTTTATTAGGAACAGACTGACTCCATCAATGGCGATCTCCGTGTTTAGAGGCATGAAGCAATTAGGTTCCCCAATTTGCATATTTCTCCCGACCCCAGCAGCATCACTGGATCCTTGCGTTATCAACCTCCTGAAAGTAGGGGAGAGTCAGAATAAAACATCACTCCCAAGTGTGCAGGATGACGAAACCGACATGGAAGTGGGCTAGCAAAATTACCCCTTTGCCCTTAGGATGGGAAGAGTGAAAATATAAAATAAAAAGCTCTCCTGCTGAGAGCAGCCCGGTGGCCGTGTTTCGGCAGTTTAGCTATTTCACGGGTTTCCCGCTGATTTCCAGCGTGTTGCCGAACTCCCGCCCCACCCCCACCGCCTTCGGAGGGTCCCCCTGGGGGATGGGTGATGCTCCCGGTTCTGTCCCATTTCCAAAACACGGCTCACCTCCCCACGGGGAGAGAAAACCCGCCAGCGAGGGTGCTGAAGCTGGACCGCGCAGGCACCGCAGCCACTCCACGTGTGGTTTTGTTTTTGTTATTTTGAGGCGGCGCCGGCGAACGGCAGCGGGTGTCGCTCCCGGCAAGCCCCCTGCCTCGGAGGGGTGGCGGGAAGGTTTACCTTTGAATACCACCACGTAATTTTTAAGCACCGGGCCATGGTGTCAAACCCGTGTCCTTCGCTCCGTGTGGGTTTCTCTAAAAGGGGATTCCTAGAGGGGTGCGAAGATGGACGGAGAGAGAGGGGCTGATTCTGCCCAGCCTCTCCACCCCCACAGCGGGTGACATTCGACGCCGCAGATAGTGGGCTCCGCCCTGCCCTCAACCACCTCTCCGACCCTGCCCCACATGCGAACCATGGAGCTGAAAAGGCGCCTCAGGATCAACGCGCCTGGTGCCTGAGGGGCCCGATCCTGTGAAGCCCGAAGGGGGTTCAGAGACCCTCCCCTTCAAAAGTCAGTTTCTGAGCCACTCGCCCATCATGGGTAAAAAGAACCATTTCCTCACTCCCCGATGGAACTCAGCGGAGAGGGTCTGGGGAGTTTAGTGCTCAGCAGATAGAGCCATCTGCACAGAGCTTTGCAGCAGCATGAAGAAAAATCTCTATAAAACTAAACAGGCAATCAACTGAAATCTATCCTCTTTAACTAAACTGATTCCTTAGTATTTTCCCAGTATTGTTGTAAGTTGTTGTCTGTGTTATCCCCCAGGGCTCTTTCTTCTGCTCTCTGATTTGGTGTATAAAAGCACCTCTGAGTGATGGATTACTGTGTCATTGCAGTCTGCGAAGGATTAATTTGTTTCATTGATTTCTCTTTAGGCAGATTGCCAGAATTCTCTGCTTCCCACCTTTCTCCAGGAGTTCCAGCAGTAACAGACAGTAACAGCCTAAGACAAATCAGCCCATTCTTGTAAAAATAGAAACACAAAATCCTGAAGTCCCAGGGAAGATATAAAGAAGTTTTTTCCTTATGTTGTAGACCCACTAATTCTTTAAGCGAGTCCATCTTCTCTCCTTTCACTACTTCCCTTTCACAAAAAAGGTTACTGTGTCCTGGTGGGAGTTGCTTAGTCTCAAGAGCAATTTCGACAAGTAGTTGGATGTGACCAGTGGGCATTTGATGGTCATGGAGAAATGTTTTGTTCGAGCTAAACAGCAGGAGTAGGAATTACAGGAGGATTGCATAAACTTCGCAGTTCATTCTTTCTTAAAATCACCAGACCACATAGAGCTAATCAATTATCTATCCATCTACCTATCTGGGGCACTGAGTATATGCAGTTTATGTCAGGTCCTGGAGTTGCTCGTCTGATGTGTATGTGGGTGGATGGGACTGGAATCTCCCAGATCAATTAATCTGCATGCTTTCAGGATAATCTGATAACAAAATCTGGCCTTGCAGTGTTGGGCTGTGGTGATAAAAGGGAGCTGGGCACCCCTTTTGGTGCAGACTGTGGAACTGAGGGGAGAGGAAATCTGCTGGTGCTACTCTGACCACAGCACTGCTCTTTTCAGACCTGCTGTATCAGCAGCAGAGACAGGTCAGCGGTGCTCTTCTGTTTGTTTCCACAATGCACCACTAAATACTGTATTGATTTAGTCCTCACAAGTTAAACGTTAGATGTACTTACTGCTATAGTAAAAAGTAATGTTGTTATAGCCTACTGCCTTTACAGCTCGGGTTTGTGGAAAGCTGTGCCATGCCATACAAAACCAGCACTTTTAGATATCATGGAGGGTTGAGAAATGTTTATTTTACCTCTGTATCTACCTTTTGATAATGGTAGCTCAATAGCTACTTTCAAAGGGACAGTAAATTTATTGTACTGGATAGCACAGATCCACTGCATAGCAAATTTAGGAAATTCTGAAGTTACAGCCCTATTATTTTTCTCCCCTACTCTCTGGGAGGATGTTAGCCTGCTACTTTCTGTTTTAATTTACTGTAATTTCAGGTGTAATCCAAATACCAGTACTTGGGTCACAGCATGATTTCCTTGTTATCCAGAAAGAAAATATGCCTTACCCTGCCTGAGTAATGTTCTTGTGTTTTCTTGCATGAGATCCCTCTGTTGTCTGTTGAGTCTAACTTTCCCTCCTCTACATAACTGGTTTTGAAGGAACTTTCAAAGTAGTCAGAAGCAGTTCACTCTTGTGTTAACTCCTGGGAATCCCTTGAAATCCCTATTTTGTCTGGGGAAACCCTGCAGTGTGGGTTAGCCTGCAGAAGGACAAGGGTGGCTGCCTTCAGGCATGGCAGCATGGAAAACACTGTTATCCTGGGGAATGCTGCAAACTTTCCTTCAAAGACCTCTGTGATATAACATGGACTCCCCCTTTTCTGGCATAACACAGACTCTCTCTGCCTGGCATTCCCACTCCTGGTAGTTTTTCACTGTCAAGTAACTATGAAAATAAGGGCACAAAATTCAACAGTTCACATTTTTCCTGCTTGGATAGCCAAGCCCCAGGGAGGCTTGGCTCTGAGGGCAGAGTTTGTCTTGCTTGGAAGCAAACCCTCTCATCCCCTCTGCCCCTTCCTCCTTGCCAATTCTTTTCAGCTTACACAGGGGAATCCTTCTGCTCCTTTGCTAGGCACTAAGGAAAGTTATGCTCTTGACTAATAATGATAACAGTATTCTTGGCTTGGACAGTCTGAGTTAGGAGCAGAGACAGATTTCCACCCCTATCCCTCCAGTTTGCAATAAAACAGGCAGAATCCATCACAGACTAAATTTAAAATGCTTAAGTGAAGCTCACATCCTTTCATTCCTCCAGGACTGGAAAGAAACAGAGTCTGTTAGATTAGCAAACATTAACCTCTCTCATAGTTCTGAATGTAGGATTAATGCCTGCTGAAGGGACAGCTGTATGACCCTCACACACACTAACTATACATTAGGGCTGTCACTCTATCGATCAGGAGAAGTTTGTGTGAAGAAGCGCTCCCCACTAGGGAGTAAAGCAGACTAGAGCTGGAAAAAGCTATTTGTACACTGCTAAGATGCACTTTTGAAAAACTCAGTTCCCATTTCTGGCATCCACAGTGCAGATGAGCTGAAAACTGCATGTTTCACCCTGCAGTTCTGCTGCATACAGACCACACACAGTTTTCTGCTACGACCCTGGGACTGGGTCATCTTTGGACAAAACAGACCTGTGCCAATGCTGCATTTGCACATAAGTAGAGTATTGCTTGGACAGCCCACTTGAGGCTTTGTGTCCTTGTGAGATTCTGTCTGGCTGTACTTTAGTGTATATATTTCCATTTAGCTCATTTGGAAGAGACTGGTCCCCAAGATTTTTCTCCCTTACCCTGTACACTAAGAAAAAGAAGAAACAGTGATGAATACTATGTTTGTCCAACTTTCTTTCCATAAAAGTATTAAAACTTCATGCTATAAAAACACAAGTTTGTTGTTTCCTAGTGATTTCTGGGTTAGATACAAACACTAGATTTTGCTCTGGCCACATCCTATTTTTGTGTTAGTCTAACTCTCCTTATAACATTGAATTTTACAGAAGTAACAGTGATATCACTGCATTTCTGAAAACAGACTTATTTTAAGGGTCCATAAAACACTCAGTTAGAGAAATCATGAAGTCTCATTTGTCATTTAAAGTTTATAACAATATGGGAAATGACAAAGGTGAGAGCTGCTGTTCTAGAATTGGATCTTTCAGTCAAACCAGTTTTTGACTGCAGTAAGAGGGCCGGCTGACAAATTGTAAGAGTATTGGACTTGCTCTTAGCAGAGCTGAAACCCTGCAGTTCTGGAAGGTGCAAATATTGGCTTTGGTCAGCCTGAATTGACAAGTATAAAGAAAAACAAACCTGCACGGAAGAAACAAAGCAGTCTCCTCTGATGGACACAATGGGGATTTGTGCTTTGCTAAGATATCTCCATATATTTTGTAGAAGACAGCTACTAGACTGTGGGCCCAACTTCTAGAAAATATAAAAGAAAAGATCCTGACTGAAAAGGCAAACATTTAGTCAGACCTCTGACACAGTTTTTTCCCCTGTTTTCAGCAGCAGGAGTAACTTTTTTCCCATTATTGGAGGCCATTTGTAACTGTATGTATTGGTAGGCAGGGAACCGCTGGATACAGGAAAGCCAGAAGTTAGGTATTAGAGGGCACCAATCCTGCTGTTCTCAGCTTACCTCCAAGTCATTTAGCTCAAACAGACAGATGAAGGGCTAGAAAAAAGTATCTTGGTATACTAAGGTACCTGAAAACTGGACACTATTATTTCTCTGGAAACATGTTCTTCCAGCAAGTAATTTGATTTTTTCCCCCATCAAATTTATTTGTTCTTAATTAATCTAGAAATCTGAAGTTGCTTAATGTTTGAAATGGCATTCCAGTAGTTAACACTTATGCATTTCTGAACAGTATTTGGAAAGGACATAGGTCTCCTGCCCACCCATTAACCTTTGCTATGATGGGGCTTTTACACCAGCAGCAGTAAAATTCACCTCCCTGCACCAGGTGTTGCCATATTGCAGATCAAAGTTCTGTAGTTTGCAGAACAATGCAAAGAATACCCTAATTTAATCTGTGTGGTTTGAACTCAGCATTCAATGAATAAAAGTTTCTGCTTTTCCACAAAAAGTGTGAAATAAAACTCCAAATGAATGAGCTGGAATGTCTTGCTTCATGTTTTACAGCCATCCTATATTGATAGTTCATTTTTTCCAAGTGAGTAAAACGTATGTGGCTTACCACACTAGTGTCTCATGACTAAGAGCACAGGCAACATATTGAAAATTGTGGAGATCCAGTGCTTCACGTAGCTACTAAAATTAGCTGCACCAGTACTTCTTTCAATTTACACTACGTTAAAGGAAGTTAAGGAAATGCAGTTCTGGGTCTAATCAGCTTTTCAGCTTTACTGAATTCCAAAATACCAAGAAGAACCATCACAAGTAAACCACATTTGTGCATTGCTAGAGATCATGGCTCTGTAAGGGAAGTATGGTTGTCTCATTCTAAAATCCACTGATTTTTAACATGACAACCATTACACATGTTCATGACCTTGTGACTAGAAAATGATCCCTGTCAGATACTCTTTTTAAAGAGCTCAACATGAACTTTCTTGACTATCTGCTATGGGACTCTTTCAGCTAGAGACACTGACAGTGACTTTAGCTGGAAAAAATGCATAGGTTTAGTCCATGCTGCATACTGCACTAACAATATATTTTGACCTTGTGCACTTCATCTTTTATGCACTTGAAATAATTTTTTGAAATTATATTTGCAGTCAGAAAGAGCATTATAATTAACTATGATACTTCCCTATCTGTGTTTTATCTTTTGAGTAATGTTTTTTGGTTATCCCCTAACCTTTGAATAGTAAAGACAAAAATACTGCAGATTTTATGATGCTTTTGGTCATTTTTCTCAGCTTTTCTAACTGAGGCAAAATTATCTTGTCAATTTTGCCATTTTGGTTTTCTAATTTCTTTTTTACAATGGCACCCTGTCTGGTCTGTGAGCATTTCTACAGACTTAAGTTTAGAATGCTATATTTTTACTGGAAATAAAAATTATCCCAACACATGAGTTTTGCTCAGTGTTACACTTCAGCTGAGGTTTACTTTGAAATGACAACACCTTTAGAGAAGGTTTAAAATGCATGCAGTGATCCCTTGCGATCATTATAAAATAGCATGAGAATGCCTACAACAGTATGAACAACACCCTGGCTGTATATTTGAGTTTGTCTAATTAAACACTGCTTTTCTAAATTCAAGTTTATTTGTGAGCTTGATTCAAAGCTTCCAGAAGTAACTGTTTCCCCCCTACCACTTTTTTTACTTGGACTGGTTGTATTTCACTGCTAGGTGAAGCCATCTCCATTTTCTGTGTGACTTTCTTTTTAAATAAGAAATAACCTTTGGGCTTACTAGAAAAGTAAGCTTGCCATCTCGATGTCCAGTAAATGGCCAGTAAAATCCTTAAAAGCCTTCTGGCTAAAGTAACACCAAAATATATAATAAATTCAATTTTATCACTTAACAGTTCTTTCTTTGTCATACAGACCCTCACCATGAAAAAAAAATTACACCAGTACAAATATGACAACAAGAGGCAATTGTCTGTCAATGGACTTGCTTTGTAGGTAAGGAGAGATGCCAAGAATAAAGCATCTCACAGCATGGGTGCATCAATCACTTAAAAATTGCCTGATTCAGTTGTCAGGATATTGAAAACATATATTTAGAAATGCATGAGATAGCAATGAATAGTATCGCAAACAATGAGTTAAAATTTCAATATAAGAGAAACTGCAATTAAGGGACTTCCTGTGTGATGCTAGCTGTATGGCTTAGAAGTTTTGTTTTGCAGCAAAAGCCTGGAAAATGAACTAAAGATTAAAAATCTGCACTTCTGAATATGATTAACACATATTAAGCTACAACTTCCAACACCATTTCATATTTAAGGTGGCGGTTTCTTTTTTCCATCTCTGTCTACAACTATCTATCTGGTTCTGCCAAAACAGTGGTAAAAATACAGATTTGGATGTCATACATTATTAGATAGTCATATAATGTAAAGATGCTTCTCAGCTACAGAAAGAAGGTAAAATAGTTGCTCTTCAACAAACACCATGCTATATGAATTATGTAATTTCCATGGTTATAAAACAACCCGAGAAATTGTACTGTAACAATATGATATATGATAGGATTGATTACTCCAAAAATCCTTTCAAGAGGAAAAATTGTGGGGGGTATGGGGAAGGGAAAGGCTTTTTTTCAATTCAAGCTTCACTTCCTAAAGATTTAGCTTCTCTGGAGAAAAACCTCACATTCAATTGTTACAGAGTGGTCACTCAATTTGTGTATTCATTATATGCATTAAATAGTCAAATATATTCTTTTCAGTATATTTGAATAGTTAAATTTATTCTACTGAAAGAGAGATAACTATCAGAAATAGCAATAGAAGTCTCATAATGAGATAAGAATACTAGAAAATCTGAGGATTTTAGTACAGTCCATTATTCATTCAGTTCCTGGCAGCCTTTATGATTACAAATCACTTGATTGACTAACTAGACATTCTCAAAGTGAATTATGAATCAGGTTCATTTTTCCTGGTTGAGAGTTGGTACATGTTGTAACTCTTCCACTTTGTGATATATCAAGTTCTTATAACAGTAATAACAGATATAATCAACTCTTTATTTCAGGACAAATAAATCGCCTTTTCAAAAATGAAATGTGGTTGCTAACATTTTAACAGTGTGCAATGTAATTCCTTCCTGCTATTCTCAGAGTGCAATCTGCTGTGATGACACAGCTTTTGAATAATTGACTTTGCTGAAATTATTTTAAGAGCCTCACACCCTCAGTCCAGGCATACTGATCTCAGTGGAAATTTGGTGTTGGGTCTAAGAGAATGGTGAATGGTCCCTTTACTTGTTGAAAACAAGCCTCAGACACTGACAACCTGGGCCACAATTTGCCTTTTTGAGCCTGGCTCTGATCTCAGCTTGGGAATGCTGAACAGTTTTAAAGCTGTTTAAGTTTACTTTGAAACAAAAACAAAAAAAAAAAAAAAAAAGAGAAAAGAAGAAGAATCTCTTCTAAAGTGTGCTTGACCCTCGAGTCCTCTTGCATGAAAAAGTCCCTCAGGCTTTTGTGGAAATTATGCAAGGGGAATGACTGGCAGGCTAGGGTAGGACTCATTTGTAGAACAAATGCACAATCAGATCACAAATCCCCCTGGAATAGGTTTAGTGAGAGGTGCATTTCACCTTCAAATGAATACAGGGAAAACAAAATAAAATAATAAAAAAGACTGCTCAAAATCTGTGTGAGTGAATGTCCAAGCAGAAAACCACTAGGAAGAGCATTTGTGCCTTGTATCTGCATGGCAGACGTGGCGATAGTGCTGATTTGGCTTTCTGGGGTGTGGTGGTCTCTAGATGCTCATGCCCCAGTCAGCAGAGCCAGCTCCCATGTGTGGTGATATGGGCTGGAGTACATGACATATTGTTGGGTCCAAGGGACAGGGCACACTACATCCTCTGGAGCATGTGCTGAAACACGGCATCTTCCCACATGGGGTTCTGTGTAACAACAGCGCAGGTCGCAGTTTCGTGGGGAGGAGAGGATTTTTCTGCTTGTTAGGGAGGTTAACCTAGTGTTTTTGTGCTTATTTTAGTTCCAGTAAAGGGACAGGCTAATATTCAGCAGGTTGACATTATTTATAGAACGATTTCAAAGACTTCAGTCCTCTCCCTTTCTGTTCTGAAACACCAAACCACACCTCTAAAGGAGAATCTTTTGGGACAAGAGATGTATTACCACTTTAGTTTTGGAAGGCCTTCCAAAATGTGGTCATTCATTTAAGAAACAATGGTTATGGACTTCAGATTTCTTCTTTATTCATCTTTCTATTTATTTTCTAGTCTTCTAATAACCTTAATTAAATGCTGAGTAGTCTGGAATATTATTAAATAGTTTTCACAGGATTTTTAAAGTTTCTGATTACATCATGAGTACAGATAATTAAATATTCCATTCATTTTAAAATTATGATTAAGTGGATTATACCAAAAAAGATGTTTGTAATAATTTTAACTAAGCTGTGCTAATTAAGTTAGGGGATAAGAAATGAGATTTAAAGGGTGAGAAATGACTGAAATCAAAGCCTGCATAGTTTTAAAATCAAGTGGATTAAGAGAATGGTCAGAATGGAGGAGGTGGCAGGTCAAAAACTGAACAAATGGTTTGAATAGAAAATTAACTTACTTTTAGGCTATGTGTCTATCTTTCACAAAAATAATTTGCAAGGGCACCTGATGTCATGTGGTTTAACATGAAAGGTAAAAAGTGCCTGCTAGCTATCAGCAGGCTATACATTGCTCATTGTCAGGCAAAGGTATGCAACAAGAATGGACACAGAAAAGTCTGCTCAAAAGTTGTCACATCTGAGAGCACTGTATCCACTGATGTGCATAAGCACAGCAGATCAACCTCCAGCATGCCTGGGTCACACTGGTAGGGATCACAGTCCTAAGTGGTGCATGGAGTGCAGCGGTTTTGTTGCCTTTTGCCTTTAATATGTCCAGTGTGGGCCATTGTTCTCCTGATCTGACATTTGTTTGTAACTACTGTTTGTCAGCATAATTTTTCCCCCCTTGCTCTGAAATACTGGTTGGGAGTTAAATGCCACTTTTCTGGTTACCATTCTCGGTGGTCATCTCCCAGATCCTCACCATTCACAGGGCTTTACATGGGCTATTCCTAACTCAGCACTTGTAGCAGAAGCATAGCTCTAACCTATCTAGAAAAGAGGCAAGATTTTTCTCTTCTGCTCCTTAAACATTAACCAGAGAGTAAATGAGTAACCAGAGACACTCACATGCTGGAGGGACTTCTGGAATCATCTGTACTTATGAAAATTACAGCACCCTTTGCAGTTTCCTTCTGGGGATGTGAGATGAAATCAACACTTGTGAAACAGACTGGGGAGAAGAACGACAGTAAAGGAAATGAAAAGCAGGGTGCAGAACTTAATCTACCAGGAAGGGATGATGGAGGCAGTGTGCCTTTGTTTAAAAGATTGACACAGGCAGCCTGTTAAGGACAGGCTAAACTCACATGACAAACATCAGGTTGGCTGCCACATGTGTATCGCTTGCACATGGATTCCTTACACTCAGTATGTGCTGCCCCTTTCTTTGGAATGTTTGCCAGTTTCAGAAGTTTTGTTCTGATTCAGGGCATAAAGAGAAATCTAAAACATCATACATCCCAATGAAGCTGGGGAAAGTCTTCCTGACAAAAAGCAGCTCTTGAACCCCAAAGACAAAAGCATAAAGTTTTGTTTTTTTTTTAATCTGAACTTAACCAAGAATAATAAAATCCTGTAATGACTCATGGAGGCATTAGTTTTGCAGGCTTAGTTATATAGGTTGGCATTTCATACGTACCTCTTTCTTCCAATCCTAAAAGCTTTAATCATTTTTACAAATAAACAAATAAATAAACAAACAATCAAAATCAATATATCCTTAAACACTATTAATAAAAAAATCAAGTTTTCATTGATATTTGAAAACAGAAATAAAAAAGAACATATTGCATTCACACCAACTACATACCAAGCAGAATGTTAATAACATTAACCTTTACTCTATCAGATATTTTCGAGAAATACCACTATATTTTTTGCAACGGCTCATATCTGTCATTTAACTGACATGTGAACTTTTCTAAGTTTGCCAAATCACTGAGGCCTGAATACCATTCAGCAATGTTAATTTTGTTTTCCTATTCCAGCTTTTACACAATTATTCTCATGGCAATCATTCTAGCCTTGAGTATAAATAATACTTCAAGTGGTTTGTTGATATCCAAAAAATGATGTGTATCTACATTAAGAGATTCTGGAATCTAATGGGAGAACCATGCATATTATTAAGCTGAAATGCCTATTTCTTTCCTCCCAGATGGGAAGTAGTACAGGGTAGTGCCATGGCATATGCATTAATTTTATTCCTTCCGCAAATTTTAGCACATATTATTTTTGCAGATTTTGAGTCTTTGCCTCCTACCCAGTATCCAGGAGAATTAAAAAGGAATTTGCTGCAGAAAAGATCTCAGTCTTAAAAGGGACCCTGGATAACTCTTAAGTGAACTGCAGGAGAAGAGCATGGTAATAGTTCTGCTCTGGGGAAGAGTAAGAGAAGAAATGAGACTATGGTAGGAGGAAATCCTGAGGAAGATTAACAGGGGCAAAAAGAGAGATAGAGAGTAATTTTTCTGGATCCCATATTTCAGTTCTACGGACTGGTTATGCTGGCTCTGAAGGTTCTAGCAATGAATAAAGAACACATTTAAAATGAGGAGGATTACAACCAAAGAATAATGAAAAACATGAATCCCAATATCTGTTCATCAGTGTTGCTACCCCATTAAAAATTAGTCTGTAAGGGGTTTCTTCCTAAATCTGTGGATTTCTAGCACATTATTTCCTGCAACTTTATTTCATAATATTTGCTTTTTAAAAATTTCAGGCCTTTTCTTAATTTTTCTTTCTTTTCAGTCCAGTGGGACTTTTCATTTCTTCAGGATCTGAGAAAGTGGAAGGGGCACACTGTATTGCAAGCTGAATGTTTGTGTGAGAATGAGCTGTGTGGGAGCATTTTACACCGTACTTTATAGATACTCAAAAGACTATGTTTAAAATTGTGATTGTTGATGTTTGCAGATGTACAAGCATAGTGGGGCCTTTTCTAGAAAGACTGATGGTCTGAGGAGACACAAGACAGTACAAAACGAGGGTTTGACTTATTTGATCAGTGTTTTTCTCTTTACTGCTTTACTCTCTGGGTTCCTGTAAGTTGGTCTTTGTATGTGTTTGGACTTCACAACCCGTACCTGAACTCCTGTCACTAACACAGAGTTCTAAGTTAACATCAGTTAATGGCTGCAGAATCTAGAGTGGTTGTTGAATCTCGAGGGAAGTCTTGGGGGAAACTGGCTCAGAGATATGTTGTGGGTTCAAAATGGGATTGTTCTTTTACCCTGGCTCAGCCAAAGGCTGCAATAAATCATCTACTGTATTTAGATGAAGGTGAAGTTACTTCTTCAGCTCCAAAGAGGAAAACACATATCCACAGGTGAGCATGTGGATGGAGAAATGAATGTGTTGTGCTCCACAGCCCACCACCCAAAGCAGCTCCAGGGAGAAGCCCCGGAGATCACACACACACACACACACACACACACACACACACACACACAATGCAACCTGTCTGTCTGTGTCTCTGCAGAACTGCAGTGAGGGCCATGGTCCTCCCCATTCTATAAAGGCTTTCTGAATTGATCAACACATCTGCGTCCTGAGCAAAAAGAGGTATGGCAGACATGCTGTTTGATTTGAGCATCACATTGCCCAGCCATGTCACTGCCAGCTACATAACACATTCTAAAAACACAGATCTGGTGGCTGAGTACAACAGTATATAGCTGCAAAGCTACATAAAATTTGATGGTTTTAGTATCTGCTTAATCCACTTTAGTTTTAGTTTGACCCACCTACTGTTATTACGTATCTCAGGGTCCTCTCTCTCCACTGAGCAACTATGGTCAAAATATCCCTAGTTCAAACATCTCTTTTAAGTGTTACCATTAGCTGGGAAGAAGTCAGCCTTTATTTCAGTAGTCCTTTTTTTTCCTCTTCTGATCAGCATGGATGCAGTTTTCATCAGGATTACTTCTCTTGTGTTTGAATTCCTCTTTGTGCTCTTCCCAGCATTTCAGGCAGTGCAGCACTGCAGCATCACACCCCTCTCTGGAATGCCATTCCCTCAACACTCCCATGGCAGAGAGAGATGGGTAGTGTTTTCTGAGCTTCTTCCTCTATTTTTATTCTTCCTCTATTCCTCACTTTCTACAGAGGATCAAAATGGATTATTTTCATCTTGACATGCAAATGTCTAGGCTGGGCCCTTGTCTGAGATTTCAGCATTGACTACATAAGTGAAAGATATGGGAGTAATAGTGTTTTAATATTACACATGGAAGTTGCAGTCTTATTTCTTAAGAAAAAAAGAAAAAGTTAGTGTTGTCCTTTGTGCCTTGAACAATAGAAAAAAGCCTGATAAAAACATTTCCTTGTGCATTCACTGAATACTATATTCACATGCAGTCACTGGTGTGCACAGAGGCAAATGAACATTGTGTGCTGCTTGATATCTTATTGTTGTACTCTGAGCTGCCCATTTGCCATGACAAAAGTATCAATGGGAGTAAAAAACACATGAATAATTTTACCAAGTCAGATTGCACCTCCAAATATGAACATAAAACAAGTGATGGAATTAGAACAGAAATAGGAAGGATTTTTAAGGTTGCTTGAGAATGCTTACAGAGATAAAAAGGTCAAATTCTTCACCAATTTTCACTCTGCACAACAGCAGTTAAGTAAATGAAATAACATGACCTGCAAATCAGTGCAGGATACAACTTGCACAATACATTGATACACCACAAAAATCATCGTGTGGTTTCATGTTAACATGAAAGTCATGGTATCTGACCATGAAGGCATACACACTGGCTCACTGTTTGTAATTAACATGTTGTAATATTGTAACTGTTTGTAATATTCTTTTTCGGAAACAACAGCAGCAGCAAAACACTATCAAGAAATTGCCTCCTGGCTAACATTCTCAACAAATCCTCATAGCTATTTACTCAAATGAGCAGACCAACAAGTAAGTTGTTAGCCTAAATGAAAATTATAGCAGATAAAAACTGTCAGCCTGGGAACTGAACTAATAAGGAAAAGAATTGCACGAAGCTGACAGCACAGTTTTGAACCTCGGGAAGAATAAAGGAAAGCACAGATACTGAAATTAATTCTTGAGACTGAGATAAACAGGAAAAATCCACATCCATTGTTATGTTTCACATAGCTGATGAGTGCAAGACTCTCAGCAGAGATGTCTTAACAGTGCTTTTACACATTAAAACTCAAGACAGTGTTTATGCTAGGCAGTGAATTAAGTGTGGACTGACAGTGTAGTAGCGTGGTGCTACTGCTAACTCTCCTTGCTTTTTGCTTGCGTGCAGGAAAAGTGACAAGATGGGGTTAGGCAACCTGGAGGAATTCTTCAAAGCATTCCAAAGGAGTACACGAGGTATTGTAAGAGGTTGGGGAAGCACTCTGGCACGAGGTCGTGAGCTGGCTGAGAGGGGTGAAGAGTTGGAGGGGAAAGGTGATGAGCCACAGTGGGCTTGTTCTACAGAGTCCTTGTCTGCTGTTTAGGCTATGGTCTTGGACACAGTCCACTGACAGGCCTTCTGCCAGGAGCTTTGTTACTACAAGAATTTTGCTTAGGCAGGATTTTATTACAAAACTTGTCTCAATCCTCCTTTTATAAAAAGCTATCCCACCTTTATCTTACACCCCAGGAGGAGCAATACTTTGTGTATATGTCTGGGTGAAACACAAACAAATTCACCTCCCATGGATAATATATTCAGAGTGATTTGCTTTTCAGAGTCAGGAGCTCAAAATTATGAATTTATTATGCAAAGCAATAATTGCAAATTATATTGGCAAACTCCATTCCAGGAAAAAAAAAAAAACCAACCAAAGGAGTATTAATATAACTAAAAGGATTAAAAAATACTGGCTGTTAACTTGGGGCTACTAGAGATATTTTAGGAGGTTATATATCTCTGTTCCACCTAAACCACCAGAGGCAGTAGCTTTCATTTTAAAAGTCTAGTGAGATACTGCAATTAATGGGCCCACCTAACAGCATATGTCGTGATTGTATTGAGCAGTAAGACATGGAAAAAAAATGAAAGAAATGCTTAGTCCCATAAAAATTTGCATCTCTTTCTAGTTCATTTTCTAGTGCAAAGAAATGAAATATATCAGGGTCAGAACATGAGAGGATTTGACTCCAGTTTTGGGTCAAGCTAGGCTATACCTTTAGTGGGATAACTGGATAGCATATTTTGACTTTGCGGGTCTTACAGAATCCGAAAGGCCACATTAACAACCCCTGGGAGATATATAACACTTCCCACGGATGACTGGAGCAGCCCAGTTTCTCCATGTTAAACTAGGTGCAGGTAGCAATCCCTCCTTCAAGATGTCCACAGGTTCCCTGCCTGACTTGGTTCTTTGTGGTCGTCATCAGAAAGGGGCACTAACAGTTGCCAGAGTCAGGATCTTTAATGCAGTGCTTGTCAGCTACACGACATTTATTTGTTCTGCTGGATCTGTATGTTTTATCAGGGGTAATCACATGATTAATTTGCAATCATGATCTTCTTCACAAAGAACCCACAGCTCTCTGATGCTATAGAAGCATCTTCCTCTCTGACACACATGTTCAATTAGAAAACATTCTGTAGCAGATTATGTTATCCAGGCTAGTTGAGATTTGTGGGTAATTATGAGAAAAATAAAGATAATGTACTTGTAAACTTCGCAAGTAATAATTGCAGTACTTATGGTGTAATCCACAGACACGGCAACATTAGAAAGTAATGAAGCTTGCCAAGTTAGAACTTTAGTGACATTTTTAACATTTCATGAAAGCATTATGACCTGAGTGCAAGGATGGAATTCAAGTGCTGTATATGTTACACTTCTGTCTTTGTCGCACACGATGGCTGTGCTCTTGAGAGTGTACAGTGCTTCTCTTCCCATAAGAAAGATGCTTGAGTATCACTTGCTACCATCAGCCCAGGATGAACTTATCCAGATTGTGATGTGAGATCCTCAGTGTAAGTAGACTTAGAGGCCTTACATGAGGCATTTAAAACTCTGCCTGATTGCAATTATAGCCTTAAATGATATGTGTTTGTGAGTGGGGAGAAGAGGGATAGTTATTTAACATTTGCAAGCGACTTTGAAGACTTAGGAGCTGTGGGAGTTTACAACCCACTGCAAGAAGAGAATGAACCAACACTTATTACCTCACATCTTTTCTCATAATGTGCCTTATTGACAGTGGTTACTGTGAAAGGAGTTCCACCTTGTTGAAAATGGTCATTAAAATAAAAATAGAGGCAATTGAGATGTTTAGTGTGTAAACACTGAATTTGTTAAAATTCTCCTTCACTGAACAAAAAACTCTATTCTGCTTTTCAAGGAAAGCAACAGAGATCATGATTCACAGGTTGTTTACACAGATCCCAAGACCAGCATGACTTAGGACTGAAAAAGGAGATGTGCCACCTCCAGCCTTGTCCACCTGTTTTATCAATAGAAGACACATAGGTAAACCTACTCTTTGGGTGTCACAACACAGTTCCTCTAAATGAAATCAAACTGTAGTGTGGTCTTGGTCTTCCCAATCAGGTGAAGACACAGACCAATTAACTCTTTTAAACAATCAGTATGTCCAACCAAAAGCACAGTCAGAATCAGTTCAGCAAAACTCAACAGAACTGAATGACAACTCATCTAAATCCAATTCTCTTGGTAGATGTAGAGTTATTTTTGTGAGGAAGCTGTTTTGGTAACTACTTTGGGTCATCCAAATCATGCATGATATGACAATGTTTTGATATGGTTTGGGAAGTTCCCGCCCCTTTTACATGTTCTCAATGAAATAGCTATCATGGATGATGACCTTAGCAGAAAACAATGAGGTATTTTGTATCTCTACATCCATTGATCCAAAGAAACTGGTGTCATAAGGTTTAGCAATAAGTCTTGAATTACTACAAATATTTACAACTGAACTCTACATGCCAAACGAATGAGTATGCCTTATATTGTGCTAAAGTGCAATACTGTTAGGCAAAGCTAAGAACAGAGGTTCTGGTATGAGCTGAAGATGCTCAGGTTAAAATTCACGTTGATGGTTCCCAAGCTGCATCATAACAATAACGTAAAAATGGAAAGTCAGGTCTGTATTTCCCCGTAAGTGTCTCAAATCTGATTTTGAAACTTTGGTTGGCCCTACTGCCTTGAAAACGGCAGAATGGTTGGATTTTGCACTATTTTAACCTTTGAAATATTTGGCAGTCTAGACCCCATTTTCTTCTGGTGAAGAGGAGAGATCAGCCCATCACTGTGTGAGAGAGACAGGCTCTGGGTTGCTGACTTCTGAAGACACCAACGTGACCCTGGACTGAAGTGGCTTCAAAGCTGATATCATGCAGGTGACGCCAGCATGCAATCCACAATGCTAAAGGAGCAGCTTTCCTACCCTGCACCTCAAAACATGTTCAAAACAGCAGACAGAAGCACCTATTCACTCTCTAGACAAACAACCTCATGAGTGTAGGTCTTGTATGCTTTTTTAAATTTTTTTTTCTTTACTGGTCAAACTGGGAAGGGAAACACTGTTTTCTGTTAAAATACTTTGGGAAGAGGACATAGAAAGTGATAGTGCCTGCCCTCTTCTTGTAGTGCAATAGCCCTATTGTCAGAGCTGTCACAGAGGAAGAGAGACACGTGGATCCCATTTCCCCTTCTGCCTGGGGCTGCTCAGACCCATGTTTCCTGCCCTTTAGGGAAAAAGCTCTAGTCAACGGGAGGATTCAGTGTTCACCAAAGAGCCAGTGAGTGAAGATGAAAGGGAGCACATGGCTTCGGGGGTCAGAGAATCCTTTCAATTGCATTCTCTACTCCCAGGATAATTTCTGTTTATTTAAAGACTGCTTCATGTAAGCATACACAGTCCTAGGATGACACAGTGACATGGTTTCACTGCTTTCTGCTGACCCAGATGATGACATGGACTGTGCCTTGCAAAAAATGTATGGAACACATGTGTTTTTATTGAATAGATATTGAAGAGATTGGGACTATTCAACTGACAAAAATGAGTAAGAAGGAATATAAAATACCACTATTTGACATAATGAATTGTGCTGAGATGGTAAAACATGTTCTTTGTTTATACAATCAAAAAAAGTTTAACAAAGCAGAAAGGAGGTAAAAAAATGCAATGAAAGGAAGCTTATTTCCCCTTTTCTCTCTTAAAAAAAAAAAACAAAGCTGCAATTAACCTGTTGAACTCATTACTACTAGGTATAATTTAGGCCAAGAGATTAGTAGGATCCAAACCGGATTAGACATGTATACGCATAATGAAAATATCCATAAACTACAATATGTAGAATATTATCTCAAAACCTTTTACAGAATAGCTTACCTTTTAATACCAAGTGAATCCTGTGTACCTCTGTCTAGTTAAGGACGTTGTAAGGCACTTCTCTTTTTATCCAGGGTCTTTACTTATCTTCCTTACTGAAAAGAAAATAAAAGAAGACAGCTAAAATATAGTACATTCCTCTGCATTATTTCTGTTCCAGGGAAGCAGCTGTTTTATTGCTTAGATGGAACGGTGATTTTACAAAGTTATGTGATACTTATACTTCTTAAATTAATATTTTTACCCTATAATTAAAATATAGCCCTGGTAAATAAAGAGAGGAAGACACATAATCTGACCACCCAGCTAGGACTGAAATCGATCCATTTCCATAAGAGGCAATCCACAACAGTGAGGATGTGATTTTTCATTATAAGGGTACTCTCACTTGCAACAGGAGTGAGCTGGCAACAAAGGTCTTTACAGAATAGCTGTAAAGACCAATAATGCAGTGGGAGAAATGGACAGCTATCAAATTCTCCATCTCATTTAACGCAGGCTGAGGATAAACCTTTCCCCTCCACCCTGTTATTAGGTGCACAATGACACTTGGACAATCAGAGAGCATTTCAGGGTTGGGATCTTCTTGCACCTCTTCCTGGACTCAGTTGTTTAGAAATTAATAAGGACAGGCAGATCTTAGAATAACTGTCAAGGTTTCATAATTGGTTTTAGTGTCTGGGAGGCCATAGAAGTTAAGGGAAGACTAACTCTCACATTATCTTAAGTCAATAGTTATTTACTGTCTGTAGTAAATGTCAAATCAGAATTTCATTTGAATTTATATAGTCTTTTCCTCTCTGATGTCTTCTTTGCTGGTCTCTTGGGCCATCTAAATTTTTCCATTCCTGACGAAGGCTGCCCTTCTAGCCCCTTAATGTGACCCTAGGGGTGAGAAGACCAACTGGTTTGCTGTTTGCTGCTGAATATATTGGTTTACTCTTATGAAAACATAGAGAGGTCTTGCCTTGCTACCAGACCCACTATCTCACATTGTCAAATTCAGAGAAACAGTCCCATCATAGTTATATAGAACACAAAGCGTTGAGCATCAAGCATTGGCTTCCTGACTGACCTTGTGTCTTCAGGTACTACTAAAGTTTTTGCAGTCCAAAAGTGTTTGCTGTCTTAAGTGTCTGGGACTAAAGAAAGCTCTTTCTACCAATACAAACGTATCAGCTAAATTTAGTTGTGAATGATATTTTTTATTTCCAGAATGCCTTTACTCTCGGTTTATAATTTGTCACATTACTTTATTACTGTTGGCAAAAGTAACAAAAGATATAGCAACAAGGATTCATTTGGGCAAATTAAACTTGTAGTGGGATTTCAAATGCAGGCATTGTTCTCTGGGATTAGACATCAGTAGTCTGCGGAATTATTTCTGACATTTCATCCATCATATACTCCGAATAACTAAACAAGCTGGTGCTGCTCTCTTCCTGCTCAAAGAACAACTTTCACAGAACCTTCCCAACCTATTAGTGTCAGGAAATTGTGCTTGGAAAGTTCGGAGAAGAAAGAAAAATCTTCCACAATTGAAAGACAGTGATGTTATCACATGTCAATAACATGCATTGGGTGGTCTGCTCAAAAACAGATCTTTAGCTGCTGTTAATCGGAATGACCTAACTGGTCTATGTATATTGATTTAGTTCAGTCCTGGAATTTTCACCACAGGAGTGACTAGATATATAACTGTGAGAATCCGGACTTAGTCTTCTAAAGGTAAACCATGACATTGGTATTAGGCAGAATGTGAGGAGGACTGCTTCTTTTCCTCTTCTTTGTTTAAAAGAATAAATTCTAAAGCACATAAAGTTTCAACATAACCTCTTCCACACTGCAATTTTTAGCCTTTTCTTGAATCGTTGAGCACATACTTCTGTGGGCAAAGTTTTTATTTCAGCCAGACCCTTCCAAGCCAAACAAGGTCAAACTAGATTAACTGTATTACCTAAATACCATAGTATCAGGGAAAAAACTATGGGCTACCTCATTTTTAAAGGATAATAACCTTCTAAATGGTATTAAATTTTTTTTCTAATACACCTCAAACAGGTTTCCCATTCTGGAGAGACCTTCAAGGATTTTTTCAATTACAGGAGGTTTCCTCCCCACCTTATGTTCTCCCCTCTCACACTTTAAAAATGAATATAATGTGATTTGATGTAATATGGTCTCACATGGAAAACACAGTTTAGGTGTATGCAATCACACACCTAAACTAACAGAAAAGGTAAAATCACCAAAAGAGAGATTTGAGAAACAGAAGTGCATAATCAGATAAATGAGAAGGAAGTTTTGGAATGGATTTCAGAGGAGTAATATAAGATATTGCTGGTGTGCTTCTCTCTTCATTGTTGTTTTCCTTCAGTAAAAGTTCTATCAGCTGGGGAGAGTTACTCACATGTTTGAAGCTGGGTCTAGTTTCTCTGAAACCAGATTCCTTATTCCCAGGACTCCACTCCACAGTGCCAGCGCAAACATACATCAGCAGCTGCACAGCACTTTAAAGAGTTAGCAAGGACCTATGAAGCAATTACTCCATTTCAGATCTCTGTCCATTATTTTCACTAAGCAAATCCAAAGTTGGGGGAATAAAAATCAGAGAAAACAAATAAGCATTTTGGAAGTCTGAGCACCTCATCAAAGGAGTGAAACTCAACTACTGTTTAACTTTGTCGGTAAGAAGTGCTGATGTGATGATCCCTTTCCCACAAATGATCCCTTTCCCACAAATAAAGCCTTAAAAAGTACTTGGGTCTTCACTCTGATGAATACAGTGAGTGCTGGTGCACTGAGCTTGTGTCAGCCCTACTTCTGTCAGGGGCAAGTGCAGTTCTGATTGCTTCTGCACTTGGAAAACAGTGTGCAAGCTCATTTCACCTCTGGTGGAATCCCCTTAGAGTTAATAGGGTTGTGCTGCAGATGCACTGGCTAGAATGAAGTGAATGAATAAACTAAATTTGAAATTCTGGATTACTCCAAAATTTAACTTCTTTTTGTTGCAGTAGTTGTTACTGAGCCTAGATTTGTGCTGTTTTCTAGAGTGCACGTATGTGTCTGTGTGGGTGTGAAATACAAGCTATTGTAGACAGACATTGATTTTTTGTACAAACAGGTGCACACTTATCCTGTGGCCAGAACTTGGCAAATAAAAGAATTAACACACTTCTCATAGAATAAGCAGTAGTGTAACTGTGAGTCACCTTTGCTTCAAAGGTGTCAGTGCGGCTGAAGTTTTTTAATAATACTTGTGGTGTCCCTTGCCTGACAACAGCAAATACAAAAGCCATCACAACAAAAAGGCAGCAAAATGTCAAGCAGATCTGTGCTAGCATATGAGAAAAGACAGGCTTTGCTGTTTGCCCACAAGTTATTTTTTGGCTTGTACGGTATTAGTTAATGCCAATGGAAGCGCTACACTGAATAATCTGAGCAAAAAGGAAAAAAAAATCCATGCAGATACAATTTACCGTGGTGGGGAATTCAGAAAGTTTCAGGACAACATCTTGATGTTTTAGTTTTCTAATATTTTGGCTACTTAAACTTCATCCTTCCTTGCATATTCCTAGGTGATCATTAAAAAAATTGACTGAAATGAAAGAGGGAGAGCTTCTCATATGTACGGTTAGATATGTCTCTTGCTGTGGATATAGGATTTGTAAATTTTGATGGGACACTTTCCACAGTTTCCCATAGTTTTCACCTAAAGCAAAACCATGAGACTGCGGAGAAAGAAACTTTACACTTTGTTTCCTTTCCTTCACCCCCAAGCACCCAGGGTGAATCTCCCTACTTGTATCCCACTGGCAGAGGCAGCCAATATTCCTGTGAGAAAGATCACTCAAACTCTGACTGGCTTTTCATCTATCCTCCTTCATTAGTGTATGTGTAAGTGTATATAACTGAATAGATACCTCCCATACTAAAATTCTAGAAAATTGTGTTGTGGTAGGAACAAATATTTGCCCACCAGAGCAATTTTTAAATTTTGCTGTGGGTGTAAGACTTGTGAGGTCCATGAGCAGTTCTGGGACCCAAGCTTATAATAATATTTTATGTATCTTTTCCATCTTTGTCCTGGACCTGTTTAATTTCTCTGAGAGCATATTTTTTTGACCTGGGACAGAAAGTGAGAGAAAAACAAAGCTGGCTAGGCTGGCTGGAAGTACAGTCAGGCTTTGCATAAAAGAGTAGTTCAGACATTCATCCAAAACATCAGAGGATCAGTCCTAATCCCCGAGTCAGTTAGAAAACTGCATCAGTGCAGAAGATAGCACTGAACATTTTTGCAGACATGGGGTTGGATGTCAGCTTCAGGGAGACATGTATAGATCTGAATTGCCGCAGAGCAGAGATGGGTGTCAACTCAGGGCTAAGGATTTCCCAAGATGTTTTAAAATTAGGTTACTTTATTTATTTTATATCTTCTAGAGTTTTTTTTGAAAATCTGATTCTGCTTCTAAAACATTCACAAGCAAAGAGCTTTGGAAGATGTCTCTAACTTTTAGCAGACAGCTTTTTAAATGAATGACTTACTTAATATTTCTTTTCTGTCTAGAAAAAGTGAAATTGTTTTTCAGTCTTGATATTGAAGGCAGAGAGTCTAATATTTGGCCCCTATGTGGCAGCAACAACTTTTTAAAATTATGGGAGCAGACATAAGTAGTCTGGAGTAAACAAATCTTGAACAAGAGATTAAACCTTGTCACTTTGATTTCCATAGTGGTTCTGAGTATAATGAGAGAATAAGGTATCAAAACTACAGGAGAGTAGTCCACTCTCCTGTAATGATCACATACTTAGGATGTGAACATAAACACCAGACTTAATATAATTTTCTGGCATGAGGATGGAAGCTCAAAAAGGATCTGTGCTTCATGATGCCTCCCATCTCCTACAAGAAGCAAAATACAGCATAGAAGTTAGGTCATCCCTTGCTTTATATTCCACAGACTGCTCTCTAGTTCAAAGCTGCCTACAACCTCAACCTTTGGAAAACATTAACAGTTAAAAAAAACAAAGAGAGAATGCAAGACACCCACAACACATGAGAAATCTCTTTCAAAGAATGAGGATGTGGTAGGGTACCCAATGAAGATATCAAGCCTGCTGTACTGTTGTTTCCTGACCTTTAATATCCAGGGAGGCAAAAAAATACTTCTAGATGAGACAAATTTTAGACAGTTAATTTTGGGTGAGTTCAGTCCCAAACATCTTTTACAGCAAGATATTTCAATGAGCAGTATAAAATCAAAGTCCCTGTCAAGTAAAGATAAGTTTTCTAACATTTTATGGTAGTACCTATGCATTTCCCAAAAGACGTGAAAAAGTTTCAAAAGGCTGTGATATCATTTCATGTATGACAGTAGCTGTGAGACACAGTACAAGGCCTAGGCTGCAGATAGCAGCTTCATCCTGTACTCCTGAATAGCCTTATATTTTACTGCCAAAGGAAGAGACTAGGTGTGCTAAGAACTCTAAGGAGAGATACTAGGCTGGGCTTGGTATATTAAGGGTTGCCTCAGGAGGGATACTATACTCACTAGGATCCTTTCTAGCTTCTTTAGTGTTTCTGGCTTGTGGTCAAAGGTTAATAAATGTATGTTCAAATTATCTTTTGTTGCATGAACATGTATTACGGAGTGAAAACCTGACTAACTATTTCTACTCATCAAGTTATACAACTCTGCAAGGATCAATTATGGCAAAATCAGGCAAAATTGTGGCTCTGTTAGTAACAAGAGCAAATTTGACCTGATGCAAGTTGGGAAAGATTTCCAAGGAAAATTTGTAAATTTCTACATTGGACATCATGTCCTTTGTCTCAAGCATCTAAAGTCATAAATGCTTCAAATCAATGTGGCACCAAAAAGCACATGGAAAGGTAAATGCTCAAGCACTGTTGCTCTAACTATGGTCTTCTTACAAGAAAGGTTAGCCCTGATCTGAATTGTGTGATGCAATCACAAAGACCAATTGATAACTCCAACAACCAGCACCATACAGGGAATTTAGAGGAAACTGCTCATATTTAACCTGCCCTGAGGCTCACCTCACTCTTTGGGGGTTTGCAGTCACTCTACACATCTGTTGACATCAACAAGGCTGACAAAATGTATGCTGGTGATCACAACTTCTGCTTTGATTAATTGACTCTGTAATTTGTCTCTTTGAAAGGGAAAAAAAAGGGATTATATTGTTAACATATTTTGAAAGAGATCTACCCTAAGTATAATTATTTTTCTAGATTAAACCATTGCAACCTCTTCTTATTGTAGCAAATGTTGTCTTAGCTCAAATTTGGTATCAATAAAAAGATATTAATGCATTGACCTAAAAGAAGTTGTGCTAGGGCTTGTTTGTGTGCAGTGCATTCTGGAAAGTACTGAGCATCCCCCATAGAATAACCTACAACAAAGGCCACACATCACAAAGTACTAAGTTCCTAAGTACCCTGGCATTCTAAGACAATAAATTACCACTAGTAAGTTTAGAATATTTAGAAAGAAGAATATTTAGATAGAGAAAACAACTCACAAATATCCAACTATTTGAAAAAAATTTAATATTTGAAAAAAACTGAACAGACAAAAAGACAACAAAAAATTATAGGATGATAACTTCAGCTATATGAAGTGTCAAATTACATTTAAATACATCCTAAGAACTGAGTGGTCTTGCTTTATTCTTATCTGTGTATCATTTCACCCAGTCAGAATGTAAATGTTCCTTTCTTATTATGGGTATAAGACCATGCAATTCACACTGGTTTTCAAGTATGACAGATTCCAGCTCTATCTGATACCACAGTGCTTATTCATTTCCTACTGGTGATCACCCCCTCATCTCATGGCTGCAAAAAGAAACACACAGAAGGATCACAAGACTCTGTAATAATAATGTACACTTTACATACACTCATATTCTAGCATTGAAGCTAAAAAATTGTATTCTGCTTCCTTACTTTGCCATTTGCTTGGTGAAAATCTTAAAAATTAATTGGAGATTGGTGTAATTTCTTGAGCTTGTTTCCACTTTTTAAAAAAATATTTCTTGCAGACCTTCCAATGCCAAATATCAGGTGCATAAAATAAATAGACATATTTGTAGACAACATGTTGGCACCATATTTAAAATTACATTTTCCAAAAACTATGAGTATTTTCCTCATCATACACTCCATGGATTGTAATAATGTGATTGCTGGTGCATGTACTTTGTATTCAGGTTCCTAAGACATTTTCATTTTTTAGGATATAGTTCTGCCATACATTTCCATCTACTGCTTCGTCACTTCTCTTTAAAAGATCTTGTCTCTATCCCTGGTTGCAATGCAAGAGTTTAATTAGAAATTTGCAGATATTTTCCATAGGCTATGTAGAGTGGGATTTATGCTTCATCAATGAATATACATTGGCTCTTACTTGACTATATATGCATGTACATCTCAAATATATGGGCAATGGATAGATCCTCAAAAACCAAACCCAGAACACTGAAGGACATACTTTCTATAGCACTGAGAAACAAGACATTCACATTAGGGCTATCACTTTTGTGGTATATACAGAAATAAGGAGGAATCCATAATATCAACACAGAGAACATTATTGGTTTTCATTCCAGTTTAGTGATCTTTCACTCCACATTGAAAATGGGGATGCATCTTCTCTCCACCTGAAACTAGCTAGCTAAAAGACTGGCAGCTGCCTGCAGAACAGGCACACCTTGCTCTTAGCTCCAGGTGGGCAATGTTTTAATCATGGCTGTGGTGATGAAAAGGCTGGGAGGCCTTGCATTTCATCATTTCATGCACTTATCTAAACAAATACAACACAACACAATGTCTTTGCTGCAATCCAAGCTAGTTCCCTGATTCGGCTTTCCCTACACACAGAATCACAGAATCACAATAGGTTGGAATGGACCACAGTGGGTAATCTGGTCCAACCTCACTGCTCAAGAAGGGTCATCCTGGAACAAATGGCACAGGATTGTGTCCAGATGGTTCTTGAATAACTCCTGTGAGGGAGACTACACACCCTCTGTGGGCAATCTGTTCCAGTGTGTGGTCACCTTCACAGTAAAGAAGTTCTTCCTCATATTTAGGTGGAACTTCCTATGCATCGGCTTCTGTCCATTGCCTCTTGTTTTATTGGTTTGCACCACTGAGAAGAGCATGGATCCATCTTCTTGATCATCTTCCTTTAGATATTTATACACATCTATGGCGTCCCCTCTCAGTCACCTCTTGTCAGGACTGAACAGGCCCAACTCTCTCAGTCTTTTGTTGTAAGAGAGATTCTCCAGATCCTTGACCATCTTAGTAGCTCTCTGCTGGACCTGCTCCAGGATCTCCACATCTCTCTTGTGCTGAGGAGTCCAGAACTGTTCACAGTACTCCAAATGTGGCCTCACCAGGGCTAAATAGAGGGGCAGGATCACCTCCCTGGACCTGCTGGCAATGCTTCTCCTAATACATGCTGGGATTCTGCAGGCCTTCTTGGCCACAAGGGCACAATGTTGGCTCATGGACAGTTTGTTGTTCACCAGGATCCCCAAGTCCTTTTCTGCAGAGCTACTTCCCAGCAGGCTGGCCTCCAGCCTCTGCTGGTGCCTGGGCTTATTCCTCCCCAGGTGCAGGACCTTGCATTTACTGATTTTGAATTTCAGAATGCTCTCCTCTGCCTCTCTGCCCAACCTATGAAGGTTCCTCAAAAGGGCTGCACAGTTGTCTGAGGCATCAGCCACTCCTCCCCGTTTTGTATCATCAGCAAACTTGCCCCTTCATCCAAGGCATTCATGAACAAGTTAAACCTCTCTGAGCCCAGTACAGAACCCAGGGGCACACCACTGGTGACAGGCCTCCAAACAGACTCTGTACCACTGATCACAGCATTCTGGAATCTGCTACTCAGCCAGCTCTCAATCCATCCTGCTATCCATTCATCCAACTCACACTCTTGAGTTTGTTAATAAGGATGTTAGGAGAGACATTTTCAAAAGCCTTGCTAAAGTCAAGTGTTGACAATATCAACTGCTCTCCCCTCTTCCATCTGGGTAGTTTTTTCATTGTAGAAGGCAATCAGGTTGATCAAGCATGATTTACCTTTAGTGAACCCATGCTGACTGCTCCTGATCACCTTTAGGTCTTTCATGTTGGTAGAGATGGCCTCCAGAATAAGGCACTCCCATCATCTTCCCAGGGATTGAGGTGAAGCTGACTGGATGGGAGTTTCCTTTGTACTCTTTCTTGCCCTTTTTGAAGACTGGAGCAACCTTTGTTTACTTCCAGTCCTCAGTCCCCTCTCCTGATCTCCATGACCTCTCAAAGATGATCGTGAGCGGCCCATCTGTGATACCTGCCAGCTCTCTCAGCACTCATGGATGGATCTCGTCATGGCCTGTGGACTTGTGTATGTGAAATTTATTAAGGTGCTCTCTGACACAAACCTCCCTCATTAAAGGAAGGTCTTCCTCCTGATGTTCATACACTCTGGTCTCCTGGCTCAGAGATCCTTGAGGGCTGATGTTATTAGTGAAGACTGATGCAAACAAGACATTCAGTAACTCTGCCTTCTCTGTGTCCTCCATTACAAGAGTCTCCCCTCCATTTACTAATGGGTCCACATTATCCTTTGTTTTCCTTTTGTTATTTGTGTATTTTAAAAAGCCCTTTTTGCTATCCTTGACATCCTTAGCCAGATTTAATTCTAGATGGACCTTGGTCTTTCTAGACTCATTTAATTTCTACTTATCCTGACCACCTCTCTGTATTCACTCCAAGTGGTGTGAATATACTCAACCTTGCCTCCATCTCCTGTGAACCTTGTAGTTATCAATGACAGGGCTTCTTTATTCATCCATGGAGTTTTCTTGTGCCTTTGGCCTGCCCTGTTTCTCACTGGATGCATTGTTGAGCCTGCAGGAGGAGAGCCTTAAGGATTGACCAACTCTCCTGGACCCCTCTTCCCTGCAGGGAAAGAGGGTTCTCTGAGGATATTCCTCTCACTGTACAGTAAAAACACAACTGTACATGCTCCTGTGTCTTGATACACTGCTGAGTTTGGCCTTTTAGAAACCTTGGGTTAATGCTTCCCCATCATCCCAGAAAATTGCCACTTTGAATTTACGCAGAAACAGGAATATAAATGAAATGAAACTCAAACCCCCTCTTAATTATAGAGACAACAGGACAAAAAGTTGTCCTCTCATGTCCTGAAAACTGGTGTAAAATGTCAAATCTAGTTTTTCTCCACTAAGTTATTCTCAGTATATTTGGTCTGTTCACTGCTCACATATACATATAGATCTGTCTTTATATATGCTTTCTCCTCATGAAAAGCATTCTGGCTACTTAGCAGGCATGTGGGATCCTGCATAAATTATGCTGATTCTATATGATTCAAACTATAAAATATAAAATTACATCACATTTTCAACACATGTATACACGAACTATGCAGAACATGAAAGATCAAACTGGAAATTCTTCATTCTCCTTTGTGAATTATTTTTTTTTGTCCCACTGTCCCATTGGTTTCAACTGGGCTGAGTAAGAGGTCTGATATGAGACCACATTCTAACCTTGTTTGAAAGGCTAGAATCAAGTCTCCTATTTTGCAATCTGGTCTGTGCAAAGGCAGTCACATGATGTCAGTGGGCTGTTTTTCTGGCGTGGGAAGACATTTCATGGATCAAGGCCATAACAGTTAACTCAACTACCCAAACAAGAACATGACAAAGCTTCACTGAAACATTTAATCTGATGTTTTTGAGGTTATATTAACTTTTAACTTTAGAGATGTGTGGTGTTTCTCCACCGAAAAAGTGTAATATTCTTAAAGTATTCTCACAGCTTTAAGATGACAAACATCACACAAATGTTAGAGAGTGGCAGTATAGTCACTTCTGTAAAGTTGAAGTGGACTACCACAACAAAATGGCAATGCCTGCAGAAAAGGTGATCCTTTCAGGATACCCATTCCTCCTGTTGGATTCTTGCATGACTGTTTTTTGTCTTTGTAGCCTTGCATTGAAGTTTCAAGATTTGCTTGTGAGCAACATGGGTATGAAAGCTCAACCAGCCACTCAAAATGTTTAACAGACCACTAGACAGAGGTGCTATTTCTGTGACAGTGAAACAGAGGTACCTACCTATTTTAGAGAGTTTTACAGTGCCAGTCTGCTTTCACTGCTATTTATTTTAATATTACCAATGATCAGAACTGTGAGCACTCTCTATGGGGTACTTTTCATAAACTTTTACTGGATTCTGTCTAGCACATTCAGTGTGTTCTCTTTTTATATATATATATATCAGACATTTCACTCCTTTAGTGTATGGCATACTGATAGATGGATGCACCCACATTAACCCTGTTGCATCAGTGTGCAGCCAGCTGTGCATTAGAAGTTGAATGACTGGGGCTTTCAAGACATGAATAAAAGTGTCCTATCATATTGTAAATGAGTTGATCTTTAATGACTTCATCTGACCATTATTTTTTCATGGCATGATCACCACTGTAAGATTTTTTTGGTTGCCAACTGTTAAACACACTATCGTGAAGTTCCTATACACCTGTAGTTTCAGTTTTTAAATGTATCTTCCCTGAGTGTAAGCAAAAATGGTGAAGGACCCAGAAGAAAAGCTTTGCCTTTGGACTTCAGTGTCTCCTAGTTAATAAATTAACACTGGTTTGCTACACATCTACAGCTGCTTGCCTATGTTAGAGAAGGACTGGAAGGTCTCAGATCCATACAGAATTGAATTCTTTCTTCATCTCTTTAGCTCATTAAAAGTCACATTGCTGTCCACAAAGGTGCAAAGGTTGAATAAAGTTTCATTTCAGATGGTGTGAATCCAATCCATCACCTGATTTTGAATTGCCATTTTGACAATTACCAGGAGCTGCATAATGCTTTGAAGGACATCCCAGCAGGATTTCTCCTTGCTGGAGAGGAGAGCTGCAGAGGTTAATCAGAACAGGTACAGCCCTCCATACTTGTTACCGCTTCTGCTCATCTCTCATTCAGCATCTGCCTAATCTATGCAGGTTCAGTACAGTACTCTCTCTCTGTGCACTCAGAATGATCTGAATAGTTGTCAACGTCTCGATCAAGGCACAGTTCTAATTAGATTTCTCTGTCATAGTGGAAGGAAACATACTTGGAAAGTTGCTCCATGTCATATTTCAACTACCATCAGTAGCTGTTTTTAATGACACTTCTGTTATGGTTAAAAAAAGGACATATTTCTAGTGAACTTCATACTTTTACTTAAGACAGACTTTTGGAGCAAAGGTGAAGACCAAAAAGCTTAGCCCAAAATGTAAAGGCATGAAAGTAAAGGTTAGAAAAATTTAAATACTTAAATATAGGAGCTTAAAATGGAAACTGGTGCACCTCTTTAGCCATGGTTATTTTCCATACTAATCTACCTGTCTATATGAAACAGATGAAGGCAGACACATTCTCAACTTTGAGCTGTTTTTGCAGTCAGAGAAGAGGATGACTTTAACAAAGTAATTACTTGCATGATAATATTAACAATATTGGCAGAAAAATTAATGCCACCGAGTACAAAAAGTATGCAAGACAAATAGGGGTAGGGATCAGGAACACTGAAATGTGAATATACAGTTAACAATATTTAATTATTATATTAATAATTAAATAATAATGTGGGGCTTGTTATGTAAATGATGGCTGCCTGAGGCCAAAAGTTCTCAATAGCAAAGCTAATAAGATATTAAAAACACCCCACATAACTGTTTTATCTGCTCATGAGAAAATCCACACTGAAAATGTTTCCTGTTCTAACAGCAAAACAAAACATATTCCATAATGCAAGCATGAAGAGGATGTATTACCTGCACAGCATTTACAGCTAGGAAAATGATAAGAAGAAGAGATGCTTGAGGAGAAAAACTTGCTAAACAGAGGTTTTTACATGGACCACAGCACTCCATGTCCCGCATGCTGATTTCTCAAGCAAACCTGTTGCCAAGAGAAATTTTTTCTTGGACTGTAGAATTCATAGGATGTGCTTGGCTTGCATCAAGAACACAGCAGTTTATTCCCCACACAAAGAGCTCTATCTAGCTAGGCTGGATATAAAGAGAAAGACTGCTTCACTAATTATTTATACAAAGATAGCTGCTTTCTGGAAGAGTTGTAGGAACAGGAAGTTGGTTTACTTTTGGTTCTTACTGTGTTTTTGACTTTCAGGGCTGTCAGACTCTACTGAAAACCATCTAGACTTTCACTCACAGGAAGGTAATTCACAAGTAATTTTTTCCCCCTCAGAACATTGATACTGCTTATTTAGTAATAATAACCATAAAGCATTTCTATAAAGAACAATCTTTACTTGGACAAAGAATTTGTCTCCCAACATGTCCCACTGGCTTTTGAGACTACTTGTATGAGCAAGGAGTACACCGCAATTACCAGCATCAACCTTGCTGCAGATGTTTGCACTTGTGAGAAGAATATTCTTACATGTCCTGGAAATGCATTACACTTATATGTTCCAGCAAACAGTGTTTTTTTCAAATCAAAATGACTACTTTTATGAGTCAAGTGGAACTTATTCATAAGTGTTTTCAGATTCAAGTCAACTGGTTTTTACATTATGCGCCTCCTTCTTTCCCTTCTTCTATCCATATGTAGACCAAGGCATTGAAATACTGAAACAAGATTAGCAATGGGAGTAAGACAAAAAGAAATGTTCCTGGTGTTTTATATACTGTCATCCACATCCTCTCACTTGTTCATGAAATGCAGCCACAATAGGGAATACATGAAATAAGTTCCCAGCAGTTTAAAGCAAAGCTTTAAGGGGGTGAGAGAAGAAAGAAAAATGCAGCCAGTGAAAAAAGAACTAACATCTTGGACAGGCAGAATACTGTGGATCTGCAGTCACCTACGACCGTAAACTGAACCTTACTTTATTTTAAGAACATTTTAAGGGCCTGTGGGATTGGGTCTCAGTATAGGCTCTGGGATTAGCATTCCACTTGTTCAAAGTAGCATGGAATTTTAATGAATACGAGTAGTCAGAGTTTCTGCTCTCTCCCAGAGATTTGTTTATTTGCTAATTTAGAGACATGTTTCACATCTGACTTCAGTGGTGCATTTGTACAAGCACCACACTGAGGCAATGGTTAAAAAATCTGATGCTGAGAAAAGTGGCATCTGTGAGCCTTATATAGCCCTAGATACACACATAAATGTTTTCACAGCTTAAATAATAAGATAATAAAATACCACAATAAACACAAAGGTCTGGCACAAAGTGTCCAGTCCACTTTGCTGTTGTGAGGTGTTACTGCATTTAAAATAATGGAAAAAAAATCAAGATATTATTCAAGTTTCTGTTCTAAATGCATGACTGTTTTTCCTTCGGAAATGAGTCTCTAGGACATGATTATCTTAGCACCTGTTTTTGTCAAACAAAATTATTATATTGAAATACCTCAAGGGGAGGTGGTTATTTAACTGAATTTGGTAAAGCCAAACAACTATTTTTCAAGGTCTACATCTTAGTGACTCCTTGTCTTTATTGCAGGTTTTTATTTCTTAAATATTTTCCCTTTAAAATCTCCCTTTAGAGCTGTAGGGACCCACCAGCAGAAAAATGATAGGAGCTGGGTAAGAAACTTCTTGGTCTTGTGGCTATCTGAAAGACTTAATGTAGCCTGAGAATCAAGACACTTGACCCAAATCTAAAATTTTTTTAAGTGGTTTATATGCCTTTAAAAAGACTAATCAAGAAATTTGGTTTTAGCCTTAAGAGAAGACACTCTGAGATGTGTAGTAGATGCTTTGGGACAAAGTTTTAAGCCTTTCATTGACATTTGCTTCGGCAAAAAAATAAGTAGCTGTCTATATAAAATCTGGTCACACAGTCCTGAAAATCTGGCTGTATTCTTTCTGTTAATCAAAACCAGACAATAATATGCAATGTGGTCTTTTTTATTTCAATAGCATGACATATTTTGGATATTAGCTGCTTCTTAAAATGACTATAAATTTCAACAAATTCCAGGAAGGACAATAGCTTCAAACAAAAGTGGAAATACCTCACCACAATACCTAATCTTCCCAGAGCATTTCATACAGCACTTCTGGAGCTTAACTGCACTGTCTAGTGCAATTTCTAGAGCTACAAAAATCTGTTCTCTGTCATTTAATCTATCACATAATGTCACAGGTCATAGTATAGTAAATGCTTATTTGCTGAATTTTAATATTTATGCTTTTGTTGTAGTTTAAAATAGTCATTTAAAAATATAAAAATTCTATAAACAGCTGGAGCACAGCAAAGTTTTGGTAAAACCTGGCTAGATAACATATTCTCTTCATGATACAGTCAGCAGAGTGAATATTCATAGCTGAAGTTGTGTTCCCAGAAATACGAAATTTGTAACAGTCATGAGATTGTATCCTTAAAACATTATAGGAAACAATTTTTTAAAAACAGCTATTTGTGAGGTTAATGACTCAAACGTGACTCAAACAAATTGACCACTTAACTGCCAAAGGTGTGCACACCCATCACTGAAGGCAACTGCTGGTTGATGAACAAGGTAAGAGAAGAGGCTGATAAGAGATAAATCCTGTGAGGAAGTATAGTGATTTTTATTATGCCAATGTCCTCTCTTACATAATGACTCTGAAGAGAAAGCTCCCCTCTGGAAGGGTACAGGAATTTCACAAGTTGTCTGAAGATATTCACCTCTTTCAATGTGCCACAGTTGATTCAACTGTGTTGACAGGAGAGGCAGCTGTAATATCTTAAACAATTGAAGTGTTCCATGATTCCCAGCATTACATCATTCATTGTGAAGATCCCTGCCCCTGGGGAGGTACCTGTGCGTTCCCACCTGACCCTCAGTGAATACAAAACCAATGGACTCAGATATTTTGTGGGCTTTCCCCACTCCTGACAGATCAAGACAGTGACCATCACTTCGACCAACAGACATCAAAACTGCAACAATAAAGTCTTCTTGTAGCATCCAACAGGTGGTGACTCTATACCATCCTACTTTCTTTTTCCTATTTCTTTCATTCTATCTCTGCCTCACTTTTCTGTTAAATAAAAATCCATTCTATTGACTTTGGCATATGGACTTGTTTGCAATCACCAGATCTCAACACTATATAATTGCCTTTTAAGTCAATTACTGTGTTGGTTCTCCTCGTGACTCTACTCTCCCCAAACTGTATCAGCTAAGCTTTTAATTATTATTTCCCAAACAAGAAAATAAAACCAATGAAAAATCAAGAGCAAAGTTCACATGCAAAGATTATAATCCTCTGCGTACTTCTCCATATGTGAGCATATTCAGGAGAGCGTTCTTATTGACGTAGGTGCTGCTACTTTGAATGGTGCTTTTTTAGTTAGTAAAGTCAGTAGCAGTAAAGCCTTCAACTTGGTAACAAGAAGTCAACTGTGCATTTGAATCCTTAATTTTGAGGCTATAAATGGCCACTTTAGATTTCCAGCAAAAACAATGAGATTGTTTTCAGCTCTGCTCTACCAAGGAGGCATGTTTTTAATTTTCTTCTTGTATATACAATTAAAACCATTCCAGCTGCAGAACTCTGCCCTGCATTCACTTCTGAAACAGAGTGTGAGAGATGTCACTCAAGAAAAAAGATTCTGTCCCTCCTAGGGACAAATAATGAAAGAAAAACCTTGTAGTGCAGCATTTCTCACTGGACTTCTATTAAAAGTTTAAATTAATTGGCTAATTGCTAATACTTGACTCAGTGTGCATTAAATGTCTTGAAGAGATGTCTTGTCATGAGAGGTATTTTTCCCTTCTCTATGGAAAAGATGGAATTATTACCTTTGTCCTAGTTTTGGCCAGGGTATGGAGGTTATTCTATAGGCAGTATAGAATAATGCCTCAGATAGTTGCTAGGGCCATAGGGAAGAGACTCTATGGCTTCCAAGAAGGGCATAGCTTCTGACTGAAAAGAAGTGGTGGCGTTGTCCACCATTGTTCATTTTCTTAGGGTCCTTGGTGAGAATCCTTGCATGTGAATCACCCTCTCTTTTGCATACTTTTGTTGTTAATATTGTTGGTGTTACTGTCCGTTTTCTTATCCCATTGCTGTTTCCAGTAAACTGTTCTTATCTCAACCAGTAATCTTCACCACCTCTGCCTCCAACTCTCAACTCCATCCTGCTGGAGTGGGAAGCGGGGAGTGAGCTAGTGGTGTGTGGTTTGGGAGAGTCTTGGAGGGGAATGCTGAATTGAGAAGTATCATTCCTAAACCCTGACACGCTTTCAGCAGGCAAGTGATAAGGAATTGCATGTGTGGAGTATAGGCAGGTTCTCTTCTTGCTGTAGAGGATTTCCACCAGTGCCTGTGTTCTTGTTGAGTAATAATGAGATACCATAATGAAACAGTAGAAGATGTATGTCAGATGGTTCTCCAATAACATTAGGAAAAAAGCAGCTGATGTATGGGATATTGAAGGCAGATTAAGTTGTTAATGTATATTAGTATATTCTTAATTTCCTTTTAATTGAAAAAGACATATTGACTTTAATTAAAACCATTTCACAGGAACTGTCAATTAGCACATGTCAAACTAGTTAATTCAGAACAGAATTCTTTTAATTAGGGTCTGCTTTCCTTTAACTGTGGGGCCAATGAAATCAGCCTTTCCTTATCAAGACTTTAAATGTCTCTAAGAAATACAATACAAATCTCTAAAAACTGTTATCTATTATTAGAAGCCCATATGGGTAACATTAAAATGATGGTGCTGGCATTGTTCATGCCACAGAAATCAGAGTTTCCTTTATGACTGTTTGGAAAAAAAAAGAAAAGGAAAAAGATGGCTTTGAAGAAAGACTATTTTAAATACACAGATTTATCCTACATTAAAGAGACTACAAAATTTATGACATGGATGCTCACATTTAAATTATTTAATATGTCTGCTTAAATAAATGGGCCTATTCAAATGTGCTGGGTGTTCTATCAGCCAAAGACACATAAAACATTTTCAAAGCATGAAGTAATGTTCTTCCCTTAAACGAACTATAATCAATAGGAGAAAAGAGACTAGATTTATTTATTTCTTTTGGACAATATAAAACCAGCTTCGTTAACTTTCATTGCATGTGAAGATTTAATGCTGATTGTTAATCCAGTGGTTGCGAACATCAGTGTGCTAGTGTAATCTCAGTTATCAAACAGCATATAGTCCCTGTCTTGACTTTCACATAGTTTCTGAATATGTATCTAGGTTGCTGATGGGTCTCCGCCTCTTGGCTGATGTACTGGTGTAAACACCTTCTCCATGGTTTCTCGGAACTGCCACGTGCAATGATAAGGCTGATAATGCTGGTCACATCCCTTCAGGAGTAAGAAGGGCTGAGAAAAATATAACAAATTATAAAAGGAATAATTGCAAAACCTAGACTTAGTCTAATCATACAGGGTTTAGCCACTGTTTTACTGACCTCTGTCAACATAGGATTACAGAGATTAGTGAAAGGAATACTTAATAACTGAACTGTGGATTCCAAAGAGGATTATCTGGTAAGATATTTCATGTATCCTGATGGTTTGTTGAATATATTAGGAACCTGATTATGGGCCTGATTAACTCAACAATAAAAGAAGAATCATTCCCCAAAATTGAGTATAACTGGTGTGCATTAAAATTTAATGTGCCCTAGAAGTACACTTTACCTAGGATCCTACCCATACCAATTTTTCCCCCAGGGCAACTCTCTAGTATGTGGTGAGTAGTGTAGTTGTAAGAGGGCCATGTATTAAAATCTATGTTAAGGTTTCCACAAAGCTTTGAGAAGTGGATGATATTATCTAGATGATCTGCAAAACTGAAATATTGTGTCCCAGGAGTTCTTCAGGTCAAGTGGGAGGCTGTGTAGACATGTCACTTCACTGTCCAGCCTCCTGTGTGAAGTGTACCCTGAGTATAACTAATAGCTGAAGTTCTACTTTTACATGTGACTGTAGATTGGTAACATAAGACCCTAATATTTATTCATTAATCTCACTGTGGTCCATATTAAATCTGTGCTTATCAATTTAAATGCTTACCATAATTTAGAATCCATTCAGCAGATCTAAGTAATTTTGGCACTGAATTGCATAATTCAACTTATTTTATAACACAGCAGAAACAGTGTTTTGCATTTTTATCATCTTGCTCAATATATTGTTTGTTTAAAAATGGCAATTAGCAATAACTTTTCTTTTAAAATCACTCCTACAGGGGCTATGCATGGGAAGTATCATCATGTTCACCACAAGGGCTGTAAAACCTTAGGTGAACACCTTTATTGCTCACATATTATCTGTTACATTGAAATTCAAACTGTAGAAATATTTAAACTGTTTAAATTACAAGAAGTTCTCAGATTATCATGAAATCTTTAATCTTTACAGTATCCCAGTCAGATGGTTAATTATCGATGTAGTTCATACACAACAGCAGGAACAATGGAGAAATAGTTTTATAGAGGAAAAGTAACATACCCAACCCTCACACAAAGCCAGTTAGAAAGGGAATTGAAAGCAGAAGATCCTGATTTGCTGAAGTTGCATGATCATCCCTCCAAATACACCAAAGCACCTCTCAGCATAGCATACTACGTGCCATGCTGTCAAAGCAGGGCAAAATATTCCTTTTTTTTTTTTTTTGCAATTAATACTAATGTGACTCATTGCTTACCAACAGCCCTAATATTTACAACACCTATGGATCTCATGACTTAGTGGCAAGCTTTGACTTCAATTAAACCTGGCAGTTTCTGATAGCAAGAAATCATTACAGAACTTCAAAAGCACTTGAACTGCAGCAAAATCTTTACAATTATCTATATAATATCTTTCAGCCTTTGTTGGCTCCTTGATCTTCTGTGGAAGCCTCAACCTCTCTGTCAACTTTGTTCTGTAAGAAGTCGAACCTTAAAGCCTGCTATTAAAATATATTTATATATGAAAATGCTGCCATATACAATGGATTTCACCCAGTCTGACATTCTTTTTGGGAAAAATGCTTGATAAAAGTTGCCCATGTGAATCATGTACTGTTAATGTATTGTTCATGAATCAAACGGAGAGCCATTTAAAAATTACTAGCATTACAGAAATGTAATAGCTTTCTAGCAGATTATTTAAATGACTGTAGCTCTGATTTCCAATCACTTTATCCAAACAGCTATGGCAGAACTATCCCTGAAAAGCGAGTAACTTTCTGATTAAACGCTTTTGTTGTTGGATTTAAGAAATATTTTAGAAGAGAGAATTTCTCAATTATGTATTCATCTTTCAGAGCATGGGCATAGAGGGTGTAACAATACAATCCCACAACCCCAGATGAAAGCACTGAGAGTTTGGAGTATTCATTCCATTCCTACAATCACAGTGAAAAAAGCCTTTAAACACATCCAGAGCAGAAAAAACAATTTGTTCGGACTGACCAGTATTGAGCTCTGTTCCTTGGGAGCCTTTGGTCCCTGCAGCTTGCCTTGCCTGCTACTTCTTCCTGTTTCAAGGAGGACTTTTAGTCATGACAGCTGTGCTTGTTTTAAATCATTACAGCAACTGGTGTGCAGCTCCCAAAGATGGAGCCCTCTCCCATTAAACTGGGAGAGTTCCTTGCTGAAAGTTTTCTAGACTTCTGTTTGCTACCATTGTTTTGAAGCATAGCCCAGATTTTTTTAAAACCTACTGTCTTTGGGACAACTGTGTCTTCTGCTGGCTATTTTTGAGGAAACCAATCTTTGTGTTAAACAACAAAAACTGCATAGTGGAAAAATAATGCTAAGACACCTAACACAAGCGTAATTATTTGCAATGTTGTTCACTAGCTGTAAACAAAGACAGTCAGATGGCTGTCCCATCATCTTGAAGAAAGGACCTATGGACCATACGCCATTCACTGATCATAGATGAGGTTTTGTTGCTCGTTTTGCTCCCATTGTGTCTATGAGCATATTCCTTCAGGTCATATTGTCTCACACTACAGCAATGTTAACTACTTCTTTATGAAACAATTCTCCAAGCATAACTGAACCATTTGAGTTGTTAACCTATATTTAAGAAGATTTCAAATCTGCGCATTGTATTTTGCAGTGAAGTCATAAAAATATGCCAACATGAGCACATCTAATGAGGAAAATGTTGCATGCAGATATCTGCTTCCCTATTATCCCATAAAATATATTTTTATTTATATGAGTAATGTTAGACACAAACATTTTACCAAAACCCCATTCATTCAGGAAATATATAAACACAATGAACTTAATAGAAGAAAGTATTTTAAAACATATTTTAATGTTTACAAAATGAAAAAGAAATTAAGAAAATGTTCTAAAGCACTTTTCTCCCTCATGATGAGAAAGAAATATAGGTTATCAGCCGGCATATTATTTGTGATGTGGCAGTGAAGTGAAATTTGTGCCTCACACCATGCATTTTTTACAGGATAAAATGGAGTATAATTTATTTTTTTTTTTATTTGAAGGTTCTGTCTAGGCACATTGGCTACCAATTTTATTTTCATTGCAGTGCATGGATAGCAAAGTCACATATCCTTATGTTAATGCAGAATACACAGGAAAGGAAAAGGAAAGTATAATTTTTGTTGTTGCTTTTGTCATTTGAAATTTCCATAGTGTCTATGCACATTGGATAGCATTTCATTTTTACTGCAATGCACTGATAGCAATGTCACATATAATTAAATTAACACCAACCCAGAAAAAATAAAAGGAAAACCAGATTCCACACCCCCACCTCCCATCGCTATTACCATTGTTTGAAATTTTTCAGATTGTATGAAGAGGATTCCTGGAAGGTGGTGAAAATACCAAAAGATCTTATCTACATTGTAAAAAAAGGTATAACAGTATATGTGCTTTGCTCCATCTGAGAGTGGATAGAAAATAAAGTGCTACTCACATTTCTTATCAGTGGGATACAAGTCTGTTCCATATCTAAACAGTTAATGTAGAAACAGCCATTTCTCAGGAAAATTGGAATAGTAACAGAATTTAATGTCCCCAAATCAGTATTTTATTAAAGTGCTTATCTCACGCATCCCAAAATGATTTGTGTGTCCACGTCACTCCCGAGTAGAGAATGTGACACCCTCTTTAGGCCATGTAGGGTTAATTTGTGGTTGTGGTGGACTCATTCCTCATCAATGTCTTGTGTAAATAACAGCAAGTAGGATGGACGTGGTGCCCACCTACATGGGGACGACCAGACAGCTGTATGGCTTCTCTCTTTTGCATGGTATGTCATTTTACAAGTTAGCACAAACAGCAGACAGGAGTGCAGCCCTTGGGCTAACTTTGGGGAATTTGTGCCTTAATATGGTGATCTATTGTGAGCAACAGATGTTTCAATTTTGGAGAGAAAAGATGTCAGCTTGCTTTATTTTATAATTTGTTATTACAATTTGCGTATCATGCCCATCACTGCCTCTTTATCACTGACCTTTGCAACAACTAAGTTGTGGTCCTGTAAATCAACTTCCATATTTAAAGAGCCACCCTTAGACAGACAGATATAGGGATGCCAACAAGAGATGTCAAACTCCAATATGGTCCTTCATCTACAGCTTGGGTAGTTCTATTAGTCTTGAGATACATCTTAAACACTGCAGCTTGCACCCTGCTCTTTAGGCAGAATACCATAAGCTGGTCAACAAAGCTAGTGAAAGGACTGGAAGACATGTCCTTTGAAGAGCAGCTAAGCACTCTGGAAGAGTGTTTGGAGAAAAGGAGGCTGAGGGATGAGCTCATTGCTGCCTACAGCTTTATGAGAAAGGGAACTGGAAAGGCAGGTGCTGATCTCTTGTTCCTGGGATCCAGCAGGACAGGTGGGAATGGTTCAAACCTGTGTAATGGAAAGTTTAAGCTTGCCATTAGGAAGTATTTTTTAATTGAAAGGGTGGCCAAATACTGGGACTAGAGGGATGCTCTGTCAGTGGCATCCTGTCAATGTTTAAGAGGCATTTAGGTAATGTGCTGAATAATATGTTTTAGCCCATTATTTAATTAAATAACTTTAATTAGACCTGAAGAGGTGAGGCAGGCAGACTAGGTAAGTGTCGCAAGTCCCTTTCAACTGAAATATTAGTCCCCTCCCCTCCCCTCCCCTCCCCTCCCCTCAACTCCCCTCCCCTCCCCTCAACTCCCCTCCCTTTCACAGGCCTTTGGAGAGGCTTTTAGTAAGGTGAGATAAAACAGTTTCCAGGCTCTTCCACTCTTGACATAGAGTAGAACAAGAAAGGAACTAGACAGAGATTTGTGGTATACATGAATCAACCGGAATCTTGAAGGACAAGATAACCTTGCCCAACAAAGCTTTAATGAAAGCTGCATGACATTAAATGACTACAGATGTATGTAATAGATTTTGTGGTGTCGCAACAGGCTACATGGCAATAAGCCACCTGAACACAGAAATATGTGACAGCTAGCATAGTATACATTTTTAATGCATTTCCTTGTGTGGGGCTTGGAAAAGCCTCCTCCTCACCCACTGTCACAGGTTACTCGTGTATAAAAGCAGCAGCACTCTTTCTTCAAAATATCACAGATCATGAAAAACATAAAAGAAAGACTGGCCAGAGGAATCCCACGAGTCCTTTCATTCACACTGAATTTGAGGTGTCAGCTCCTGTACTGCTGCTGCTGCTGTTCCTTGGATGGTGTCTATGAAAAGTGACACCCTCAATCATCTAACTCAAGGGCAGTGGGGATGGCTTGCTTTCGCAGAGTCATTTGCAGTGTTGGGCATAACCCCTGATGATGCCTGTGTCCTTTTCCCTCCTGCACCTCAAGTGAGACAGAACAAGTGTGAAATATTTCATAGTAGGTGTTAGAGAAAGAGGGATAATGCAGCAGTTTTGGAAGAAGTGCTAAATGGAAATATACAGCTAAGGTCTTCATCTGGAGAGGAAACCCAAACCCATCCTTTCCTTGTGAGCTGCAGGAAGAACAGAGAGTGTGTAGTGAGGCATTGTAGAAGGCAAATTTTAGCTTGTTTCTAAAGGTCTCCGTATGTTTTTATTTGTGTTTTCAGTATTCCTCTTGGCTGTACTGGAACTTCTTTGTTCTGTATTAGCACCTCCCAGAACATTTTTAAGTTATAAAGAACATACAAATTAACTATGATTTTTTTCCCCTCTCAAAGTTTTTGTTAAGCTCAGTGGGACTAATTCCCTATTGTTCTGCACCTTGTGTAGGTCTTTATACTGGTGCCAAATGGCTGTGAAGTGCTGGCTAAAACTACAGACATATCTTTGACTAATCAAGCTTGAAGTCTGGGATCACACACCAGAAATTTGTGTCCAAATCTTACATCTGTAGCGTGGGCTGAGCCTTTCCAGATGGCAGGTGATACTGCAGGTATTAATAAACCACTTTCTCTTCCACTATTATTTCTGTAACAAAATTCTTGTTTGGTTTCTAAAGCATATTTAATCACTGTATTTCCTGCCTTTTTTTTGACAGTCACCACAAACACTGGCAGGAGACTGACTTACAATGGAAAGTAATAGCAGAAAAAATGGATTTTTCTCAATATGTTGAATACACTGCCAAAATCCCTTTGCAATCCACCTGCAGTCTGAAGACTTACTGTTACAGAGAAAACAAAGTTAAATAACCAACTATGGACTTTATCTACTACTCATATGCTAAAAAAAACAACCCAGAAGATAAGAAAACAATTTTTAATTAATACTCAAACTTATATTCATAGAAGAAATTATTATTTGTCTGTGATAAATTTCTCCATGAATTATTATTCTTCCTCTGGAATAACTGTAATGGATGGTGATACATACTGGTACTCAAACAAATTTAAATTTTTTCTGTCAGAAAATTATCTTTAGGGCCTTCTAGTTAGCAGCTCTTTTGATGTGTTATCAACCCACACCTCTCACCTCAGAGACTCTTGAATGGAGTGTGTACTTGAACAATAACTTCTTGCACAATCTTCAGCACACAAAAATTTTTACTTTTCCTAATTTGATCATTTATGCACCTGGTAGCTGAGATACAAAGTGTCTGGTGTCATAAGGTAGGGAAAATAAAAAAACCCCCCAACTTCCCCAAAAACAACTCTTCCCTCTCCAAAAAACTGGCTTATAGTAAGCAAGAATTGTTTTTGCCCCCTTCTTTACAAATAGGAAGTATCAAATACTATAAACATTATAATGGTCTGGCAAAGTCAATTTTATCTGAAGCATATTATCAAATAGTAACAGTTGTTTTAGTAACAGCAGGAAAATTTTGCTGAATGCTGTCTTTACCACAGTCAAACACCTACTCATCTCTCACTCACAAAATACAGCATTGAAAGGAAATATCTTTGAATTGGAGAAATAAGGATTTGACCACATGTAGAAAGACAATTTTCCTACTTTGTGAACTCATGCACTGATTAAAAAAGAAGCAATTATAATTTTTCAGCAGATTAGCTGTAAGTTTATTAAAACAATTGTCTGACACTCTATATTGTCACATTTTATTTCATACTTATTATGAAATTAAAACACAAAGATGAATCTAGTTTAAGAAAATATCTTCAAACTTCAGTTGTAAGAGAGCTGTATTAAAGCAAATATTCAGATTAATTGGTGATGGGATCATTTAATGCCTAACAGTGAAGAAGAAATTGCTGACTAAGTCAGTGGAGGGAGAAATTTCGGGCTCCTCACTCTCTCTTTGCAATCACTTCCCCAAATGTTTATACCCATAAATACTGACTAAAAATCACTTAAAATATTTAATCTGATGTTATTAAAGTTCTTGCTGATTGTTTGCTATGTTTGACTGGCTTATGTAAGTACTTTAAACTAGTGCATTTTCTGAAACTAACTTTCAAAAGACGAGGTTAAAGGCTAGTTAAAAACATGTGTGTTGATTATAAAATGAACAGAATCGCTCTAAATTATTTCAAAATTTATGTAAAAATGAGTGTATCAATGTACACTAAAGCATCTGATTATTTATACCCAAATTTTAAAATTGTAAATATATAATAATTAACCAGTAATTTTGAAATAGATAATTTTCCTCTATGTTTTATTACATTTAATAACCAAAATCTTCATGCTAGCATGTTCTACACATGACATGCAAATGTCTAGTGAAACAAATAAAGACAATGCATGCTGGTACTCCTTTGAAAGCAACTTGCAATGAGAAAACACTCTTAAAAGATTTGATCTGTCACAATGGGTAGCAGAATATGAAAATTAAAAGAAACAGTTATTGGAATGCACCAGAAATTCAACAAAAAAGTCTTTGATAAGGGTTATATTTCTGGACATCTAGTACAAGCAATTATTGATAATAATCACATTTCCTTTCATTGATGACTATCAGAGTTATCAAAATGGTAGTCTGCTGAGGGTTTGCAATTTTCCTGGTATACTAAAGAAGTTGAAAGAAAATTATTTGAGAAGAACACTATTACTGTTCTGCCCTAGATTTGCGATTATACTCGTAGTAGGATCTGATTTCATGTTGTGCCATCAAGTGACTGTGTGTATTACCCCACAACTTTCTACCTGCCAATTCAAAGATGGGCCCAGAAGGAAAGTGCTCACTGAACTGAATATTTCTCTCCTGCTCTCAAAACATTACCTCAGAGCATTTATTGTAGGACACCACAGTCACACATGGGGAATTCCTTGCAGCATAACAAGATGATAAGGAATGATCTGCAGACTTCCAGAGGGTGTCTCCTGCTCACACATGGTGCTGCAACTTGTGCTCTGCAGGTGGAAGTTACCTCCTGTTAATAGTTGATGCTGCAATACATGCTAGTCTGTTTTTGTGGCAGATAATGTTGGTTTACTTTAGCCATTGTTTTGGTGAGCAGAAAACAGGCTAACACTGGTCTCTGATTTTTCAGACACACTTCAAAAACAGCTACTGCCATGATCACAAAGAAATAGCAATCCCTTTCCATAAACTCAATTTGTTCATAACCTTTTGACATAGACCATAAATAGCCTTCTTATAATTCACACACATGAACACATGTAAAAATTATAAGAACAATATATATAATATTTACTTTACAAAAATACAAACTAATGTGCCATATAAACAACCCATCTATTAAGAAAGAGTTAATTTCCTGTTCCAAATGAAATCCGGATTGCATGCCTAGCTGATCCGCTTGCTGTGACACTGTACTGGTTGCAGGTACAAAATAGTAGCAAGGAAAATATTAATCAGTTGGCACTGGGGCTGCTTCTGCAAAAGTTATACAAGAGAAAAAATGAAGAGGAGGCCGAGATCTGGATCATGGAAAAGCTTGTATGATTTTCTGGACCAGATTGTGAAGTTTAGAAATGAAGAAATATTTAAATGGAAGAAATTTTTATTTTTGAGAATTTTTCTCAGTGAGTTCATTTTATATGTTTTATTTGCACACAATTAGTATGATAATAATAGAAAAAGTTGCTAGAAGAACATGTCAAAGTTCCACAGTGCTAAATCAGAAAACACTTATTGGAGAGAATAATTTTTCCTCTGCTTCATACCTAAAACCCAGGTATCCTACAGGAATATAAAACAAAATAAGAGTTTGGTTACCTAACTTCTTTTTTGTAACCAATTCTCCATTGAGATGTGAAGACTGGAAAAGATATCTGATGAACTGGATGTTTTAGTTTTTAAGTAATATAATTAGAAGTGTTGGTGACAGGGCAGAAAAGCAACTGAAAGTGGTATATGTAAGAAAATACTGAAATTTGTTACTTTTCAATGTTACCACAATTTCTTGCTGAACATTCATAGAAAGAAAAATTATTACATTCATAAAATATTTGTCTTCTGTTCAACATAATGAGAAAATATTTTTGTCTTCCAGATGCAATGATGTTGATTGGTATTTTCAAAGGGAAAAAAAGAGTTGTTAAACAATAGGAACAGGCAAACCATTTCCACTGCTGGAGATGGCCATTTCACTCTTTTAATCTTTATTAAGCATGCAACTTCTTCTATGAGAAACTGTCAGTTTGTTCTATTACCTGAGATAACACAGTGCCAAACAGTGGGAAGATGGAACAGTCAAGAAAAAGATGAGGACCATGGAAGTTCTGTTTCTTGTAGACCTTTAGGTGATCAGGGAAGTGACCCTAGAAAGAGCAAAATATTCTGGAAGCCCTCTCCTTCCCAGACATGAAGTAAGAAAACCTGATGGATAAAAGGATATTGCAAAATCAAACACATCCATCTGAAAGAATGACCAAACTCATTTATCCATTTTCATTAAAAGAGACCAAACTTCCTGGTAACACATTCAGATTTGGTGAGACTTGCAGTAAGCCAACTGCCACCACTGGGTAGTGGAAACCTGAGGATGGATCTGATCTGCAAGTTAGGTAGTGAGTTGCTGTGGAACAGCCAAAGTTGAGAAGGAAAATTCTTTCGGACTGTTAATCAGAAGAGTGGCATTTTGCATTTGCCGGTTTAGTTGAAAAGCATGCTGTTTGGTAGTGATCCACTCTTTAGTGGCATTAACTAGCTAGCAATATGTCATGACATGTAGAGGAAATGATAATTGCACAAGATATTATATTAGAAAAATAATAAAATATAGAATCATAGGTGCATCTGAGTAGGAAGAGACCCTTAAAGTTCATCTAGTCCAATCCCTGCCACAGGCAGGGACATCTTCAGCTAGATCATGTTGCTCAGAGCCCCATCCAACTGGCCTTGAATGTTTCTAGGAATGAGGTAGGCATCTACAACCTCTGTGGGCAACCTTATGCACTGTCTCACCAACCTAATCTTAAAATATTTCTTCCTCATATCTAGAATATACCTGCTTTCAGTTTAATGTCATTACCCCTTGTCCTATCATTCCACACCCTTGTCAATAGTTCCCTATCAGCTCCCTTACAGCCTCTTTAGGTACTGTAAGGTTCCTCTGGAGCCTTCTCTTACCCAGGTTGAACAAACCCCAATTTTCTCAGCCTGTCTTCTTAAGTTTGAGCCCTTTTGGATTCCTCTGGACTTGCTTCAATAGGTCCACATTCCTGTTATGCTGGGGGGCCCCAGAGCTGGACGCAGCACTCCAGGTGGGGTTTTGCCAGAGCAGAGTAGAGGGACAGAATCCCCCCCTCTACCTGCTGGCCACACTGCTTTGGATGCAGCGGGACACAGTGCAATTTCTGGGCTGAGAGTACCCATTGTTGGGGCATGTCTAGCCTTTCATCCATCAGTATCCAGGAGGAGATCTCCTAAGGACAGCTCCCAGTCCTCATGACCCCCAGTTTCTATTGATACTAGGGGTCGCCCCAACCTGGGTGCAGGACCTTGCACGTGGTCTTGTTGAACCAGATAATTACCCAGGTACCCACTTCTTGAGCTTGTCCAAGTCTCTCTGGATGGCATTCTGTCCTTTGGGCAGATTGGATTTATGGCATCAAAACACGAGCAAAGACTGAATTAGGAAATAAATACACAGTCTAAATAGACTTGAAACTATTACATGGCTCTCCACAGATATAATTAGGATTACTTACTCTCATTTGGCTCTACCTTTCAACAGAATTTTGAGTTTCTAGCCAAATGAAGGCCATTCATGTGGAGTGAGTTAGCCATAACTCCTTTGCCTTCATGTTTCCCCTAAAGCAGTTGTAAACAATTTTTTTTGGGGGCTTTTTTTAGTTTTTTGTTTTTTGTTTTCATAAGAGCTTAGGAAAGTATAAAGCTAAAGTAGGCCTCAAAAACTCAAAGAAGCTTTGGAGTTGATACTCTTCCAGTATCAGACATAGATTAGAGCATACATTGACAGGCCAGGAGCAGTTAAAAATGAAAAATCACATAAGCTGTGAGAAATCAAAATAGTCAGAGATCTTTAGAACAGATATAATATTATTATTACCGGTGCAAATGGTATATGTGCAGACAATATCATGTGCTAAAGAGGGGGACAGACAGGTTGAATGTTGATTTTCCCTGTTCCTTCATTTCTTCCTTTCACTACTTCATTAATCCTGATGTCAAAGGAGTGTGGTTGCTGTCATTTCACTGGAGTTTTAGCAAGCTAATGGGGATTCTGAAAATTAATCTGTGATGTTGCACCATACTTCAGTGGACTATGCTTCCAAATAAAATTTCCAAACCATCGCTATATTTTCATTTTCATATTTTCTGATGGTTGTGATTAAAGATTTTAAATCAACACCAGTTGCTACACCACAGTGTCTGAAATACTGCTGTCGTTTTCTCTTATAAGATAGAAACTCCAGGATAAATATTTCAATGACAAAGCCAGTAATTTTTTTCACCATGATTACTGTTACAAGCCTTCAAATATTTATATATTTTTATTACATCTCAGTGTTGATGCTTCCCAATATGAAGAACTTAAACTTCTTCCAGTAAATCAGTTCCCCCAGTCTTTTAATGTATTTTATTTAATGTTTCTAAATTCTATTCCATGGTCACTTTTCAGAGGAAATAAAATGTGGACTTAACAAAATGATGCATGTCATGAAAACAATGAAGCAATTGGAGAGATTCAGCAATATCAAGTTACCAAGACTGAATGATTTCCCCCCAGAATTCTGAAGACAGAAATTTATTAAATACAGTATGTATAGATAGGAACATACTTTGTCTCTTTAAGATAGTAATAACAATTTATAACAACCCCCCATGACAGACTTAGAGGCACTAATACTGCTAGCTTCAGAATTTTGAGTTTAAGAAATGGTGTGACAATCCAAACACATTCTGGTGCTGGGAAAGCTGTTGAATTGTCCTAGAGAAGATGACAATGGAGGACTGAAGAAGTATAACTTGAAAGGACTAAAACAATGCCTCTCCTGCGAAAAGGAGTAGAATTACAGCAAAACAGGTAAAAGTGAGCAAGGAATAAAAAAACTTGGACTTTGCAGTATCTTATGGTAGAGATAATTTAAATAAACTGTTTAAGGAAATAAACTTCTGTGTAGGAAGGAATAAACTACTTTGGATTAAACCAGGTATTTACTATTTTAAGTGTGTAATTCCTCTCCCCCCACATCATGATGGTAAATTAAAATTGTACTAGCACATAGTTAGGATGCATAATTACTCCTGCTGTGTTTCTCTGGTTGTGTTCACATGCTGACTGGGATGGAGAAGGTAAGAGCTAGCTCATGTCAAATAAGCTGGTTTGAGTGGCTCTAAAACTGATATGGCCAGTCGTAGGATGCTGGGACAACTGAGGTGTCTGCTGAGCTCTAACTCTCTCTGCCAGGTCTTGCAGGGTCTGACAGTACACAGCAACCTGTCTGTCTGCTCATGACCAAGCTGTGGCTGTGTTGCTCCTGAAACCAAGCTTGACTCCAGATTTGTTCTGTGGGAGCATGCTACAGAGACTGCAAAGATGTCATAGTGCCAGTGGAGACTCACGCAAGATCTGCTTGTGAGGAGCAGTGAGCCAGCTTGTGTTCAGACAATCCCATATTTAAAAGAATAGCAATAACCCAACCAGCCAATAGAGAAGTATTTTTTCCTGCTCTAAACCTGTAAATTATACAGAAATCAATGTCATACTGTCACCCTAAGCACAACTTGTTGCTTGTAGGAGCACATTCAGGTTTGTTCATCTGACTTTGGGAAGGACACTTAGGGCCACTTGGGTAACACACTTTGGACATAGGTTTTGTTTAGTGTGTCAGATTGTAAAGCATGTAGTTAGACTTCAGCCTGAAACTCACTCACCTTGGATTCACTCAAAGTCTGTAGAAGAGAATATTAGTTGAGCAGATGCAAGCATACAACAAGTGGCATGTCTTCTGCCCTACGCAGACCCCACAGACCAAACCCAGAAGGGGACACTGACAAACAGAAATAAGATTAATTCCTCTATCTGACTTGAAATCAAAATGGAATCTGGCCCTATTCAGTCAAATATTTTGGCTGGATTTTGCTATTACTCATTATAACAACTAATTTAAATAGATAAGTAAGTGACTTTTTAAGCCAAATACTCTTCTCTAGCTTTGAAATGATACTATTGTGAAAAGTTTGGCTATCTAAAAGTAATCAAATGTAATGCTTCATGCTGCGCAGTTGCCTTTCTGCCTGAGGAAGTTAGGAACGATACATTTTCCCATGTCAATGGGTAACCTCAGTTTTACTTTTTCATCAGCTGATGTTTTTGAGGTACTTGGTCATTAATGCTGGAGACACAATGTGCTACTGCCTAATTCTTTGTGCCAGAGTTGCTGGTACTCCAGTTAGGAGAAAACATTTAACATCCCAGAAAAGATGGGATAGTTGTTCCCTTTGCTTCTCATGGATTCAGCTAAATCATTCCTTTCTGGTCCTTCAAATTTTGGTTCACTTCCTTACTCTTTCAGCCAACCAAATGTAATTTTTAATGTGTCCAGTAGTCTGTATGCCCAGGCTCTACTTATTAAAACACAAGTAAGCACAAAAGTGATGCAGCACACTGGTTAATGGTGACTTTCCCTCATACATAGGTAAAAAGCTTGTCAAGTACATCTCTGCCTAATGAGAAAGCACAGGTGTTCTGACAAGCAACAGCAACAAATTAAAAAAATAGTCACTATCCTGTCAAATAATGTGTGTATATCAAGGATCTGGAATACAAAGCAGACTTATCAGCAATCACATTTTGAGTAGAATTCACTTGAATGTAACACCTTCCCCCTCTAACGTTTTGAGTGTGGTATCTTAAAGAAGATCATACAACTTACTTATCCCAGGAACAAAGGTTCTTTCTTGAAAGCTGTCAGCTTGCTGACAGATATGATGAACATTTACTTCAGTCTTGTAAAACATATTAATCAAACTTGCTCCTATAGCTTCAGTCCAAGGAGGGTTACTGTTTTCTTTAGAAAAATGTTGTACATAATTGAAGAACTATGAACACATGTTCACCTTGAATGTAAGCCATTATCTATGACATTCATTTATTTGTAACGAATAAATACTAGTCTGTAACAGGTTTAAGGGACATCGAAGCAGTATATGGAAACCTGTTTAATACAAGGCTATTTGCCAAAGAGCCATGTACCATTCACTGAACCTTGAAAAACTTTTGAAAATATGGGTTTCATTTGCAAGCTTCCATGTATGGCGAGCTGGCAAGCTGCCGGCTTTCTACTTAAAGGACTGTCATTCTTGGAAAAATAAATTTCTCTAACTAGACAAAAGTAAGTGTTTTCATGTTTTACTGCAATCAAACTGATATGGCTGACAATTTAATGTCTCAACACTTAAAATATCTGTGGATAATCAGTTACTTCAGTCATCATAACTACAAGATTTCTCTATTTTCAAAGACTGTATACATATGGCAAAGATATGTAACAGTTTTACCAGAAACCTCCCGTCCTTAATAGTTTGTGATTTCTCTTAAGCTGTGAAATTCCTTTTTTCCCAAATTAATGATTTTATAATTAATGGAAAAACTAAAAAAAAAAAAAAATCAAAAAAATCCTGCAGTGTAATCAGATTTTTAAACCTTTGTGTTAATGTCCTGTTTTACTTAATTTGATGTATATTTCATAGCCTGCTTGCCTGTCAAATGGATGTGGAAATGTGCTGGCATTCCAGCTGAAGAGATCTTTATGAGTGAGAAAATGCTCAAGGCTTTTTCAAAGTGGGTGCTGAAACATACGTTTCTCTTCTTTTACTCCAGGGGATGCTAACAGCTGTCCCAGCAGACAGGTATCACAAGGTTAAAGGCTAGCAGAGCTGTGTACCTTCAGGATCTGACTGCCAGCAAAGGAGACAGGTAGTTTCTCAAAACTAATAATGAAAATGGCAGCAATGATGAGAAGCAGAAGGAGCTGACAACAAAAAAATGAAAAGGAACCTGCAAAAAAAAGAATCCTGGATAGTGCAACACTTGGCAGAGCTGATTTTAATATCTGGCAGGTTGAGTTCACTAATCTTTGCTATTCATATTGATGTGAAACTTCATAGAGTTTTAGAGATTTGTATCTATTAAGACATGCAGGAGTGTTGTTACAACATGGGAACAAGTTTACTAGCACCTGCCTTTCTTTCTCCATGATAAAAATTGATATGAACTGTTTTAAATGCCTAACAGATAATTACTCTCAACACTCAATAAGGAAAGCTACATCTTCAGAGCCTCTTTATCTTTAAAAAGTAATTAAAAAAAATAGACTAAAACACACCAACAAGGCAAAACAACATTCTTCCCCCTACTTTCCTCCCTCTCTTTTGTTTCTTTGATTACTTGGAGCCTTGTAATCAAACTAAGCTTAGTTTCAGGACCCTTGGGGCAGTATCTCTTAGTTCCCTGTCAGGCTGCGTTGGAAAACAATCAATCTTGTTCTTGCGCTGGCTTGGTAGAAGTGCCACAACACAAGGAGTGCAATGCTTTGCTCTTTCTGTGAAGCTTCGATGACAAAAGTTTTTATCAGAAGCTGACTGTATTTAGGATTATGAATATGCAATGACTCTCATTAGTATTGAAGCACAGGAACATGGTCTGACATCCCTTGCCACTTTTAGCTGCTGCAGAGTTGTCTAATGAATTGTCTTGCTCTTTCACTCTCACAATCTTTGCTGTTATGGTCCAATTTGAGAATACTATTGATGGCAGAAATTAATTGCCAAAAACTGCTCTTGATTTTGTTAAACAGTGTTGAGTCAGTGTTTAAATTGTCAAAACAGAAAGCCATTAAACTCTACAGGGGACAAAACCATCACAAGTGGAGAGGATAGGCATGTCTGTATGCATAGCCAAGCACAAGCATACAGGTGTATGGCATAGGTACACATACAGTCTTGTTACTGTACCTATACATGCAAACATATGCATGTGTATCTGTGATGGGTGTCAGAAACCTAATGTCCTGATGAATTATTTCTTTTATTTTTCCAAGAAGAACAAATTAAGAAAATGGAAAGTTTTTCAAATGAGGATGACTCCAATATATTAATACTTGATCAACTCTTTTATACTCTTCCCTTGGGGACCATGCCAAATACTTTTCTGCTCATCTGCAATCTGTTTGAAGAGGTTACTGATAAGGATGGTTCCAACAAGTGATTAAGATATCTGGCTTGATTTGGCGTATTTGAGGAGATGTGTAGGCTTTCCTACAAGTGGAAATGACCCTTTCCCCCCAAACTGGTTAAATTAAGCACTTTTTCCTCCGATTAATCTGAAATTTCTTCTGACATAGAAGAAGCTTTAATGGCTTTCTGCAGATTGTGAAGGGTAAAGGAAATTGAAACAGATAATGTATTCAAAGAAGCTTAAGCAACATTCTGAAAGTTATGTGTGTACAGCAAATAATAAAGGATATGAAGTTCTCCCAGTAAGATGTCAGTCCTCTGCAGCTCTATATCCATTTAATCGGTGATGGAAACGGTCCCAGTGCAAGGGAAGAGGATCTCTTTAAATTTTACTGTGATTTTACTGTGATTTTTGGCACTGTTTCTCTAACACATTCTTGGCTTACCTCTTGATCAGCTGGATTAAAAAACAACGAACATCTACATCTTGTATCAAATACAATAGCAGTTTTAAATAAATGCAGTTCTGACAAAAGTGGCTCAACTATCATACATCAAACACTTGTTACCTCTCTTTGCCTTAGTGACTGCACATGACTAAGAAAGAGTAAGTGATAAAATCTGAAGAAAGATGAAACCAATCTGGATCTTTTTAAAGATCATCAATCATTCTGCACAGCCATGATATTATTAGTTCCAGTAAGCCTTGCTCTCCCATTTTATGGACATCTTAAGCCCCCCACCTCAGGACCAATGCTACCATGGGAAATCATTTTTATGGGCAGCATCTTAGCGTGGGCCAATCAGATCTAATCACATAACAAGCTACTGAATTATTCAATGTTCTCCCTAATTTTGCATTCTTCCTGCACTTTGCTGTCACTACAGGGTTTTAAAAGTATGGATTTTTACAATATTTATTAAGGAGACAACCATTTGCAGAAATTTTTCTTTCTCTATGTCTTTCAGTAATCATAATTCCCTTAGATTGTTGCATTGTATATATTACTATATACAGAATATTTTTTCTAAAAGGAATAACAATCCTCAATGTGACACTCGCCTTAAACTCTTCCAGTTTTTAATATACCAAATGTAAGGACAACAATAGTGAAACAATTGTGTTCAAACATAAAATATTCATATTTACGGAGCAAACTATAACCAGCATGTCTCTTAGCTGTTGCTATGAATACAGGGCTTACACTGTATGTGAAAATATTTCAGTTTTAATTGCGAATCTGTGCAGAGATGATTTGGGGTCTGTAATTAGCACATAAATTTCAGACTTTGCAACTGCTGTGAAAACACACATTATTTATGGAACTATTATCTAAATATAATTCAGTGTTTTTTGCTTTCAATAACTACTGTAAAAGTCTGATTTAATAAAATGTGAAAAATTTCCCGTCTCTTGTACTTCTGTTTATATTATGGAGCATTCATTCCTGTGCACTGCCATTTCCCACTCAATGTGCAGTGGACTTTGCTTTCATCCATACCTTACTTATACCTTGGGGAGATTTCTTCACAACCATAAAGTGCCTGGCACTTCATTTGTTTAAAATGAAAGCTTGGATTATTCAAATAGCTCTGAACTGCACAAACAGAGTAGTTTATGTGGCCTCAATCCCCCTGCTTTTAAACTGGGCTAGAAGCAGGGATAGGAACATAGTCTCAGCTGGGTTTAAGTTTCTGTATGCAGATTTCCAGTTATGCAGACAGGGTTAATGGAAGGAAAAAGTGTTGCCTTGCTACCACCCACTTATTATAAACTGCAGGCTCAATTACTTCTAGTTCCCATTAATGTAGGGCACAAACAGTACAAAATTTGCCTCTTCCTTACCAGAGTTCCCATTCATTTTCAAGACTGGTTACTCACGAAACCTGTTTTACAGCAAGCATTTTTGAGACCTTCCTCTGTTCTTGAGTTTAAAAGCGTATTTTTAAGTCACATGGAACTGAGCATTTTTCTGCCAGCTTTGTGCTTGTCTCTAGGTTCAGGATTGGAACTGCAGATAAAGGGACTGGGAGCCAGGCATGCACAAATACCATAATGTCAGGTTAAATAGTAAAACAGAGCTTGCAGTAGCAACAACAACAAAGTCCATTATATGGATTTAAGTTACATCAGAATATACACATCTGAAACTTTCTCTCTTCTACTTCCCCCCCTCCCCCATTCTTTTGCGTCACTCTGTCTATGGTTTTTCTCTCTTTGAAGGTAAACACTTGCCCACTTTCTGTCTGCTTCCAAACTGCAAGACACCTTGCTGTCTCTGGCTGCTCCAGCACCTCTGTGCAATGGCAGCCTCAACAGCCACTGCACTAATAATCAGAAATATGATCACTGACAGCGTTGCCTTGCCTCTCCAAGGGCTGCCTGCCCTTGCACCAAAAGCTGTATCTGCAGGAGCATCACCTGGCCCACCCTGAGGATGGTCTGAATGCTGTATGAGTGCCAGGAATGTACAAATTTTTTGGCATGGGGCTACTAGGATTTTCTTATACCTGGAGCAGTACCTTCTCATATGTCTGCCCAGTTGCTGGCATTGGAGGAACCCTGCATGGTGTACACACAGGCATAATTTTCAATTTGAACAGTGGTATCAGTGTCATGGTGCATATGCTCTGGAAAGGGACTTACATAGAGTAATTGAAAGATTCAGTGTGAAGCCACGGAAAGCTGTAATTTAAAGTCCCAGTATTAGCATTACCATTAAAATTTAAGGTGAGAAAGGCCAAATTATGAACAGTTATTTTCTTACATAAAATTGCTTTCTTTTTGGCCTCTGGGAAGCCCTCATTTCTGTCTTACCATCACTGCCACAGGACTTGTCTTCATGGCTTCTGGTGTCAGCAGGATCCTGAGCATCCTGAGGAGGAATAGATCAAGAGAGCAGAAAGGCTTGAAGCCTCACGGGGGATGGCAGAGCAGATTCTGCCACGTGGTTTAGCCTGGCCTCCTGGTAAAATTAGATAAAACTTCAGTACCTGAAGGAGATTCCACACTCCCTTTGTAAACTGAAAATGGCATGCAGGGACAGAGGAGACACTGAGTACATTTTTAAGAAGATAAAAAAGGATGGGTGAGACAGGAGAACTTTTCTGACAGACAAATGAGTTAGTAATTGTTGTCATTGCTTTCTTTGCAATTTTAATGCAAAACTTTGCTTTTTTTTACATAATAAACCTTAGCACGCAGTACACCTCATAAGACTGTCTATTCAAATAATAAAAAAAATTCTCCTGGATCATTATTTGGCTGCCACTTCACTGATTATATCAAATCAATAGGTTACACTAACTTTAAAACCCCAGGCCCCAAGTGCTTGCAGTGGTCTTATAATGCTGGAATATTTTTCTTAATGTCTGATGTGGTGAGATGTCATGAAGACCTGAGCTTTCTCATGAGAAGAAATGTACTGCTTCCTGTGAACATGGAAAATTTTAATACAAGATGTCTTTGAAAAATGTCAGAGTTGTGCAGCCTTTCACACAAGGACATTCCAAAGTGAGAGTGACATTTGGCTCACAGGTAGCAGAAATGTAATCTAAAAATTTGGGAAAGTAGACCTGTCCTAATAATATCAGCCAAACCATTCAATGTGCAGATCACAATGTACATGCAGTTCAGATCAGTTTGATTTTTTTCACTTTATCAATATAATTGCTGATACAGAACAACGAATCCAGTTTTCAGATAAGATTAGTGACACTTGAAAACCTTGGGAAATCCCTAACAAATACCCAGGTAGAAAGGATACACAAGCATTTTTTTCAAAACTGACAGAATCAATTATTTCTCCTTACAAGTGATATTGGAATATTAGGTATTTTGTCTAGCCACCTGTGAAGCAGCTGCACTAAAGACCTTGACATATCATTCTCACCTTCAGCAACGTTGTTGAAGGAATATAAGATACTTTCCATACATTGATCATCATCAGCCCAGTCTTCATTTTTAATCCCACATTTAATCAAAGTGGGAATGATCAAAAGAAAATATCAGAGAAATTGCTCAGACCACACTTAAGAGCATTCACCAAGAGAGGTGTAAAGTAGAGGCAAAATGATGTTCTCTTTGAAAGCACTTCTGCAGCAGAGCAGAAAATGATTTCAAGAGCAGAAGATACAAATACACCTACCAGCTCACTCTTTTTGATGGCCAAAAGTATCCGTGTTACAAAAGAAAGCTACCAAACAGAGCAGGGAGATAAAATAGTGATGCACTGGAGCTTTTACCTGCCTACTCCCCACGGCAGAAATTAAAGCTATCAGTGGAACAGGTTTTTAATTATGGAGTGGTAGACCATTGTCAGTGGTTGCTTTCTGCAATACTGGCAAGCTCAGTATTCAGTATTCATGCACTACTTTAAATATTTGAAGTGGGACACTGTGCAGCAGCTAGAGGACAGCATCCCTCTGTGCTCAGTGCTGCTCAAACACAGGAGCAACACATTGAGACATCTCTGCGTCTAGGAGATTGCAATGTAGGTAACTGACTGGAGACACTTCACCATTCTGTTAAGGCCAAATTGGCAGTGATGCTGAACCCTAGAGGAAAAATTAATCACTTATGTCACTACAATTGCACCCGTGTGCTCATGTCATCATGTATTTTGTTCTGAGCTTGACCTGGCTGGGGCTGGCCCTGCACTTGAAGGAAAGAACCACCATATGTCCTCACCAAAGCAGTTGCTCCTAGCACTGTCCTTGCAACTGGCTGGATACTGGGGCTAAGTGACCTTTGGGATTCAGCCCAAAGCTTCCCTGCAAAAACAGGTGAAGACCAGTCCCAAAGAAGGTGATTTAGTGTTGACTTAGCAATACCAGTGAAATCATTCAAGGAGGGACACTGTCATCTGTGCAGATGGACAAAGTGATGGACAAAGCTGTGATCTGCTGCCAGATTGAAAGAAAAAAAAAATTCTTATGCATGGTAGACACTCTTCACCTGCTTTAATTTTTAATAGAAATGTTCCTTTTTAAGTACTATGAGCAATGCAAGTTTAATGCGAGCTTAGAGGAGGATGCAACACAAGCATAATTGACTCACTATTATCACTCTCTAGATATTTTTCCCCTTTTTTTTCCTCAGTCTTAATGTTTCATTCTTAATGGAATCAGAAAATGATGGAGAGCTGGAATGTGACACAGTAGTCAACTCCAGTGAATTCAACCTAGTAGTCAATATTGAAATTGGATTTGAATTACTGTGTAAGTAATTGCAGGTTAGAAAGCTTGAATAAACAAGCCATGGGAAGACATAAACCACCTGCAGGTCACAGGCAAAGGAAACCAGAAATAGTGTTTACAGAGGTCAAAGGTTTACATTTTTAAGTATCATTGTATCAGGGAACAGAGGTCACTTTTCATGTTTGTGGCTTTGCTCTTTAAAATCTGAGTTTTCTTACATGCAGGTTTGGGACCTTTCCACAAACTAGTATTACAACTGAAAAAGCAAATGAACGGGATTTACACTGAACCTTTGAACCGTTGGTCTGATACTATCACTCTTTTTAAGCACAAAGTAGCTCAGTGTTTAACTAACCTTACTTTCATCTTCTTTATCTCTGCTTGTGCTACTTTACCCCATCAGCAATAAACAACGAGGAAAGCTGCAACATCCTGTAGTGACTAGAACATGTGCTCCCCTTAATTACAGGTTTATGTGGTTCGTCAAAGCTCATTTGAACAGACTGAATTCAGTGTCTGCTGAATTGGACATACTCTGAGCTGAAACAAAAGTGGTGAGGTGTCTGTGCTTATTAAGAGCTTCCTAGTAGAAGTCTTGGTGTCTTATGGAAAGGTAGTGTTGCTGTCATCAGTGGTGTTTTCTGGAAGTTGAAACTGTGAAAACAGGTGAGAAACAATATTTGCTCTATTAATCAGACAAAAGATCATAAACCTAATGTAGCTGGGAAAATAACATAATGATTTAAAAAAATGTGGGCCCACTCCCAGCTTTAGGGAGTAGATGAGGGGAGATGAAGTCATCACGTCTCACACAGGTAAATGAACAATATTGTATATTGCATACAAAGTTCCAAACCAGACTATTTTTCTATTAGAAAGATCTCAGACCTAGAAGCTCTCCTACGTCTTTGAGCTTTTAATTTCTCTTTCTGACCAAAGGTTGTAGCCAGAAAAGCCAGAACAAAATTTGCATCCTTTACATCTTTTTGTAGAGAAGGATGGCTCCACAGCTGTTTGTTGACCCTGCAAACAGGTCTGACTAAATGCATAGGAAGAATATGACTCAATTGCTTTTGGGTATTACTCCTTACTTGTAACAGCATGAAACAGAAAAGGAGGGGATCTGCTTAGGTGCAGTCTGGATCTGTTGTTCTATTTTCAGCTCTAGTAACAACAGTTTGTTGTTCTTGATAATGACATTAATTTTTTCTGTATTTCAATGTATTCACCTTAAAACAAGTGTAGTAATAATTATTTATTGCAGAATAATGCCACAACTCCTGATTGATGCAAGCAAAGTGTTTTGAGACCTTCTTAGGAAAGGAGATATAGAAAAGGAAAGCTGCACAAGAATATAGCTGGCAAGTAACACCATATTATGATACCACCACCAGTGATGCCATCACCTCACAGTATCCCCTTTTCTCCTTCCAATTAGCACACCTTAGCTCAAACTTTATAAAAATATTTGCATAGATTCAGAAGTGAACACAGCCCTCAAAACCTTCTTCAAGACAAAGGAAAATGTTTTCTTGTGAAGAAAGCTTATTAACAGTCAAAGCAATGATGGAATTGGCACTTGGGGCAACTCCAAACCCATCTACTCAAACTCTCAAGGAAGAGAGTTAGACACAGATCATGGTGGCATGATAAGTATTTCTTCTGCTTTGGCTCTTGTTATTTCTGTTGACATCTATCAAAAGAAAAAAAAACTGTATTCCCCAGCAAAGCTGTTTGTGATTTCCATTTTGCAGGAGATTTTAATTTCTCTTATATCCACTATTAGGTTGACAAAACCGAATTTCTTCTAATTCTCATTTCCTCCTGTTGATATCACCACCAGATACAAATTTGGGAAAGCTGCTTACATCATTTGGTTCAATTGATATGCTGGCATTGTCCCTGGGCTGAAGAATATCTGTAACTACGTATGTTTGCTGCTCAGTGTCCCTTCAGCAGAGGAACTGGAGAGCAGAATGGAAAGAAAGGGAATTTTTAACCTGTTCGTATACTGCTTTCTTTCTATACAGTCTTTTCTGCCTGATAAATAGAAAACCAGAGTGTGTGCCAGTTAACACCTTACTGAACAATAAAAGTTCTGTACATATGAGATATGCAGGTGGACACAACTCATGTTTTGTGAATGCTTTTTGTTGGCCCTACTCCTCCCTTGCTCTTCAATTTGTATAAGCACGTAACACAGAAATGGCACTCACACAGACAGCTTCTCAGTGCACAGGGTATGTAATAGAATGAAGGATTAATCATTGAAACACCTTTCATTGAATAGTGTCTGCATTAGGAGTACCTTGTTATACCCACTGAAGACAACATTGTCAAGCACAACAGAAATTCATACAAATTCACTCTGGTTTGGCCCTAATTTCTGAGAAATAAGTGCATATTAAAGACTCAGAAAAGTCCTCGCTTAACTTAACTGAGAAAGGATACGACCCACCCTTTTAATTATAAGCATATGTTGCTGCTGATAAACCAATTTTGAATTTTGTAAATTTGATTTGCATCAAAAATGAACAAGACAACACGCTGCTGTGTGACCTTCATTGTAGCATCAGTATCATACCCTTCACTTCTCCAGGTATAAAAGGTGGTTTAGGCTGGTTTTGTCAGTGTATGGGTGGGCAGTATCTGTGCTGATATTTTGCTTAATGATGAGGCTGCTCTAATTAAGCCTGAATTACATGAGGAACAGTTCCTAGCAACTAATGGGATGCTGCTGCATATGCCAGTGGTACCCATGCATGGCTCTCACTGGAAGAAGCAAGAAGCATCAGTAGGTCTCTGAACAGAGAATTAGGAATGGGAGCACCCTTACTCAATGTGTTTAAGGGGATCTGACCTGAACTTTCAACACAAATGTAACCATATTGGCTTTGTAGGAGTAGGCCCTTGTTTTATAGCAAGAGTGGAAACCTTGAGGTAAGTTAAATTGTCAGATACAGTGAAACTGTGACAGATCTGTTCATAGACATCCAGCGGAATGTAACACTGAGGACCATAACATGCACAGCAAGATGGACACACAGCGGGGAAAAGGAAAGAAAAGCTCTCCTTCATCCCTCACTCTCTCAACCCACCACCCTGCATAACCTCCCATAGCTTGAAGCAAGACAAGAAAGTCAGCATTTCTCACCCTCCAACAGCTTTGACATGACAGGTATGGTATTTTCTTACCCACAGAATTGCCAAGGAAATCCGCCCTAGCAAAAGTGCAAAAGTTTTCAGTATAAGGAGGTGGGGTGCAAAAACTGGCTCCTAGGCAAAGGTTGAAATGACTCAATCTGAAACAAAATGTAAAGCAATTACTGCCTGGGAAAAAAAAGATCATGCTGACATTTAGAGGCTGCAGTGATAGTATCTGTCCCTTCCCAGGCTGACATAAGCAGCCTTGATTTCATCCCAAAATGATTTTATTTTTGTTTGTTTGATATTTAGGATATCTTTTATTTGGAGGTGGGGGGCAGCAGGATGGATTGCCTTAACTTCAGCTTTTATGCAGGGAAATAATTGCCACCCCAGAAAGGTAATTACATACACCATTGTTTATACGCATAATAGGCCTGGAAAAGCATGTTCTACAGATAGAAAAAAAAAGAAAATCCTGCTTTCACATCAGGGCGGAACACTATGCAAAGTGACAGATTGCCACAAATAGCATTCAAACCCTTGCACAGTAGTGGTTGATTTTTCTTCTGGGGAAGAGGGGGAAGGGATGAAGGCTATGGAATAGGGTAGAAAGAGAAAAAAAGACGATTTTGTTCAACAGCCATAGTAACATATATAGTGGTTTTTACTGTCTTGACTGCTGCTAAATGAACCTGATCTTCAAGTTGTTTTTAAAGTCACTGCCTCAAAGGGACATTTTCTGTTGCCTTCTTGTGCAAATACCACTTCTCCTAAAGTGGCCCTAATTTGAATTGCTCTGAAAGCAGACCAGATAATCTGCTGGAATATGTTGTGGCATGATGCATCTCCCTTTTGTGCCCTTAGTACCACATAGAAAGTGAATTTAGCTAAGAAAAGGACAAGAAGTCTCTTTTTCCCCCACCCATCCTAATACTACAAAAGAATAAAACAAACAGTGTGCTGTGATGTCAAAGCCATTTCAGATTTTTTTAAATACAAAATATGTATTTCTTCAAATATTGAAAGTTTCAGGGCTGAACAAAGAAAAAAATGCATATGTACTTCAATATTGAACCAAGCATTGTTAAATACTGAAGCAATTCATTGCAGGGCTATTCTCTGTGGCAGTGTCCAGCAAATTGCATGAGCTGCTTGTTAGGCTTGACAACAGCGTTTTACCTAACAAAGGCCTCAACAGCTCAGAGCAGCAGAGGAATGTCAAAATGAGCACATTTCACACACAGATGTGTGACCATTATAGTCTATAAGAAGATGCATGGGGTGGAGGGAAGAGGCAAGGTGCTGGGAAGGCTAACAGTTAGCAGTAGGGACATGGCCCTACTGACCACATTTAATCAACCCTTCTGTAAACAATTCAACATTTTCATTGTTCTCTAAAAACTAATAAAGAGAAACAAGCACTTTTCATTCATCTTGAAGTAATTTTCTGTCAGGTTTGAGCCCCTTGTGGCTTACAGCTTGTGCATTGCTAGCTGTGTGATACAACAACTATTTCAATTTATTTTACAAACTCTGGCCATTCACATGTCAGTTAGTGTTCACCAAGCCGGCATCTGAAATTGTGCAGTTAACGAGTTTTACAACATTTCTATCAAGAGAAACTGTTTAGCATAACTGACTCTTAAGGAGTTATTATACCTCTAAAAATCCATTTTAAGGGGCATTATTTAAATAAAATAGAAAAACGGTTCACTGCCTTTTAAAGGGGCTACAAAAAAAGTCCATCAGATCCAGTGCAGTAATCCTCAGCTTAAAGCACTCTTGAGAGCACTTCTGGGAATTATCAGTATAATGAAATGTTTTGTGAAATGTCCAGATAGATTCCTCTACTCAACAATTTTACTGCACTATATTTATTTTCCTCCTAGTTTTTAAAGAAGTGAATTACTTTTTTGAGGTGATGATTCTACATTGTGTGGATTAACTGAATGCATTTTTGTCAAGGCTGTAGCAGAAGTGAGTGGTTCAGTCTGTGTAAATCTATATACATTTGCACAGAAAAAAACCAAGTCAAGCCCTTCATGTTATTCGCAACTCTAAAAGGGTTAAATCACAATGAGGCTTATGCAGATTTGCATTTCTCTTGTACCACATTTTCCTTATGCTTAATAACTTCCTTATACAATGACACCAATAAAATGCTGTAGTGAAAATAATTCTTAAATTTCTCATAAAACCAAAATTTATTCTGAACTGCTCTGAAAAGGAAAAATGTATAATTTTAACTTAATAAATAGATATCTATCTTTTAACTGTGGCAACTAATGATCCAAACCCGCTAATACCAGGAGTCCACAATTGTAGAAACCCTGCAGCATTTATGAGAGTCAATCTCAACATCTTAAACCACGTAATGGAGTAAACCCCATGTTTATGACGTAAATTATTCAGTGCTCCTGCCTAAAGTGATTGCTAGTAAGACAAAAATTATATTACAGCCCAATTACAGATACAGTAGGCACAGTTATGCAGGTGAATGTATACAAGATGCACACAAATAGCGACAACACATATGCAATGTTGTACTTGGTTTTATTTGTTCAATAGGACAACAAAAACGGTGAATGGTCTTGAGGAGATTCTGTATGAGGAGAAGCTGAGGTCACTCGTTCTGTTCAGCCTGGAGGAGACTGACGGGAGGCCTCATTGCAGTTACAACTTCCTCATGAGGAGAAGAGGAGGGACAGACATTGATCTCTTCTTTATGATGACTGGGGGCAGGACTAGGGGGAATGGCCTGAAGTTTTTCAGGCAGGCTTAGGTTGGATATTAGGATAAAGTTCTTCACCCAGAGGGTGGTTGGGCACTGGAACAGGCTCCCCTAGGAAGTTGTCACAGCACCAGCCTGACAGAGCTCAAGCAGCCTCACAAAGTCCCAGAAGGACAACCCTCTCAGACACATGGTGAGACACTTGGGGATGGTGCTGTGCAGGGCCAGAAGATGGACTTGATCCTGATGGTCCCTTGCAACTCAAAGTATTTTGTGACCCTGTGACCTGTTTTACCTAATTCCACTAAAAGCCTCAGCATGACGTGTCAACAACAAAAAAAAGTTAACTCAGCTCTTAAGACCTCTTTACACCCATTCTAAGACAGAGAGACTAGCACCATCACCCCTTGAGATATTTTTGATAGATGCTCAGTAACTTTCATGAACAAGACATCTAGACAATAATTTGTAGTCTTGGTGACATCTCAGAGCAAAGGTATAACCTTTCCTGAAGATAAAGGCTTTCCACAATCACTGTAGGCAGTACTACAGCAGTAGTGCCAAAGAAATTGTCTCCCAGAATCTGCCAAGATACAAATGCACGTAGGATGGCTTCCAGACTGGCAAATCTATGACTGATCAACTTTACTAAGTGAGATAGTGGACACCTTCCTAGCAGCTGAGCTACAGCTCAGTTTTGCAAGATGTTAACCATTTGGGCACTGTTAAGTTTTAAGCAGTCACTGGCAGAGCTGGCTAAAGCAGAGGGCTTTTTTATGACTGAAATATTTATTGAAATGGTGTCATGCTCCTTAGCACTCTACTTAAAGCTTTGGCATTAGCAAAGCACATAAAGCAGGAGAAATAGGAGAGTGTTTTAAAAATATGACCAAATTTATGTTAGAGTCAGTGGAAAACCTAATGACACTTAAATAATGTATGAGTGGTTGTGCTTCTGAAAGGTAGGGAAAGATGAAAGCCATCAGATTTCCAGATACTAACAAGTTTGCATGGTGAAACATGAAAACACCCACTGTATGAAGAAAAAGTGTATCCAGCGCTAGAGAGCAAACCAAGGAGGAAGAGACCAGAAGCGAGTTTTGTACAAGACTGATCACACAGGCAAAGCAACTGAAAGAACAAAGGAGTGAGCTGAACTTAATTCTGATGATGCTTTACACTTGTATACCTTCATGCTTGTCCTTCTGAGCTTTCTTCATGGTCAGCTAGTAGATGCTGCAGCAGGACCAGGAAAGGTCTGCTGGAAGGAAGTAGAAACAGACCATTAGGATACTTTACACAGTCCTCCCATATTTATAGAATGCAACTTCTTTTTACAAACCCCACTTCTTACTGCTTCTTGGCCTGAAGAGTGTTTTGATAGGAAATACAGAGCTGCATTTACAATCAAAGGCAGAAGCAGGAGATCTGAAATGAAGAAGAATGGGTAAGACCTCTTCTGCTGTGTGTTGAGGAGATGCAAAAGAGGCAAACAAGTGGAAGGAAGGATAGGAGGCGGCTTGACTGCAGTTGTGCATTTTAGCACAGTTAATTACTGTCATGTATTTTCCATGAGTTTAAGTAGTACGGCAGCAGGATTTCTCTGTCCAGTTATTATTTATATATAATGTTGACCAAAATGGAACTAAATATTGTTTGAGCATGCACAGAAATTTTTTGTTCTGGAGTCTCTCCCTTTCAGGGAAACATCTATGCAAAACAGAAAAAGAAAAAACAGGGTGAATTTTAGGTATGATAGATTTGCAACAAATGAAATGCCCTTAACTGCTTTTTGTGTAACCAAAAACTTGATGCTTGCTCCACTGATTTTTTATTTGTTTATACAGGTTCAACTTTTTGCCCATGAATTGTTTCATTCTTCTCTTTTCTAAAAGGACTTCTTTTTCCCCTGCAAATAACACGCACACCTAATTTACGGGAGACTGCAATAGGTCTTGGAGATACACAAGCTTGAAAGGGTGTAAGACAAGCTCTGACTATTCCTTCCTGCAGCCCTGTGTGGGATAAAAACCCTACGAATGAGCTGTGTGTGGGAAGCATCTGGTTCACTAATTATTTAAGTGAAAACTTGCTTGGCTATCCTTCAGCATACACTAAAGTCCACTGAAGTTTGGACATCTCAAAGCTCTAAAATATGAGAGAATATTATTATTTTAATCATGTACTTATGTGTGGAGCCAGCCTTTTCATCCATATTCCTCTCCATAGCCAAGCTAGCTGTTTTCTGTCCTATTCCCGGAAAAACACTTCCTGTACAAGGAGGCATTGTTGGTCAGGGACCAAGGTCACTGGAAAGCTGCATATGTATTCTCCACCTCTCTAGGGAAATTGTTGTGCTTTTCCCCTTTGCAGAAGGCTTGTGAATGTGTTGCAACACCATGACTGAACTAAAAGAATAATGTTAATGGCAATTGAAATAATTGAGACACCATAATTTAGGTTTAAGTAAACAAGTCTTCAAATGATAATTTAGAAACATTAAATATCATAGAGAAATAACTCGAAATCTGAACACATGGAACACCAAAGCTGATACTGTATTTTGAAGAAGACATTTGTATTCCCAATATCTGTCCCAAAGTTGGTGACAATCTAAACACCAAATTCCCTCACATTAAGCAGAACTACGTATCAGGATAACAAGATGCAAGTCCACATCAGTGTGGTACCACTACTAATAATATCAACAAGCTTTGTTTTAAATACTTGTGACCTTTGACAGGAGGTCACTAAAACCTAATGAAGAAAAAGTGGAAAAATCACATTAAAAAAAAATGAATGTTTTCTTTTAGCTAGTATTTTATATAATGTCAGGTGACTTAAGCTGGATTTCCTTGGCCTTTTGGAACATGATGGTACAGTTATTTGCCATGAGTCCAAAATTCCATTCACAGGCTTTTAAAACAGGCTCTTCTGTCTGTGAAGTTGAGTCTGGTTGATATAATCATCTCTGCAAGAGCTGGACATACAGCCTGCCTCTATTGCTCCCACAGATGCTTATAAAAATTAAGGCATTACAGCAGAATTAATCTTTGTTGTTTTTTTCTGTCCTGGCTTCCAATAAACAGAGCTTTTTTTTTGATCATGGAAAGGCTATATGCATGTCCAAATAAGTTTGAACGCATTAGCTAATTGGAGCTGAATTTCTAAGGGAATAGAAGAGATTGTGAACCTAACAGCTGAGCAAGAAACTCTTTGCAATGTACCTCACAATGGTCAGGTATATTCAAATGATGCCTGTGGCAGGTTCTTTCCCATCCCTCTGACTTTTTAGTATCAATGCCAATTGCCAGGTATTTTCCCATTTGTTTCTGAATAATTTCTGGATCACTGGTGTTGCCTGCCTTAATTTTCTCTTCCTCTTTCAGCCAAGTCAAGAACAACTCAACAAAGAGGCTAGTTTCAACCTCGTGCTGTCAAGTTGCTGTAAACGGCAAGATTAAGTTTGAATTCACTAAAAAACTTGCCACTTCATAGGTACAGAGATCTGCTTGTTTTTAGAGGATGATGATAGAAAAGAATATGTAACCCCTCATACTTCTGTAACTAATTGCACCAACCACACACAGCAGAAATAATGTGTGATTACCACTTAATAAAAAAAAGTCCATGAACACAACCTACCACAACAGGCTGTTGAAACCTACTGAAACCATTCTATAAAAATACCAATTGAAAAGTAAAGGGGATTCTACATTACAGAAGGAAGAGGTGAGTGAGTAGAAGAAAGAAGCAGCAGCATCGGAGTCTTCCTTGAGAACATGGAAGTTGATTGGATGTGCTGGAACTTGGGAAAAGACCAACACTTCACTTGACACAAATGTGCAGATGCACCCTTTGAAAGAAATGTTAGGGAAACTTCTCTGAGGCACAATGATGTCTAGGACAAACCCTCATCTGCCATCGACTGCTTGTGGGTGATTTGCCAGTGGATTGGACATCCATGGGGCAATCCTGGAGCAGGGTCAGCCCTGCAAGAACTGTCAGAAACCAAGCTGGGTGGGGGAGCAAAACTGAGGCTTATAACTTGTGCTTTAATAGACTTCTGTCATCAAAGTGGTCATGGTGTGTGAGAAGCTTTTAACAGCAAACTGACAAGAAGACTGAGCCACACATCTCTGGGCTAGACCAAAGCCTTTGTCATCTTGGCCGGCACTGGGACTGCTGAGATACATTTCCTCAAGGAGGAGAACACCCTGTTTGTTTGGACACGGCCATTTTCTTCAACTAAACCAGTATTTCTGCTTTCACTGAGTGCAGGATTCACATGCTTTCATCTCTCGGTGGGGAATTTTCTTCGTATGAATTACAATGGCATCATTGATACGGTGATTTTCTTGGGAAGGTTTGCAGTAGGTTTGCAAGTCAGAAGCCCTTGCTAACAATCACTTGAGCAACAAATAATAACTTAAATGTCCTGGAATGCTAGTGCTTGATGTTTCAGAAGTAGCTTTTATTTATCATTCTGTATGTCACCTACCTACCTACCTACCTCAGATGATAGTGTTAGCTGTTTTCTACAGACAAATTGCAAAAATAAAAGTCTTGCACTTCAAACAGATATTTTTGCATTGTGATATCCACAACATCTTAAAAGCAGAAGTCTTCTTAAACAGAAGAGACTGTGGACACTTAACATTTTTTCATATTACAGTCAATCAAAGCCTATAATCACAGTCACATTGTGCCATTGCTCATTGACAAGTTCTGTTCTCTGAGACCTAACCTAAAGCTGGGAAGGTGTCTACTCCTGTGCTCCTGACCACAGTATGACGTGAGCAGTGTCCCCAGGAAGTGCAAGGGGATCTACCACTCACTGCCTATTCTCAGTTACAAAAGATCACATTAAATAATAAGATGAACTGAGGCAGAGGTCTCAAGTGCTCTAATCACACCGAGGCCAGCACATGTTGACTTTAGTGGTTTTGGACAAAATTCCTTCTTCTCTGTTAGTGGAAAAGTGAAACTGGATAATTTAGTAGCCTTCTAATGATCTGTGGTCTTTAGTGCTCCAAGCAAGGGGAGAGAAAAGGAGAGCAGAAAGATTCTTCCCAAATTGCTTTAAGTGTGTTTCCTTCACTCTAAGAAGTCCTTGCAGTACTACAGGCACTTTGGCACTAGTTCAGCTGAGGGTGAAACATGTATTTTTAAGACTCACCTGTGGTCTACTAACATGGGAACTGAGGATATATGTTAGAGCTTGAGCAACAAGACAAATTCAGATTTCAAAATTTCATAGACAGGTACTTCACAGAGGTAGCCACAACACAAAAACCCCAAGAACCAGAAAAAATCAAATAACGATTTGGTCAGTCAAAACAAGTGTAAGTAAGAAAAGTCCAACTTGCAGTGTTTTTGGTTGTTGTGTTTGTATTTGTTTTGATTGTATTTGGTTGTTTTTTCCAATGGCCATTTGAAAGGCCATAGGGAAAAAACTGCCCCTTCAAATGTTAGCACATAGATCTGTGACACAGGACTCTCTTAAAAGTGATTTGTCCAGTTGACTTGGGTGTATTTTCCAGTTGTACATTGAACTATTCACAGCTGCAAGGTATGCTAAAAATTTATCACATCACATGGTTCTGTGATGCTTTAAGTACTTACTAATGCAAGTTGCTCTAAATGACATCTCAAAGAAACAGGACTAACTTTCTTAAACATCTTGATGTCTTCCTCAAATACTGTATTGCTGTCCATGTATAAACATGCATATATACATATTTATATGTATATATGTATACATGTATACATATACATTTGCCTAATTTATTTTCCATTTATTTTATTAAAATGATGCCAATACTTCATGTGGTCTTTTAAAGAAATATATTCTGGGTTTATACTAATTTATGAACTTGGTTAATTACTAAGTTTTGCTAGACTTTTTAAAAATGTGCTCTTATTAAGCTTATTCAAACAATAAATTAATCTTAAAATGGCAGTTGAACCACTGTACCTATTATTTAACTTAAGACAGTGTAGAAGATAGCATACATATAGAAAGGCAGGGGGTAGCAACCAAAAGCATATCCATTACCAAAGTATTGCTTTTTTAAAATCACAACGGTCGTTCTAATTGTCTCTGTGTTAGATACTAGATATTGTTAGGTATTGTTTACCACAGAATAGGTTCATTCAGGGTGTAAAAGGTGAATGTGTGGCTTTCTCAAAGTCCTGTGCAATAATTCCTATACAAACTCTGAAAATGGAACTGATAATATGTCAATGATTACTATACAAAGAAGTTAAATATTACAGCTAATTTTCTCACTGAAATCTAATCCAGGGATTAGCAACAATGGGAGATCTGTTTTATTTGCATTTAATTTGTACCTTCACACTATTATCTCCCATGTTTTAGTTTCATGAAATGTGGTTCAGGCTATTATAACCACATTTCATGCTGCAGTTGCACTGTTATTTGAGCTCTATGCTAGGGAATTACTTACTGAAAAAATAAAGCCAGCATACTTTATTTAATTATACTAGAGCTGTGTCTAAGTACAAAAAAGTAGTACAGCATATATTTAATATGGAGCATGGATTAACAGTTTTATGAGACATAAAATCTATTTATATCATTTTCTATTTGCAAATCAGTTATATATCTTTCAACAAAACAAATGCCTATAGTGTAAAAATGAATAAGGAGAACATCAAACTAGCAATCATATAAGCAGTAAATAACATCTTAATTGGCCTGGAATGCTGGAGCTTGATTTTTTTGGAACTAGGTTTTATTTATTGACCTATATGGCATATTTATCTTTCCAGTGATTTGTACAAGTCTATACCATTTCCTCAATATTAGATCCGTGTATGGCTTTATATTGCAAATCCCATCTGGGGAAACAGCCAAGTAAGAGAAGAATCGTTGGTTCTGGAAAAGTCATCCATTTAAAAACTTTCACTGAGGCAAGGATAACCTCACAGTTTTCACACTTTGTCTTCTGATAAAAAAGAAGGGGGCAGAGGGAGAGGGAAGAAATGCAGCTATTATGCAGTTGCCACCCAATGAATGCTTCAACAGTCCTTTCCTCTTTGCTGGTTTGGCAGTGACAAGAAAACAAGGAAGGATCCCATGTGCACTGGGAAATGTCTTTTAAATGCTCCTGCCTATGTTCCTTTTACCAGTGAGACTAGCAGGCAAAAATGGGTATGGTGTGCTTTATACATGGTCCACAAGCTTTGGATTTGGTTCTTCTCAGAAGCGTTTGTGCAGATTTGCTCTGAACACCCACATCCTATTTCAAGCCACATGGCACTTCACCCCACGCTTTGCACAATACCATGCAGCTGAGAACTGGCAAATTCAGTCTTCTTCCACCAAGGCGTCTGATGGGAAATTCTCCTCCTTGCTGAAACATAGGAGTCTGCTCCTAAGTCAGTATACTAGAGAAAGAGGGAAATCTATCAATGACTCTCTTCTTTCTTATAAAAATGTACCTGAAAATGTCACCCTGGAGACACTGCTCAGTTGCTTCACTTAGGATTTTAAAAGACTGGTCCTAAAAAACTGCTTCTGCTGTTGACAATGGAAAAAAAAAAGTTTATAAACAGCAGTGTTGCACTTGCCCATCTTCTGCTTTTATGAAAGTGATGTTATAAACACAGAAAAGATCGTGCTCTGATAGCTGTCATTGCTCTAGTATAACCTTAGCTGTCTGGAAATGAGCTAATTAAATTTTTTGGTGTGTCTTTTAGAGAATACATTTGCATTTGACATAATTAGTGGTAGGCAGATCCAGCTATATCCAGGGGGAATCTCAAGACAACTGCTTTGCTGACTATTAGTGCCTAATTTCTGAATGTCAAATCCTGCACATCTTAATTTCTAGAGAATAAGCTCAATTGAACTTGCTCCCCAGTTATGCAAAAACTGTTCAGATAAAACCAAGTGGACACGAATGTAATGAATGTGGTTATTAAATTGTTTCAATTGAAAGAACCCTATTCTTATACCATCATAATGGGAACAATTTATCCCCACTGATCAGCCTGTCTCTTTTTTCTGAGCTCTCTTTGATCTTGAAGCATATTGCAGTGGTGTGTCCTATTGAAAAGCAAAACTGGGGCAATTTTAATGCTTTTGTACCTTACCAGTGCTCTATTTTTTCGTTGTTTAAAAATAGCTGTTAATTATAAGTGCAGTTTAAATGTCTCAAGTGACCCAGAAATGCAGGTTGGAACGAGACAGATTGTGTGTCTCATATAAAACAGACGTACTTTCACAGAGCAGTCTGAATTCAGCCCTCAATAAGTAACCTTCTCTAAGGTTATTTCAGTCAGGTATTGAGCTTGTCTAGCTTTTAGATATAAAATCCCACACATTTTGAACAATGACGACAAAACTTCATCTATATTTACCTCAAGAATAAAAAACCTCTTTTTCTGTGTGGGTGTATTTTGCTGGTAGTGGTTGATGGGATGAGGGCATTTCCCTTCGACTCCAGAGACTCAAGAGACCATATACCTCATTTAATCTCCACCTCTTCTGCTTCTTAATGTAATAAACCCATGCTCTTACAGAACATTTAGTGGTAATAAACTTTCACGAGCTCCTCTTATTTTGACTGGATTAGCACTGCATAAGTACCAGCCATACCTTGCAGATACAAGATTTCAAGCTTCTGTGTTTTGAGTGGCTCAAAGTAGTTTTTTTATTTTCTTTTCTGCCAACAATTGCTTTTAATTCCTGTCTGTGGTGAGGTTCATCAAGAGAAGCCTGAAAAGTAGCATGCAAATTAAATTAAGGCAAGCTAATGATTTACTGGAGGGCCTGAATGAATCAGTTACTTATATGTCTATTTATTTATATGTGGTTAGACAGCAATTTACAGACATTTCAATTCAGCAATAAGAACCTGTTTCAACTTTCTGATTAGAATAGGCTGTCAAGCGCATTGAGCTTGCTGAGATCTGCCATGTCCCTGAATATCAGTGGCACACATTTTAAAGCCACCATCACTTCATGAAACTGAATGGGTTAATGGTGAAGGAAGCCAAGGATCAACTGAGCTGGGATTGTTTACTGAGATCTCAGTCATTAAGAAAGACTGACATCCAGCTAAGGGCAAGACACTGCAGGAACAATTAATCTGTGAGTGTGGAAGAACCTACCTTCTCTGGAGATGAGTAGCAAATCTGATCTGAAAGAACATTTTAAACCCTTTTTCTCTATTTGGCTATTACACATAGTATATACATTTTCTTCTTCATGCTAGCTAAGAATAAGGTGGGGAAAATAAAAAAGGAGATAATAATCCCCCAAGATATCCAATTTTTTTGGCTCACAAAAACTTTTCTTAAAAAACCCAGAATTTTATGGCTCATGTTCAGACACATCCTTATATAGTCAGATATACATATGATGAATACAGAAAAATCCTCCTTTGATAGTGGGAATAAGTGTTCTATTTTGTTTCCTACTCTCTGAGAAATAATTTTCAATTCAATACTTAGAAAACTTCTCCTGAATCTCACAGAATATTAAAAGAATATATTTTTTTACTCAATACTGTGAGTTCAACTTCAAGAGAAGCCACAGACCTCACTATTTTCTAACATCAGTCCCTGAAAGGCCTCTTTGACTATAACTGCCTTTGGGAACTATCTGTAACTTTTGTTATAGAAACAGAAGTGCTTCCTTTATCTATTCCCACTTTTAACATTTAATGCTATCACAATGGAAATCAACAGATTTGATAGTAGCTGAAAAACAGCACATCTATATTGGAAATAAGAAAACTAACATTTGGAAACAGTGTTTATCAGTTATCACTATATTTCCACCTTTTGAGGACTATATATTGGTTCATAAAGGATTCTCAAGGCAAAGATGTCAAGAGACAATTTTCTGTTAAAACTCTATGGGCTTTATTTTAGCCTCTAAATTTTCACATTATTATTTTCTGAAGCACAGGGCAAGGACTGAGCCTCAGTTTAAACACACGAATAAGTTAGCCAACCCTTTGACAAAGCAGTGCAAACTCGAACTCAAACATATACTTAGAACTGAGCGCTACCCTCATGTGGGATGGATACATAATTCAAAGTTCTCCAGCAGTGAGAACTTTAATTTGAATTTAGGTGAAAGTATTTTGACTAGACTCGATGCCTTCTAAAGTGAATTAAGCAGGACAACTGTACTGCTAGAATTGTCCTCAGTGCAACAAAGCTTTATTTCAAGGTGGTTTGGGCCAACATTACTTTCTGTGCTTTAATTTTGAATTTCTGCTCTCTGATGGGTGACAGTGACAATGTTACTATACTAAAACCAAAGCAGTTTAATATATGAAGTAACAACTGTTACGTGGCACTTCCCAGCCCTCCCCAGCTCCCACACCCTCCCTCCCACCTCCACACACACACACACAGAATGGGAAATCAGCTTAGCAAAGGTTTTCATGTTTTGCTTTTCACAGAAATTGGCAAACCAGAAAATTTGTGTCTCTGAAATGAAAGAACAACCTTATAGAAGTAGAGTGGGTCATAACATGTGAGGAGAAACTATAGAGCAACAACACTCTAAGGAGGCAGAAGTCACAAAAACTTTCCTGAAATCCACGAGAGGCTGTACAGGTCATCCAAATAATAAATACGTAACAAAAAAAAGCAGACTGCAAAGTTAACAGGCAGCAGTGATAGAGCATTCTGCTGCTTTACATTTACTTTCAGTCCTGAACTGGTCTCGATTGAACTGTTGAACTGGTTTTATGGACAAGTAGTTCTATTCAGATTTGGAAAAGTTAATGAAAACATACTGACTTTTTGTGTTGGTAACATTAGTTAGACTTTTTATAAAAAATCTGATGAAGAATCTTTCAGTAAATTTCTATTTGTCAGGGAAAAAAACCCCACTATGCCATTACACTTGCTGGGAATAGAACTGTTATGTTTACTCCCCTTGTTTCAGATAAAAAACAGAACAGCGGTATGTTGCACATCAGACAGAACATATACATGCATATAAATGCTTTCTATATTCAGCCTTTGAATTTGCTGTCATGAACTGCAGTGAGTGAAACTCAAATATCCCTCAGTTTCAGAGAGGGATCCAATGATTTAAATACCTATGATCCCTCCAATGAAGCCATCTTTCTACTCAGGATTAATAAAGATTTTGCTGTCATCCTTTGTCTCATTTCAGACACTACATGACTTTGGAGGAGGTCCAGACGAGTGGAGAAAGAACAAGGTCAGGGAAACATGATCCATGAAGAAACCCCAAACACAGGTTGATCAGCCTCTAGAAATGAAGACTCTCAACAGACATGGTCACAGTGTTCCCCTGCTGAAAATCTTTGTGCCAAAAAGCAGAGAAATTTGTCCTCCCTAAACATAGATAGTAGAAAAATTAATTATAGGCTCGAGCTGCAGAAAGGTGCAATCAGGCTAGATGCTGAAGTTTTTTTGGGGAATGGTTATGGGAAGATATAACTAAAACATGGTGAGGTGTTAAAGGCAGCTTAGAGAGAAATAGCTGGGGAATGCATTTGAAGTGTTTACAAATACTTTGACTTTTTTCTTGTAAGTAGTCCTTCCATTTCCTTTCCCAGTAACTCACTGCATTTCTTCCTACTCTAGGACTTCCAAATAAAGGTTTATTGTTGTCCACAAAAATGCATTTATCAGTGTGCGGGTCCTTTCCTCTCCTTCCCTTTTGCCGTTTTTATCTCTATGTTGCAGCTATCCATGCAGATCTAATCAGCAAAGCAAACTAAGTTGAAAAAGTATAATGTAGGGAGATGAATGGGATTTTTGGTGGACCAACAGCACGTCTCTGTGTCTGTGTTTACAAGTATCTGATAATCAGTAATATTTTTACATTTTATGCTTAAACCCAAACTTGATGATCCTAAAATTGATGCCAGTGTTTCAGCTGAAGTTATATGCATCTGAGTTTTGTAGTTGTAACTGCTTTATGCTATATTTTCCTAACAAGACTACTATTTTGCTTTCCTTTTTTGCCCACAAGTTCCTTGGCATGCAGTGAGGAGAAGCCTGGAGCCAATTTCATGCTTACATCACAGTAATTCCAAAACTGTTTCATGTAAACTGAACAAAGTTTCCTTACAGGAGGTACAGAAACAGGATCCTTTCCAGACAGCTTCCTAATGAGCAAGCTTCTTCTATCTAATTCCTATTCTTTGCTTTGTCATACTTTACCTCTTAATCTGTAGTTTAATGAATTTCACTCTTGATGACAGATGTGCTTCAATAAAAACAGAAAAAAATATTCTGAAAAAGGGTTTGCATGAGACTTTTTTTTTCCAAGGAGGAGGGCTTTCAACACAAGATATAGAAGATAGATTTCAGATGAGGTAGGCTTCCTGTCACCAAGCTACTGCAGAAATAGGAGGGAAAACCACCTCTCCTCTGGCCATGGAAAGAATGAGCACACATTATGGTTTTGTTGATGTGATGTTTTTCTTTTTTTTTTTTTTTTTTAATTTAGACTCAGAACTGAGATACTGGTGATAGCACCTCACATCCATAGAAATTTAAGGAATCGTAGCTGGAGTAAATACCCTTTATGAGAAATCAAGTAAATGATTATCTGTTATGGTACTCAAACATTGGTGCCTCAGGCGCTGGGTGGAGGCCAAGTGAATGAATCTGTAGCATACTCTAATACTGGACCATATGGAACAGCTGGGCCTTGATTCAAAATGTATTTAGTTACATGTGTATTTTTAAATTCTTCTGCGCAGTGGATTTATCATATACAACTCAGTCCCATTTCCCAGGGCTTGTGCTTTATGCTCCCGCTCATTGCATCCCATGGCAGCTGCAAGCACTGGTACCCAATTCAGGGCCATCACCCACAGATTTATCAGGTGTTGTCACCATTAGCTGTAGGCAGAACTGCCAAGAGGATGCTGCTTATTATGTCTTTTGCTGTAGTGGCTCTATTTGAGAGCAAAACTAGAGAAAAAGCCTTCAATAAGCTGTGTAATTCTTCCATAAATAATATTCCATTCCAAATAGCCAAGAAATTTTTGCTGCCCATATTTTGTGCCATGCTACCCTTTGAGACAAACTGGTGTAAAGCTCAGGGTATCTTCCTAGGTGCTAAATCCACACTAATCACTGAGGAGGTAGGAAAGAAGAAATTCTTTCTGAATTTCTGTGATTCCTGGTCCTTTACTCCAAATCCATTAATACACAGGGAATTAGCATGATTGGACCTGCTGGTAGCCAATTAATTGACTGACTCTGTAGCTGGTGATAAGGAAAATGATTCAACTACAATTCAAGCACTTCATTACATCCTGCCCCAAGTCAACATTATATATATTCTCTGTATTTCAAGATGGAAAACATGCATTCAGCCAAAAGACAAAAGCTTTGTGCACAAAAAATTGTAATACACTTCTTTATATTTTCATGCAAACTGAAGTTAGAGGACAGTTTTCTTCTGTCACAATTCCTTGCTGCCACAAGGGAAAACTTACTTATTTGGTGGCAGGAAATTTCCTGCCATTTCAGAGGTCTGTTTCAGTGGTCAAGTTAATTAATACATCATTGTAAATTAACTTAGTTGATTTAGCTATGTGTGTTACTTGTGAATTTGATCCATAAACTGTGTGTGTAAATATGCAAGAAACAGTACTGTTTCTAAAACAGTAGAGAAAATGTGATAGAGTGAATGTCTTTCATTTGCTCACTTGCAGAGAAACTTTGGATCAATCATGCAACTCTTCTGTGCCTGACTTTTTCTTCTTTAAAATTATGATAATGAAAGCCCAGAATTTCTTGTAAAGGGGTTCAGAGATAAAAAATAAAAGCAAAGTGACACTCATTCCAAAAAAACAGTTGAGGTTGGATTACTGAACTCCCATAAGATATAAATGAGGATTTTTTTACTTCTAATCATAGCTAATTGCAGCAAGGCTGTGATGAAAGTAATGGGAAGTTTAGGAAGACTTGATGTGACAGTGTGAGAGGAGACTGAAAAGATCAAATAGATTAGAGGGAAAAATGGAACTAAAACTTGATCTTGTTCTCCCTGGAGTCAATGGCACAATTCTCTTTGACTTTATGTAGCACAAAGATCCAGATTCAGAGGATGACCAAACAATATAAACACATATACATGAATAAATGGTGTAGAGGCAGTCAATTCCTTAAGGTAAAGAAGTGACCTATCAGTGAAATTGCAATGGAGGCTCCTTAGAGCAAACAGAGAAATGCCTGTCCTTATGCAAAACTTCTGACAGTTCGGCACTGCACAAAGATGAACAGATCAAAAAAGGCACAAAAATTTTAAAGATAAGAATACCCACAACGACATATAAAAACAATTCCTAAAAGCTATGAAAATTGGAATATTACAGGACATGGCTTAAACCTAGAATTGTGTAGAAATTAAGCCTAGAATTCTATAGAGACTATGCCCAAGATAAATTTTCTGTTTTGCAACTTTATGCAGCTTTGGTTGTCTTGACACCATCAAGGCCTGAGAAGACAATTTCACCTATCTTCTGTTCTCATGCATCCTTAAAGTCATCAGGCAGTATTCTTCTTTCTGTCCTTTTCAGACAGGTTATGGGTAATGGATGTATTCCAACTGTTGAGAACAGGAGGTATGGCAGATATGAGAGTTTAAATGCAATAAAAGGAATTAGTTAATATTTCATTGTTTCCTATGCATCGCTCTTTGGCTCCTACATAAACCTTTCATTTTTAGACTTAACTCTTGGAAGCTTTTGGTTTGTGTTGGTGTCATGGGAACTTGAATCTTACATGTAGAACTGCTTGAAGTGTGTGGGATTGCCACACAGTCAGGTATTTCCACAGAACCACTGTTACAACTTCTATCAGCCACAGGGATGATAACATCTGAATCAGACACTCCAATTAGAGTATAGGGAAACAGGTGTGTCCTCCAAAACATTCTATTATTGCCTTTGGATTTTTCCAATTGCTAAAAAACCCCTTTCAATATTTTTTTCCTACGCTATTGAACATAAAGAAGTAGTTTTTTCCCATGTAATTTGTACATTGAAGAGGGTAAAAAAAAAAAGTCTTGTTTTGATGACACATAAAAAGATGGTGGCCAATATGCTTTAAGTGAGCTCATCCTACTCTAGGAAGTGTAAGCAAAGGGCAACATTTTTCAAAGAGCTCTGTAAAGCCACCAGAACACTAAAACTGTGTGCAATCAAAGTAGAGGCAGAAACTAACTTCACAGAACTGTCTAATTTTAACTAGTCTTATATGAAAAAATGTTTAGAATCTGGAGGTTTTGACAGGTAAGAGCAAATCATTGCCTCTCAATCAGTAGTTTAGGTGGAGTGTTAGCTTAAATCCTCCTAAATATGCTGATGTAAACACCTGAGCCTCCAAGAAAGCATGTTTTGAAAGTGAAGGCAAGTGCTTAAAAGTGATTCTAGTACTTAGAAAGCTAAATAATTTGTTTTACAGAACTATGTTTATGAACAAAAAGAAAAGAGACAAAAACTACCTAGAAGTAATAGGACATGGTAGGCATGAGGGGACTGACTTTGCAGCCTTTGTGAAACCAGCTTCACTGGAGCCACGTGAGTATGTAGAAGATTGCAAGTCTGGGTGTGGAGGATAATTTTGAAAAAAAATCTGAAATCCAGATATAAACGGTCCTCAGTGCAATTCTCAGGCCAGAAAAATGATGGAAAAAAGTTTATAATTTTTACAATGGTACCAGAGCTATTTTCTCATTTAATATTTAAATCCTGACCCATCATGAATATATCAGCTAGTGCACACAAATCTCCTCAACTTCTGCTTAGTCCAGTTGCTAGCCATTAGACCTGGGAAAGTTTCATGCACTTCATTAGGGAAAATGTGTTGGCCCAAACCTGACCCACCTAAAAAGTGAGTTTCAGGGTTCTCAGACTGTTTCCCATGTTCATGCCTGGGAAGGATCTCTTCAAAACTGGAGGGAGAAAAAACAACTTAAACAAGGCAATCCATGTGATTTGTGAATGAACAGGTAGTGAAACAAGAACATATCACTTAACAGAACACTTGTCATTCTGGTGTGTCATTTCCCTTCTCTCAATTAAAATGAAATTTGACTGAAATACAGGCTCATACTCTGATGTACCCTGCTCCTGCACTGGTTTTACACTGGCTAATTCACCAGACTTAGCCTGGGATCAAAGCTGCCCCCCTGACTTTTGCTTCTCCTTTGTCTAAGAAAATGAGTTGTTTGCAACTTAGACTTACACATTGTAAGATTTGATAAATGAGTTTTAACCTGAGGTCTCTTGTTAATTGGGATGTCTAAAACTTGTTGTTTCAGTTAAAACAGACATCTGAAGATATTTGGGGACCAAGACTCAAGCCAAGAAATATTAATTAATTCAATGCCTAACCACTTGGAGGGTAGAGCCCACTGGCCATATGTTGGAAGTACAAAAACTCTTCTCATAAAATACTCTGTCTTTTAGCATAATAGAAGCTAACTCAAACCCTTAATGAAGATTAAAAAAAAATAAATCAGGGTATTTCTTTAAAAATTATTTTTATCATCCAAACACTGTTATTGTCCAGAAACACTTCAGTTTAGGAGCACTGCATTCCACAAGAGCTGCTGGTGGGATCCTACTGGATCTCCATTCTTACCCAACAGTAAATGGGAGAGTGAAGAATTCCTTTTCTTTGCTGGGGATGAAACAACTCAAATTAGCCTGCATTTTATCCTAAACATATACATGGTTGTGATTTAGTGATTGCTGCATTTGAAGTTCACAGGAAAATCTACCTGGTGAAAATTCGTCCATACACTCAGGTCTTCAGTTGATAGCATTCTGAAGGTGAAGATCAAAATAATTTGATGCTATAAGCATTTCAGTCAAGTTAAAAGTGCATTTTGTAAGATCCTTGCTTTTTAATTTGTTTATTTACCCTGTTACTTTCACTAAGCATTAAGCAAACAGATTTAAATCAATAGAGAAGAAGGTAAATGCTTTCAGTGAGATAGAAATTTAAACAAAAGAAACACAACTATAAATCAGAAAAAACCACTACTTTCTTTTATTCCTCTTTAGGCAGTTTTAATTCCTTTTGGCCATTCAAATTAAAGCCAAAGTAGAACTGCTTAAAACAGTACAAAGCAGAGCAAACACCATTTCTTTCAAAGACAATATCCCTTAGTTTTCTCTGTGAAGAATCCTCCACTTCAGAGATCTTTCCTTGTTTTGTACAGAATTGTTGAACTTATTTCCAAGTGACCTGTAACTTTGTTAAGGATATGAAGGTAATTGGATAATACATTTACCATTTAATAAATTGAGAAATGTATTTTAGCAGTGTAAGTATAGCTTACTCAGCACTTCCACCCCCAGCTTAATAGCCTTTTCACTTTCAATAAAAACAGAGAAGCCCTGGTTTCATACTATACCACAACAGAGTTCTTGCAATTGATTTGAAAACATGAGCAGGAGAGACAGTTGCCGGAAGGGATGAGCACCACCAGCCCCAGTTGCACTGCCCTGAGAAGGCAGGAATGGCAACCACTCAATGAACATGATTTACTGAACCAGACCTACCCTCAGATTGCTGGCCAGATGAAACACCTCTAGAAGCCTACCCACTGGAGAGACAAGCATGGGCATTATTTAATGCCAGAGATTTTTTTGGGAAAGGGACCAAAACCATCCTCTGTGGGAGGAAATGTGAGAGGAGATTGCTTGTTACACAGAGACAGTGAGAGAGAATTGAGCTGTGAAGGTGAGGATATGGCTGGCAAGGAGAAGAAGGTTTGTGTACAATATATGGAAAGGAAAAGAGCTGCTGGCATAGAATGTATCAACAAGCCAGCACAGATAAGAAGGAAGCAAAGCCTGTGTCGAAGGTAAACAGTTCAGGATTGAAAAGCGCAGCCTTGCCAAGAATAATAATTTATAGATAATTAAAGAAAGAAAGGTTTGCATAAATATGGGAAAAACTAAGAAAGGCTCAAAGTGGACTTTAAAAATCCCCATTAACCTTATGATTCAGCATATTACAGCTGACAGCAAACAGGAAGAGGAAAGACAGACATTATATAATTAAGCTTCACACAATCTACTTTTTAATAGGTGTTATCAATCAAATTTTTATGTTAACTTGGGCAGGAGAGGTTGCTTTCATCCCAGAATCATATCACAAATTGTTCAGTGTTGGAAACTGCTACTTATCAAGAAAAGTTGCTGAATACTACTGTTTCAGAGACAGGTACTATTTGTGGAATCAGCAAAAGACTTTAAACCCCTCACATTTTTACATAAAGATTCAAAAAGAGACAAAAGCATTACAGCAAGACAAATCTTGCATAAAAATATATGTTCCAGGTCAATATTAAAATATTGTGAGGAAGTTTCTAATATTGTACCTGATCTGTAGATGAATCTGGTAACATGAAACTCTGGTGCCCTGCCTCAAGTACTTAAAATTGCAAAAATTGCTAGTAGGAAAAAAAACATTTTTATCAAAACAATTTCAAAAAAGGCTGAAATGGAAGGGAAGACTGTCAGGAAGTAAGCTAGAGAGCTCTGTTTATCTCTGTATTCTCTATGCCATGTAATAGCTGCTTTACAGTAATAAAGAAAATATAGCAAGTGGCATAAAACATGGCACTCACACTCCTCTCTGCCCCTCTATGATTGTCCAGTGGCAAAATTATTTTCTATCTAGAAAGTCTCCCAGAACAAATATATTATATTAAGCAGGATTCTCTTAGGATGTTAACAGTATGAAAAAGAGTTGTTTTCCTTTCTAGGAGGCAACTTTATCGTTTTTCACTAAAACACTAGGTGCATGAGTGTCCTTAGAGTATTTTAACAGGAAATAGTAACAGACACAATTTCTCTTAATATTTCAATATACTGCAGAGTAACAAAAATCTGCAAAGGTTTGTGCAGCTGAATATATACATACTTTTTTTTTAAACACAACTTTTGACATGGAAAATACACTATTAGTAAATGGATCCTTCTTACACTTTCAGATTTCATTGGTGCTTAAAGGAAGGTTTGATTTTTTATCTCTCGAAGATGAGGATAAAACCATTTTCTGACACACACATAATTTTTTTGTGACATCTTAAAGCAATGTATAGAAGAAAATGTGAGAGTGTGGGCATGTCAGTGTCTTACCTAACATGTCCCAAACCCAAATGTAATAGATAATTTCCTATTCAAATGATATGCTAAAACTGCTTATTTTCTTGTGTGTGTTGCAGAGGGAAGGTTTGGTTTCATTAATACTTATGTTGTATACATGCTTGAGTTGCTTCACAGCCCTTTTGCCTATTCACTAGGATGATAGCTAGAGGCAATCAAACGGAGGCCAGTTGTACAATGCTCCTTTGAACAAGGTTTCACAGAAATGACATCTGTTGTGCATACAACCCAGCTTTCAAGAACTAAAAGAGGTGTTACTAACATTTCACTTCCTCATGCAAATCTCTAGGTTCCTTAAATTCTGTATGTATTCCATCACAAATAGTACAGTTTTCTTTGTGAAGACACACAGCTTGATTTGGGTATTAAAGACATCTTGAAATTCTTACATCTGGACTGGATAAGACATTTCTTTGTCTCTAGGGCCTAAATAAATATTGTACTAAGGGAGATTCATCTGAACCAGCAATTGGGAAAACTGAATCTGCTGAAGGCAAATGTATTTCTTATTTCTTGGCTACAATATTAGTAAGTGAGGTGTGAAATCTCACTTTAATGATGTAGTATTTGCAAGTAACTCAAAGTAAAATACTTGTGCTACATTCTGTTCACCTTACTCACTCCATTAGTCCTACCACCTTCAACTTCAACTCCATTAGTCCTACCATCTTCAACTTCAAGTCCTTCCACCATGCCTACAGCAAGTGGGATTTTTATTTTTATTCTTTTTCAGTCTGTAATTTGGTTTTGCACAATGACAGAACAGAGAGACATGCATGTAGTAAGTTTAAATGGCATTGACTTTCCCTAGTTCTAACTTCTAATCTTCAGGTTAGTGTTGGAGTCTTGTTCAGCAGTTTTGTCTCTACAGCTGAGGCTGGTGTTCTGTTCCCAAAATGTATGGGCATCAGAGGAGTCCCATTTTACAACCTGCTTTGGGTTTACCTTGTTTGCCTGCCTGAAGCCAAAACTTGACTGCCTCATTTTCTGCAGGGTCAGTGGTAAAATACTATGGCAATATTGAGGGATTTGCAGGCTAAACTAGATAGCAGTGCTTCAAGAGAAATCACAAAAGTACCTGCATTTAAATAAGCAGGAGATAAAAGGTCAAATCCGTACACAGTCCAGTACTGACAGAGGAATGTGTGTTTATAAATATAATGGAGACCAGTGGCCAGCCAGTGATTCCCACTGCAAAAAAGCATCCGAAACCAGCCATTACCAACAAAACCTTGTGTAGCATAAGGCCAGTGATGTTGGGGAGACTGGATTCACTTCTGTGGAGGAAGTTCTTGCCTTAGAAAGGCTACAGCCTTCTTATTAAATAATAATTTACAAAAGATTTTAACCCCTGTGGGTTTCTACAGCATCTTGACATAAGTTGTCAAAGATTTCTTTTATAAGGCGCTTTCCAATATTAATCTACTTAGTCAATATCTTACACTTCTGCATATGTATGTGACGATTTCTAATTTCAGCTTTAAATATGTATAAAATTTATTCTGACTTTCCTATCACAGTGCTCCTCTCTTCAATTTTCAGCAGAGTGACTGCAGTGGGTGACTACTGCTAGGGCACACTGAGATAAGAGCAACTGCTGCTGAGCCTTTCAGTAGCAAGTGCCTCTAAGCCAGAGCTGCACCAAGCAGCAGCTTGGATGGGCCAAGGCAGCTGACTCAGGCAACAAAACTTGAAAGATCATTATAATTAATGAATTCAGACCTTGAGTAGGCTGACAGTGCTGGATTTACAAATCCCTTCTAAAACACACAGGATTGATGCTGTACTTTAATTAGCCACCGGGCTGATTTACAGCTTCCAAAAGTAGATGTCATAGCATGCAGAGATGCTAAACAGCACCTTTGCAAGAGCCACTCTTCAGGCTAGTAGAACTACTTCAGGTTTCCAGGTTGGCTGTTTGTCAAGCCTGCAGCATTTGGTGGCTTCCAGTAATAAATTTTTTGTTTGTTTTATAAACAGTTTCATTCAAAACTTTAAAGAACCTTGGCAGCACTTAAGTGAACACAGCTTACAGTGCAGAATGAAAGTCAGAGCAGTAAATGGTCAGGGTGTGGAAACAACCTGCAAGTTTGGAAGTTGCAAAACTCTAAGGTGATATATCAGTTAGCTCACATTAATAAATAATTCTGCCGATCTAATCTGAATGCTGCATACAGAAATGGTAATGTGCTTTTGGGTCTGATGAACTCACAAAAGAGTGATGCCAGCATTGTGTTGGCAGTGACAGGAACAACACTATGATTTTCACATACACATCCAGGGCAAAGAAAAGAAAAAAAGAAAAAAGTAAAAAAGAAAATAGCTGCTTCTTTTTTTAACAGGAACAGACTGCACTAAAAGTCTATAGGCACATGAATTATCTTTCTCCTCCGTGTCCTTATGCACTTTTAAAATCCCCATCTCCTTTTGCTACTTGAGATGGCTGAGCAGGTGCACTATAGGCAGAATACAGGCCCTACCTCCTACCCCCATTTGCCAAATTTGTAATGTGAAACCAGCTACATAAATTAATATTCAGGCATCCAGTCTGCCAAGCCTTAGAGCCTTTGAAAAACACTTCCCCAAGTTTGACACAAGCTTGGGTTTTTGACACTTGTCAACATACACATAATGATTAAAAGTGCACCAAAAGTGAGGTAAAAATGCAAACTCGGAGTTAGTTGACATCAGTGTCTTCTAGATCAAGTGTTTCATGGTTAGGACAAATGAAAGAAAGGTGACCAAAAAAAGACAAAAATCATGAAAAGTATCTGCAATGTGGATATTGCTTAACAAATTGCATTGAATGTTGACTGTCCTGTCATTTAAATGCTGCTACAACCAGTGACAGTGTACAAGACAGGGGCACAAGGAAAGAGGGTTACCTCACATACCAACAGGTCCCCATATCACCAGAAGAGAATGAACTTAGAATGCAGTGTCTGTGGTAGCCCATCCCTTCCTGTACCTTGAGTTTGCTTCTTGCAAACACTGCTCTACCAGGAGTAGTTCCCCTTGGGAACTTTGCAGAACAAACAGTGGACAGAGGACAAGGGACTTTTTGCCAGAAAGCCTTCTTTTTTAAGATATACTGCCCTGACAGGATGCTGTGCTTCCCTCCAACAGCATTTGCATTGCATAAGCTCTTTCAACAGTTTTTAAATAGGCAGGGAAATACAGTCCACTTGTCAAACATCAACTGGACGCATAAAAATACACTCAGAATTCTTTTATAGAGTCACTGTATTTTATAAAGGATTTAGTTTCACACACTCTGTGGGGTCAGAAAGCAACTCAAAAGGGAAAACTCTTTCTGTGATCATGTCTTCTGCACTGGGGAGTATCACACACAAGCAAATAGTGGGTGACTCATACATGCTGTTTTTTGACTCTGGGTTAAACTTGGAAATAAATTAAGTCAATCTGCTGATACAAATCTTCCAGAAATTATGGCTATCTTGAGTTATATGGCACACTATTTTGCCTAATTGCAGGTATATTTGAATTCAAGCAGGTGGTCAAATAAATATTTAAAGGTGAAATGTATAAATGAAGACAAAACAGAACTAGTAAATACTGAAGTGATAGTCCTTTTTAATGGTGTAAGAGCAAGAAGATTGTCATGCAAATATATAGGAATGGTTTAAGTAAAAATAACATGTGCTACCATAGAGTATTTCTAACTGTGAATAAAGATCTCTCATTTGAAGAAATTATGGTTTAAAAATTTAAAATAAAATATTTTCTAGTTAAAGACTGTCTTTGTTTCCAGGCCATGATTATGCCTCTATTTTTCAGGATATTACTAATGCCAGAAGAGGCATAAGAATCAGTTAATTATTAATAAATTGTAATCATATTTGATGACAGTGGAATATAGACAGTATATAATAAGAATTGGCTTGGAATGAGGATGAAGAAGAAATTGTTTAAAAATTAATTTTTTTGGAGGCTGTTTCTTTTGTGCTTTTTGATCATAGGCTAAGTTACAGCCATCTGTCTGTTTCTGCATCTATCTAAATATGTGCCTGAATATATTTTTGGAGGTCATGTCTAATTTACTGGGCCAGCAGAAAGTCACCTCCACTCTAGATTAATTCACTTGCTAAAGCTTCAGATAAAGAGGTCGAGGTCATAGCTAAGCCAGTTTGTAGAATAGGAATTGAATCACAGCTACTTTCCTATGTTGAGAAATGTAGGCAGTTTTTCTCTGTGATTCATTTCATTTTAAGTGCACTCAGTTCTGTCTCTCAAGCTTGAGAATATTTTTCAGCTATCCCTTTGTTTTAGATCTTCCTGAGCACAACTTTTTGTTAGTGAAGAGAAAACAAGAATAGGTTTAAAAATGCCGCTGAAGTTTTGAGTGCCCTGTACTGAATTTCAGATGACCCAGGGGAAAATTCTCTCAACAGATTCTTGGAGTATAATCAGTCCAATCACAAAACTTGTGGTTTCTTTTTTTTTTTAAGGAAGAATAATTCTTAATGATTAATTATTAACCAAGGACTTCTGAAATTTCAAGTTCCACCTATCTTGTATAATTAAATTTTACTTGGTCGCCAAATGGCTCTCTTTGGCATAAAATAAGGATCAATTCTCTGTTTGTAACATGGTAATTTAGTATTAAAGCCTTTCATCACCATAGATGAAGTACTGAACTTAACATGTCACAAGCTTTGTCTTTAATTTAAGTCAAATACATCAAACATATCCGAAATTAGAAAAGTAATTATGGAGATTAAAATCTCAGTTATTTGAAGCCTGTCAATTGGAAACCATGCCAAGTTCATAGCTTAGGTATCGAAACCTGAAGAAATTAGGTTTTCACTAAAGAAAATGCTAGCACTAGCAAGCAGAAAACATAACTGACATTGCATCCAAAGTTCTTAGTGATAGAGACATAGCAGAAGTGAGAATTTAATTAGTAAGGCATTCTTCCTCTACAGTTCCAAGCAGACCACTGAGAATTAATAAAATTGTTTCTGACTTCTGAGGAGAATACTATAAAGGACTGGGCACCAGAGAGTCATAGGACTTAAGACATACAATTAGGCAAATTTACAGTGCATGTTCTACGCATAGTGCTGTGCTATGTGAATCTTGTGTAATGCAGTTGTTTGCAAAATCCACAGCTTAGTGGCAGCCAAGCCCACCAAAAAAACACTACTTGACTGTGCTAAATATGCCTGGAAAAGAGTGTTTCCAGTGCCAAACCCCACAAAACAAGAAGCTCCAAGAAAAGGCATCCTGTGGTGTGCATGATTATTTTGCTGTACAATTTTAGAAAATTTGCCAGTGAGATTTGGGCATAAGCAGACCAATGTTCAGGGTAGGTAGTAGTACATATTAAAATTAAGTAAAAGAATAATCAGCTTATCTGAAAAGCTCTTTGTTCACTTACTTCTACATAACAGATTCTTTTCTTCAGAAAGAAATCATAGCAACTGAATGTTAGATGCTATTTTTATTTTGCAACATGAAGCATAATTATTTAGAACATTTGCTAAAAGAGCACTTTCCAACCCAAGAAAAATATATTGCAGTACTGATATAATATCTGCAGATATTCTCTCGTTCTGAGTACTATTGCCTCTGTGTATATTCAAAATAACATTAACCAGAAATATGAATGACTCATAATTGTGTTTCTGGGAGCTAAAAAGACTCAGGGACCTATCAAAGACCTGAAAGTACTCCAAAAATTATCCTATAACCCCTGAGAGGCTTTTGGGTAAAGGGTATTATTCTGAGACTCCATCAACTTGCTCTACAACTGTTTTATAGCCCTCATGCCAAAACGACACTAATTTCATTTTGATATATATATGGTCACATAGTTCCTTGGAAATGATTATTGCTTTTATTTGCTAAATTGGGGTGAATGTCAAATCATGAGTGTAACACTCTGGGACATCTAAATGCTAAAGGTTTCACCAAAGGTTCCTTTACTCTGGGTCAGTGCATGGGAGAAAAACCAACCAGATATTCTCAAGTGGTCAAAATTACACAAAACTTTTCTAGCAAAATACAGAAAATTAAGGACCTTTGGCAAAGGATTTACTACAACACCCAATTCAACATAAAGCAGTTTTCATAGCATTAACCTAGCCCATTTAACCTAAAAGCCTTTAAACCAATTCAGTGCTACATCACCCAAAATGCTCCATGAAAGGAGAATTAGGACAAGAAAGAGCAAAAGACAAAAAGATAGCAAAACACATATATAGCTACCAACCCTGGGCTCCAGTGACAGTGAGGTGCAAACTCCAGGAGCTTGAGAGCATCAAGGCCATGTGCTTCTCTCATGGTCACCTTTTAAGCCCTAAGGTCTCTGTGAACCCTCCTACCAGGTAAATGGCCAATGAGAAGCTGGGTTAGGCAACACTGCCAATGACTGACAGGCACTGTGGGGCTGGGGGACTCGGGGCTATGCAGGCATCCCAAAATGTCTCAAGACATCCATCCATCTATCCATCCATCCATCCATCCATCCATCCATCCATCCATCCATCCATCCATCCTTCCAGGCTCTGATAATGCAGCACTTGTTTCCTATGTTCGACCTCAGCCTGGATTCACTGCTTGTATTTACAGTCTGCGTTTCACAGTATGCTGTTACTTAAACATTTTATTTATCAAAATAGAAATAGAGGTACAAATAAAGGCACCAAATGTGAAGTATAGCCGGAAGGTTTTGACAGAAATAACAGCAGGGCTACTTCATCTTTACAGCATTTGAGTCAGTGACATTGCAACTGACAAGGTTTCTGCTTTGAGCATTTAATTTTGTGATTTAAAGTACAATTCAATACAACATAAAAAGGAGGAATGTCCAGTTCAGTCACACACATGGATCCAAAAGTTTACAGTGGTATGAACACTACTGTACTTCATTGTATTTTTCATTTGAATATATTAGATGCTTACCTGCTATGTGCATGTAAAAATAGTGGTACTCAGACAATAATATATTTTGAAGATGTCTGAAAATTAACTCATACTTCATAATACAATTTTTTTAGTTGACAGAACATGATAAATAAAATTTTAAATTCATGTCAACTTCAGAAATTATACTGAAATTCAGAATCTGATCAAAGCATATGAATAAAATTCCAAAATAATTCAGAAATAATTGAAAAATCTATTTGGTTGAGGAATCTTTGTCCAATATATAATGTTACTCAGTTTCATACATTAGATTATATCCTTATAGAAGGCAATATTAAATTAGACAAACCAGACTTGTGTAAATGTAAGAGGTCAAAATGTTTGAGTTACTCTGAATAAAAAGAGAGCTATGACCTTCCTACTGACACCTGTGTTTGTCTTCAGAATACTACATTTTGTTACATCAACTTTTTGTTAGTTATACATATGGTGAAAAATTATTGTTCTCAAACAACATCACAACCCCCACCTCCTTGTAGAAGACAATATTACTACATGTTTTTTCACCTATCAACTCTGATAATGTAGAACCTGTTTCCATACAAACAAAATGCCTGGAGAGACTTGAAAGGTTTGTCTGCAGTGTATCATGAATAAATAGAGAGAGAGATGATTGACTGGAAATAATAGAGTAAAAACTTCATGGCAATCATGAAGAGAGAGAATGGGGTAATATTCCTACCTTGCTACACCTCATGGTGTCTCCAGCAAGATCTAATCTCCCTGTCTGACCAGGTCTATTGTAATATCATTTTAAAAAATCAAAATAATTGCATTTACTTCTTGTTGAAGCTGGTGTATAATAAAAGTAAAATCCAGATTGCACAGATTGCATAGGGGTTATTTAATGAAGATTCAGTTGTTCTACCAGAAACATGAACTTCACCACTGGTGGAGATGTCCTGGCTGTCTAACTCGGTGGCTCCTTTGTAACAGAATATCTGGACAGTGCAGATGCCTGAGCTATAGGGAATAAATGAATTTGCCAGAGGTGAATTGGCTATATCCATTGGCTACACCTGCTTTGTGTCAGCTGCTCTGTCTGTGGGAGTTTGTTATTAAATTCTATCACATTTCTGATATGGGAAGTAGGTATGGTCATGTTGAGTTTGATCTTAAGAAGCATACTCAGAAATACATGACAACTTGTAAAACAGTCTTGCTTTAAAGTATTAAATGAAAATGTTTGGGACAGTTTACCTTAGACAGGAGAGGTATGAGAAGAGACACTATGCAAACATATAATGCAATACATGCTCTGGAGCACACAGAGCCATTCATTTCCACTCTTTCTTGAGTGTGAGAAGGTATTTAACAACACCAAATGGTGGATATTAAAGAATGATCAATTAAAAAAAAAATCTTTCACACAAGATATATAAAAAATGTGAAACCATATCACAGAGGCTCTTGGAGGACAGGAAAGTAATAGGATTAAAAAAGGATTATACATTTATATGCATATCTGGAAGAGTCAGGGGTATAAAGATACAAAGCATTTTGCAAGGGCTATTAAGCCTTGCATTCAAGCCTTACACTATCCTGTATTAATGAAGGTATTTCTACACAGGCTCTCACAGGCAGAGATGCCTGGCTCTGCTGATACACTGGGGACACTAAAAACGAAGCAGCTTCTTCCACTTCAGCCCAGTTATGGCATTATGGAGCCAAGCAAGGGAAACTGAACAGACTGTCAGATTACCAAAAAAAAAAAAAAAAAATTTTGGACCACCTGAGACTGGTACCAAGACCCTGGGTCTGAATCACTTTTGTAAGGACGATGTTCCTGAATCTTAGTGCTCCCATTCATATTTGTATCTGTTCAGAGGGATCATTCCCATGACAATTGGCTTTAGCCAATTGTGCAATGTAATGCAAAAGCAGAGCTATCCCAAAATTAAAGAAAACACTCAACAGGTAAATTCTGGAATTTCTGCTGTATTATATTTACTTTTCTTTCTGAGTGTCAGAAAATTTAGTAATTTCCCTTTTGCATACTGCTGCAAAAGCCAAAGAGCTGTTACAGAAAACATTAGATTTTCAAAACTTGCCTCAAATTTCTCAAAAATCAAATTAATATTTAGTTGCTTCTGTAATTTATTCTCAGTGGGCTTTTCCAGGAGTGTTGTATAGACCAGAAGAGCTTTTTCTCTCTCCAAGTTGATACAGCCACTTGCCTGACAGAGAGGACGAAATATAGTCACACAGACATGCAAGTAAGTAATGTACAACTTGTTTTCTAGGATTGATACCCTTTCCAGCTGACACTTGTAAGTGTATAAAGAGGATGGGCACTCTTTTCTCTGTAGGTGGTGGGGATTGACTCTTTTGTAGCATGTCATAAGTAACAAAAATGTTTCTATGTCTGCTCTAATAAACATTCAATAAGCATGTCTTGCATACTATAGCTTCAGTTATGCAAACTTAATTCTGTTGTCAGGCAAAACTATTATATGACATTATTACACAAGAATTAAAAAAAAATTCCTGACAATTTAAATTTACTTTTTTTTTCCCATATGAAATACAAGCAAGAATTGTTTCAGTTTTCTGGTTGTAAGACTTTGTGCAGATCAGTATTGGGAAAAGCTACAAGAGCCTGGTGTTTTAACGGCAGATGTGTATTCCTCTGACCATATGCGATAGAGATAATGCACATCCAAGGTCCAGTAAAAATCTGTGTCAAATGCATTTGGTTCATATTAAAACAAAGACACTGTTTTTCAAATGCAAAAGGATTTAATTCCCAATTTTGCCCTGATCGAAACTTCTATCAGAGTAAGGCAGGGGATCTGAACAGAAGAAACCTACATAAAAGTAAATCCAGCAGAGAAAATACATGAAATAAATGGCTCTTAGTTGAGCAAAGTTCTCCAAAATGGATTAAGGGATCAGGTCACCCAGTTCCTCACGACAGCTTCTAAAAGCTGAAATATATTGGTGTTCAATGTCAGCAAATGTCCTGCTGGAAGCTTCTTGAAAAATGGGAACCCTAACAGATCATTCCCTCTGGATAAGTACATAAAAGTCACAGAAACAGTTTAAAAAATAGTAATAGAAGAATAAGTTATTTACAAGTCAGTCTTTGACCAAAGGCCAAATCTCCATCTGCTGATGTGGAGTGGCAGTTCTTTAAACCTTAGGCTAACATGTAAACTCCCAAGCTTTAAATAATTTTCCTTTGAAATGTGGTGTTTAAAATCCTTAGTAAAGCATGCACGTGCAGCCTTCACACTGAAATCTAAATCAGAAGTGCTTGCTCTGCAAAGAATTTTGTATTCCACACCTGGGGCATAACATACACTAAAGGCTCTGTATGATTCGCCTCACCTCCCCACATAACCTTGTATTTTTTTAATCTTTTCACTTAGCAAGAACAGAAAGATCACTTGTAAAGATAACAGGGAAAAAAGACAGAATCTAGAAAATGGCATTTTTTGCTTTAGGAGTAAACAGGAGGTGGCTAAATCCGATTATTTATTTCCAATTTTAAAACAGCTTTGCCATGGGCTTGTTCACAGATCTCTCCTGTCACTAGCATGAGCCAGAAAGTCTCCATTTGCACCAGCATATGTCCCAGTAACGAGTCCTAGGGGTTCCCCTTGTAAATAATGTCTCAGCCCCTGTAAATGGGACTAAATGGCAAAAATGACGGATGCAAACCATGAAAGGTAAGGTGTTAAAGAGAGACATGGACAACAGGATGGGTAATTTACCATACAAACAGCTGTTATCCTTTTCCAGCTTAGAGCTGATGCTCTCTCAACCTCAGAAAACACTGTTGAAGTACAATTCAGTTTGAATAGACATGTACATTGTTAAGTGGTTTGTTCTTTGCATTCAGTTGCAAATATTTTTGGCAACTAATGGATTGATAATACAAAGGTCACTTCTAATCCTGTAACTATCAAGTGAAAAAATAACAGAACTTTATTTTTCAATTGATGGGAAATACTCAAATAGATCACCTTATAGGTGACAGGTTATCCCTAATCTTCATTTCAAATATAAACAGTAGTTTTACTCAGCCTGTAGGTTTTCCATGATCAGACCACAAAGTCGACAAGAGAAGGGATAGTTATTGTCCTGTTGCCACTGCACCCAATGCTGCTGAGCTGCCCTGAGTTAGAACGATTTCAAGGCTGACTGTGCAACAGTGGCAAATAAATAAGTGAAGCCAGACCTGATATCACCATCCTGCATTTACCACTATTTCAAGTTATAGAAGCCACCACGTGGGCTCAGCTCTTGTGCAATAAAGTATTGTACAAGCTTTGAGGGTGTGATGCATGCGGGTGGGTGAATATTAGAAATTCAGAAGGCTCTTGATTTCAGCAGAAGTAATTTCACCTATTGCATCCTTTGCTAGTGGTGCAGAAGCTTTCCTACCCTTGGCAGCACCAGAGTTGGGAATACTCCCTGTGTCTAGTAATGTTGCATGAAAAATTAAGGATTGAATATAAAAAAAGTCAGGAAAGGGACTTTATACCCCTTGGCATTCCCTCCAATGGGTGACAAATTAGTTTAAAAAGAAGAGCCACGAGAAAAAAGATCAAAACCAGCGACAGGCTGCAACTGACTGGAATTCAGCAAGGCTCAGGGGTAGGAATGAGATAGCTGTAAACTACCTTTGCTGCTCTCTTAATTTAGTGCTGATCTTGTTCCAGTTTAAATTGGAGAATCCTGACGGCTGCTCTGAGTTATAGGGTTTGCCAGCATTCTCAGGAGGTTTTCCTCTTTCTGCTGTTTGTGAAGTGAAAGTCACGGAAGGAAAGTACCTTGTGTCAATCACAGACTGGGATTTCTTTGATGCTGGCATTTACTGAAAATTCTATACTGTTTTAATATTTTACAGCTAACTTGTGACAGTGGCAATAGCAATTAAATTAAAGCAAATAAACTGTTTTGATTTAGATGTACCTTATCAATCCCAGTCCTTCTATACATCTCTTAACAATTTTGCTATTGAGCTGCCAGAGACATGATTAAATAAAGGTGGCTGCTAAAAGTCTTTATGCTGATGAATTTGATCCTGAGCCCTTTATTTCTACTCAGCACAAATGCTAAGCAATTAATTCTTACCCATGACTTAGCCACTGGCAATTAAAACAGGGTCTGGCACAAGAATTTTTGAGAATAGAAAAATGCAATGTCTAACAGTGTGTCACCACATTGTGCTGCTTTTGATCCAATAAAAATAGGAACTACACAAGTGAAATCGATGACGAAGAGAAAGAATAACAGACATGAAGTTCAAGCTTTGTTATCACACTCTCCTGTTGACCTCTGTATTATGTTTTTCTGATAACTTGTGGTCTGCCTGCTCATTGCCCTGCAACACATAGAGTGCTAATTTGATCATCATTGATACATGCAGATGAAATGCAGCTTTCCCTTTGTTGGTGCTATCCTATGCCTTGTTTCAACAATGAAATCTGTTCATTATCTGGTGTCAGGATTGTGCTTAATTTGAAAAACCAGTTAAGCATAAAGAAGGGTCCTAAAACCTCTGTGGTTTTAGGTGTGTTCAAAAGGCAGTGATTTTGGTGGGGTTTACAAATGCAGTTCAGTACCTTTCAATATCGAGGACATAGTCAGGAAAATGCCAGGATCCAAATGTCATTGATTTGATGCTGCAGTTTGAGTAGCTATGCACCAACATATTCTCCAGTCATAGCTTTGAGACTTCCAACAACAAGGAAGCTGTGTTGTCTGACTGTTGGCATGAGAAGTGAATTACAGGATTTATCTTTGATGTTACTGGTAATTCCTACAACTAACATGTTGGGAGTTTTTATTTATTTATTTATTTTCCTTTTTCAAGATCTGGATTTGGTTAAATCACAGGAAACATTGGTTTTTAATTATTTCACAGCATTGTTTGTGGAGACAGGGTGATATGGGAGTCACTTCCTTATTTGTGGGGTTGTTTTCTTTTCGGGATGAAAAAAAGCACACTTAATTCACCAAACCCTTGTGAAAGACTCTAAGAGAGTTAGTCTTCTGGAATTTCTGCTCATGTTTCTTAAGGAAATAATTATACTTTACACTTATATAGCACCCTATATATGAGGAAGTAAAAAAAGCAAAGAAAAGCAGATTCCAGAGATTTTGACAGAAGAAACCAGAGGAATTCTCATGGGATTCTGAGAGTTGCTGAGCTGGGATAGGAAATAAAAAGAGTGAGAAGATATTTTTTCAGGTTCTGCATCTTAGCGAAAATAGAAGTTCTCTGGGGGCCTTCTCTGAAACTTGTCACAAAACTGAGATCTAGCCATCCTAGGCTAATGACAGTCATCAATGAAAGTTGATTTTCTTTCAACTGGCAGGTTGAAGAAATAGCTAAAAGCAAGAGTGGAAAGATACATTATTTTTTATTTTTAAATTTTTGGTTTGCTGTTACCTGATGATGATAATTTTGCAGAAAGTATTCAATTGATGCTATATGACAGAATTTGCAAGGCTGAACAATCTGTCATGATTATAATTGTTTCAGGCAAATCTATGAGGGTGCACAAAGAAATAAAAATAATTTTTAGGATTCCCACTTAGATGGTAAGGAAACTCATGGCTTCTTGGAGGTACTACCTCTCTTTTGATCCCATTACAAATGCAATTTCCACATCATCATAAATTAACACAAGAAAATATTTTCCCTTTCCTAAAGTTTCTTAGTATAATTTCAGAACCCAGTTAATACCTCAGCTTTTGCAATAAAAATAATTCAAACAACAGGCATTGGAAAATTGGTACCTGATTATTTCAAAACATTTCAGAGTCTGCAAATGTGAAAAAGGATTTCAGACTTTTTAGGCTTAGTGACTGTTATCACAAGTATAACAAATTTAATTTCCTTAATTAATCATCACTCAAAAATTTGCCATTCCTAGAACTATTCTAACTCCACTTATTTTTAACAGCTTTCACAGTTCAGAAAAGTTTGATAAATAAGTACAATGAGCAATTTGAAGTTGAACATTATTCTGAACCACCTGGTTGCAAAGTAGTAATTATGTACAAATGTGTATTTAATTTTAAAATATTTTCTTACAGTCACATTTAATGTCATATAATAGTTAAATTAACACCCTGAGTTTTGTTTATGAGACAATTAAAAAATTTTGAAGTTAAAAGAAATTGATACATTATTTCAGCTATTCTGCAACTTGCTGTATATAATAAAAAAATATATGTGTCCTTAAAAAGTATCAAACAGGCTGCACCTGCAAAATACAAAATACATGATACTTGATTCTTCCAAGGTTAGCAGTGCCCTGGCCGATGCAAAGCTAAAGTAAGATGTGAAATAAGACTGTAGGTTTGGGTTCAGAGCCTTGAAAAAATAAGAAATTTTGTGTGTGGGACATCTGCATCCATATCCAGTGTCACTAAGGAGGACTTTGATCTGTCCCATATACCAAGGTGGGGTAAATGATCTCTAGTACATTACTTTTGGGGATGCTGGCTTGTCAGGATAAACACAGAGCTTGGAAGAAGTAATTTTTGATATGCTTTAATGAATTACACCTCCCCCCTCCCTTTTTCTTGTTTGTACATAAAAGTGAGTGAAACTTGAGTGGGACCCTCCAGGACATTGCCTTATCAGGCATGTGCTCCTTCATTCTACAACACTGGAATAAAGCACTGATGCAGACATGCAGTGAGAAGAGGTAAGGCTTGCTCTCCTCAAAAGCCTTCTAAATGCACACCATTACTTTGCTGTCTTTTTTCATTTTGGACATTTTAGCAAACTGTCCCTCTTAATTCTTTTTCTTAAGTTTTTGTGATACCAAACTCAACCATCAGCAAGAACAGATTATCAGTTAGTCAATGGAATTGGTTTTCGGCTCTGCTGAAGTGCCTAACCTTCTTCTCACCCATTTCTGCTGGGCCTTTTGCACCTCCAGAGGTGTGAGCTGTTATGGGATGGAGAGGCTGATATGATCTTGGGTTTTCCTGATGGTCTGCTGGAGAGAACCAAGCAAGTTTTCACACATGCTATGTCATGCTGATCTGTGTAAGAAATAGATGGTCATTTAGCCCTCCACCACTGTTGTCTCTTCCAGTTTCTTTGCTCCTGAATCCTATACTTTGGTGGGCTCAGATCCTCGGCCTGCTTGCATGTGTGTCTCTGCTTCTTTCCATGTTTAACCTCTTTGCATAATAGCATTTTCCTAGAGCTGTGAAGAATGACATTGAGGTTGATGCACGGGTCACTACCATGCCACCAAAAAATGCAGATCTTAGCATGTTTGTTGTATTTCTCCATATATAAATGAACTAGCGTCTTGAGAATTGCCATAGCAAAATGGGTTTTGTTGATCTCTGACCTTTATCTTAATGCAAATTATATCCTCTTGATTATGGAAAGCAACATGAAACCTGGAGATGCCTTCTTACCCAGGACTCCAAATAGCAACAACAGAAGAAGGAGCATCAGGACAAATAGATGTACAACAGTAAACAACAGTACAAAAAAACTCATCCCTTTTTCACAATTTTTCCTATTCCTTAGAGCACTGTAGGTGCACAAGTTTATCTATCTAAATGTCAGCAGTACAATGTTTTCGCCTGGCTGTGATTTGGTTGTGAAAAGTCAGGACAAATGACAACCCTGACATCATCAGCTCCCTGAGTCATAGGAGTTGAAGAGAACCTTCTGACATACACATGTTAGAAGGACAAGTGTGGTGAGGAGACACTGAGACAATAGCATGCTGGAGGTTAGTATGCTCTGACTTAGGGGTGATAAAACAAATGCAAGTGTTCCTTTTCTATGCAAATGAGGTGGAAATGTGGCCAGTGAACGTAACACTGAGCTTCAAAAAAGCAATGAGTTGTTTTAAGGTTTTAGGGGCAGGCAGTGTCTCTTTTCTTCATACAGGTACCATAGCTCTGAGCATGAGCCCTTCACCTCTGTAACTGTCAGAGAGATGCTTCCTAGGGTTTATTAACTCCCATGAATGTGTGGAATACTGTTAGGTCTCCTCATAATTTACTGTCATTTCTGCATATCTGTTAAACCTCCTCACATTTTACTGTCATTTCTGTGTATCTCTTTCACCTCTCCAGAATCACATGGTATTTCAAAACCAAAAAACTTCAGAGCTGGAAGTGTTATGTCAAAATTATTTCATCAGTGCTTAGCATTGTTACTGGAACCTGTTTCATAAGGCTTGGTGTTTCTGGAATTAATATATGCAATGCAGAAATTATATAAAGGACTCAGGTGTGAAATCAATAGTGAGAAGCACGGAAGACCTTCAGATGCACACATCTCAAAGGAACCAGGAAAATAATTTTCCAATGTCATCACTGGGTGAATCAAATGTTCACCCAGTGTCTTACTGGAGTCTTAAAGCTGTATGACCTGAGCTCTTCTGACTAGTGACATTGACTCCAAAAGCACCAAAATCAGCCCCTTTCTTCCTGTTCTCCAGATCATAGGAAGATCTTGCGTCTATCATCATTTGACTCCCAGAGTTAGGAAAGAAAGGCCAAATTTTCTGAAAATGACATTGATTTTATAAAGCTGAACCTACCCAAGAGACTTGTGCAAACTCAAAATCACACAGAGATATTCTTTTTCTCCATTACAGTCAACTCTTTAGGGCAAGTTTAAAAGAGCATTGTTTTTCCTCCCATCACAGACATAGGAGTTAGCAAGTACATTCTGCAAGAGCTGAACTCTATCTACCATGCATTCACATACAGGAGAGACCTTCAAAAGAAATACTGCCTGCTAGTAAGGGCTGACTAAAAAAAGGCATTTCTCAGGCATCAGACTAATGAGAAGAGAAATATAACAGATTCCCTTAAAAAATTTGTCTGGAAATTAACCAAATTTTTAATGTGAATAAATATCTACTGAACCTAAAGATGAAATGAAATTTTTTAGGTACCCTGAACAGAAGAAAAAGAGGAGATCAGCTAAAAATTGATTAGAAAAAAACAAACCAAAAAGAAAGAAAACTACACTACAGTATCTTTCAAAAACCAGCTGAGTCCCTGACAAAAACCCCTGAATTAGTTAAAAGGAATAATCTGATAAATAATACAATGATGGTACCCCAAGGTTATCTGTTCATCAGATTTCTATTGTAAACTATCGTTCTTCTCCTTATACCTCAGCAAATCCTCCCCAATGTTTTAAGCAATTTCTCTCAGCTAATATGTGACCTTCCTGCATTTTTCTATGGCCCAGTATTTCCTCATATTTCTACTATAACTTTTTAGTGCACCACTCTGCAGTTAGAACAGCCAGAGACAGAGAAGCTATTTCCTCCTTTGGAAAAGTACAGGTTTCTTTCTTGTTTTTAGAACTTTTTTTTTTTTAACACAAAATTTCAGTGATTTCAGGTCAGAAACAGTGGGTATTTGAATGGCAAATTCAACAGCCAGACTTGTAAAAATGATGCATTTGACAAGTAAATCCATATATTGTTATTTTAAGTGTATATATGTGTAATAATAATAGTAACAACAGCAACCACTAATGAATTACTAAGCATTGTGACATGCATGGCTGTTAAATCCTTGTTGCTTTTACACCATTTGCATGCTTGTTTTATCCATGTTGGAAACACAGTCTGGAGTTATAAGGAGGTTGCTGGTTCCAGCCCTGTCTGCCTGGTGGTTTGTATACACGATGATGTGAGCACACCCTACCAAAGAATCTAATAATTTCTTTTCTTCCCCTTGGGGTGACCATTGTCTCTAGCACGTTCTATACAGAATGAGTCATTAATTAAACCTGGATTCTTTGCAGGTGGCCTATTGCAGGGCTGTGGTTTATTCTTGCTTGTTCTGCTCCTGCAAACAATATTTTGGGGGATTTCAGGCGACGTTATTTTTGTGATTTCACATTTTCTTCACTTTTCCTTCTGCTGCAAGTATTCCTCCTCTAGGAGACAGAAAGTGAAAGGCTCAGTTAAGAAAAACACAGCCACCTCCAAAGTGCTAAAACTGCAATAAACCCATCATCTCTAACAACAGCGGCATGAAAAGATAAAAACCAGGCTGCCAAGAATGTAGTAACCACCCATTCACTTTTAAATGCTCTCCACACTTCAATGCACAGACCTAATTACTTTTCTGCATTCCCAAATCCACTTTGCAGGGCTGCAATCAGAAACCTGGTGTTAAAATATTTTAGACTCTAAGGATCAAGACTAATTATGGGCCTAAGCTGCACCTCCTGGTTTCCTTACGAAGCAGCCTACCCCCTCCCCCATCCACTCCACCCCCTTCCCTTCTTTTGGGATGTTTTAAAGCATGCTCCACTAGAAGAAAGGCTGTCCAGTCTCAGCCGGGGGTGAAGTAAAGAGAGAATAAAACAAAAAGCTACTCAGTCCAATTCAGTAAGCTTCAATGAAGCTGGTATATTTAATGTGGGCCCAGGGTTTGCCTACAGAACTGTGACAGAATGCAATATTCTTAACAAAAAAAGATGTGTTTAAAGTCGGGCAAGGCCCCATAAGGCTGTTGTTGGTGTTTAAGCAGTACACCGAGGTATTTAGCTCTAAGGGTTTCTAAACATTCCAGCTGAGAATAAAACCACAGCTTTACAGTAGCTTCTTAAAGGTTTGGGGGGCTGGGAATGTTCCCTCCCCCTTGCATTGAAAAGTCAATAAACAGTAGGAAAGATCATGTCATAACAAGGATGAAGCCACCTATTACAGGGTATAGTGATGGCTAATGGTGCTATCAGAAGGACTAATCCCATATATTAAATGCTGTAATTATTATATTATGCTTATAATAATATCCAGGTATGGGGCATTTTTAATTTTGTGCAGCAGGAAACTGACCATCCACCCTTCCTGTGGCTGGCACTTGCTAAAATACAGAACTATTAGATAATGACATCAGCATTGCAGGTAGCAGCCAGCACTCCAAGCACGTTTTCTGTTACATATATTTTATATTTCCTGGCATTTACCAAGCTGCTTTAGGTAATTTTTTCTGGAGCTGCAGTCCTAAAAACTTTCCTTCTTGATAAACCATTATCTGCAAAAGTTGACACAGGAGTTTTTCCTCGGTGAAGTACTTTTAGTTCCACTTATTAAATAACAGTAATAACAACATCATCATCATCATCATCATCATCAAGAACAACAACAACAAACCAAGACTTTTATTTATTGCAATACAGGTGGTGAGCTGCTTTCAAGGACCTTCGTTGGAAAAAAACCCCAAAGAAATATTTGGTTGTCTGATGTCTGACTCTTGTACCTTTAAACCATTCAGGATAGGCTCAGATTATCGCAAGTCATATACATATGGGCACATAAATGTTTTAAACCCTGATCCAGTTTAGGATAATCAAAATTAAATAGGCATCCTCAGCTTCTGATGCAAGGGAAAGGGTTAAAACAACAGGGCATTGAGAGGCAATAGTTCACATGAAAGTTTAAGAAAAATAATAAGGGAATTAGCAGAGGCTATGCGCATTTGCTTACAACCATCAATTAACCTTCCTTGTTAGATAGGTAATTTAGTCCACTCACTAGCATCAAATATAAGAGAAAAAGGTGGCCAAAACAATAATTATTTTCATGGAACTCAAAGGCTTAAACCCATAATTCCTAAGAAATAAAAACAGAGTTCTTTTCATAGTATATGCTTCATCTAAAGACTGCAATAAGAGCCAGGCCCTAGCTGTGACCCTTTACACTTCAAGGTGAAAAAGTAGGTTAAAGAAAGTAATGGCAATAATCACAGGGCTTTTCTACATAAAACAGCCTCTGAGTGGAGGTCAAAGATCAAACACTTGGGGCACTACCTGCGTCACACAAAGATCTCTTCCACAATAGAAAAGAAGTACAAGACTGGCAGAAAACAGCAAGAAGACTAATCAAGTCTAAAATTATTAGGAAAAAAAGACAAAAAGGAAACAAAAAAGTGGATTTTTTAAAAGTCAGCATGAGATTAAAAAGAAGTGTGGCCATTCTCTTCTCAATTTTTTGGAAAAATAAGTCTGAGGATTTCCTACACTTCACAGAGAGCTTCTACCAGGAATGAATGTTAAATATTTCCATTTCATCTTCATCCCCACCTACCAGCTACATTCTTTTGCACTATCTGAAATAGTCCTTACGTTCCTTTTTGTACCAATTTGGGCACTTTTACAGAGAACTGAAGATATCTGTTCTCTCAGTATTATATTCTTATTTTTAGTTGTTAAAATTTTGGATGATTTTTTACACCATAGCAAGTAAAATCCCCATTCTGAGCTTGTGTGAGTTATAGGAACAGATCTGACATTAAGAATCATCAAATGAAACACCCTTCTTCTGCCCTCCTTCACTTTGACTGTTTGAGAGTTCAAAGGTTGATCCCCACATTTGCATTCAAGAGCTCTCTGGACTTCTGTCTTATCCTGGGGGTGTTTTGTCAAGGATTTCACAATAAAGATATTCCTTATTTTTGACTTGGGAAGATTAAGGCATGAATCTAGTTGCCCAATTAAAATAATTCTTTATTTTACAGCCAGTTTTAAGACTGCGTTTTAACATGTGAACACCACCCTGTTGACTCTACCAGTCAGGTAAAGGCTTTCTGCCTTGCCGAAGGCTGAGTATATGTAAAGATTTTGGTGGAATCAGAACAAACTGCTCAGCAGTGAGAGGATTCAGTGCCAGCAAAGCAGAGGGAACTGCTGCATGAATGCACTTCACGCATGCACAATGAGGTTACTTGCCTGCCTCATTTTTTTGACTTTGGTCTTTGAGTTACAGTTGTCTAGGTATCTGTTCATCCCCCCTGACAAACCTTGAGACAGAATTGAGATGTCTATTTGCTTTACAAGCTGGGTGGTGGATCCCCACTTCATCCTGAAGTTTTGCTACAAGATATAAAACTGTTATGTAAAGAAATTCAAATAATGTGCTGAAATACAGAGAACTGGCCATCAGCCTGATACTGGGTGTTTTTGCTGAAAAGGTTACCACAACTGTCATATTTAAGACATGGCAATGATAAGTACAAACCACATGTAGCATTAATTGACCTGACTTCTCAATAGATAGCACAATGTAAAATTAAAAAAGGAAAAAATAACCAACATTAATAATTAATAATTTAGTGAGCATTTATTAATAACTTATTTAATTATTACTCAAAATCAATAATTAATTATCAATACTTTCTGGCACCAGAGTGTGGCGCTATTTTATGGGAAACTTTAAAAAACAGGTATAATTAATACTTCCCATTCTCAAAAATGAAACAAAATAATAGGTGTATAGTGTACCATAACCTCTTTTTTCTTATTTTTTGTTTTCTTCGGTGGTAGTAATGACAAAGGACTTACCTCATTCTTTGCTGCTACTATGGAGCAGTCAAGAGCTCCTTGGATGTCTGAACATTTTATATCATATAATCTAATAATTCACTGTAGCATCAGGTCACAGAAGGCTGATTCATCTATCTGACACATCCAACTATCTATAAGATACATGCTAACCCTTATGCTCATACTGTACAGAGGACATTCTGTAAAAACTGTAGGAAAATATGACTTGACTTTATTTTTTTCTAATGGATCAGAGAGGTTGCAGGAGTGGAAGGCAGAAACATAGGTACATTGTTCATCTAATATTTATTATGTTGCGTGCTGAACTGTGTCCCCAAGTTTTTAAGATAGACCAAGAGGATCTGAGACATGAAAATGTGTTCATTTATTTTGTTTTTGCAATATTACTGTCTAAATTTTCTTCACATATGGCGTTAAATCATCCTCTAATGTATGTCACTACAGATGTACCCCTGATTTTTAAATTGCCTTTAATATGTCGAAGCCAAATATTTGCATTCATTGTCAGATATCAGAATTCACTTCTTTGTGATGTAGTTTCAATTAGCAATTATTGTCTGATTGACTCCTTAGGGAAAAAAAAATTGTCCCCAACAGTCACTATGCTAGAACATATAATGATGACTATATTGGCCTATTGTTTAAGATCTTGGTCAACTGGCAGAAGGTCACTGAGCCTCATACTATTGATGTGATCTGACTGAGCATGAAGTTAAAATTATAGTTGCACAATGACAGTGGTGTTTTGAGTTGCAGTGTTTGCAATTAGCCACAATGTGACCTTCCTGTTTCATCCCTTAAAAGAGGAGTTACATTATTGATTATTATTCCTGGCATTGCCGTAGTTTATTAGTTTTGTCAGATTTATTTTATATTTAGTTATTTGTCACATGAGGATTATGTGGCAAGTCATGGAGTATGTGCCACACATTTTTTATTGCAGCAGATGTTCCTGAAATAGATGTAAGCATCTCTGCAAAAAAGCAGCCCCTCTGTGCCAAATTCCAGCTTGTGCTAATGTGAGAACCCAGTAGGATGAGAGAAAGAGTATAAAGAACCTTTATCCATTGCTGCTGCAAATGACAGTTTCTGAATTTGGAAAATGCACTACAGATTGCAGTGAGTTGCAAAGAGAACAGGGGTGGCTGAGGCCAAATCTTGGGTTTGCCACCCTCTCTGCCTTGATATACTCCAGAGCACAACTGGTGTCACTTAGAGCAATGCAAACCCTTCCTGAATGTAACACATAACATTTTGTTAAAACTGAAAAATATAAAGTACTTTTGTCCAATATTTATAAACTTCAACAAGTGGCCTCATTTTACCCCCAAAATGACTTTTTTGGGATGTGTTGAAAGTACCTGACTCTGTGAACTCACATCTTCTCCTACCATATTTCATTCTGTTATTCTCCTGCAAGGTCATGAAAATCTTTCAAAACTACCTTTTGTTTTGCTTCTGTATTGAAGATACCACCAAAGCATCTGCAATCAGCCCGCACCAGTTTTAGTCTCTAAACTTAAATGAGAATTTTAGGTAAGTTTGTTCCAAAGAAAGAACCTTGAGAAACTTCAGTAAAAACTTTTCCACAAATTAATAATTCACTTAAAATCATTTTAGTATCTGAATTCAACAGAGATCAGTTCTTCTAAACACCAGCCCCTGCCCCTCCAACTTCCCCAATGCTTTTTACATGTCACACTATCAGGTACTTTGTTGAAGCCTAGTTAGTGATTTGTCTCATTTCTTTAGTCCAAGTAAGTCAGCTGTCTTTTCCAAAAGACCTGTCTGGCATGAACTTCTGGTTACTCAAATTGCATGCTTTTTCATATCATATATACCTATTTTTCGTAGGATAGATTATGAATCTAAAATCTGTTCTGATGTTTATGTCAAAATAAAAGTAAGGCTACTTGATTAGGACTGACCAGGGACCCTAGTTTGCTGGGAAGACTAGTAGCACTGGTATGGCTTGTAGTACTGATAGGACTAGTAGCCTACTGGCTTTGCTATGACCAATTGTGATTGGGGAGATGGAAAAACTTGTTTGAACTTCAAGGGAGGTTTTAGAGATGAAATGGAGCTCATGACCCTGAGCATGTAATTCGTTTGTCCCCCCGTCCTGTAAGTGAGAGCAGAAGCACAAACTTTTCTAATTTTACATTCAGCTGTGCTCCTGTTTTTCAGATTCTGTTACTTTAGTGTGTACCAGCTTTCTGGCAGGTTTTCAACATCTTCTGGGAAATGCTGTCTTTTCTCGCAGTGATTTGAAAGTACTGTCCAGTAGGATATGTTGCTATTTTTAGAATATTTTTAGCCACAGAAAACTTGAGAAACTTGGGTCAACAATGTAATTTTCTGGCCCTGTCTGGAAATACTGAGCATTCCAAATTGAACCACCACTGTCTCAAGGTGAGGTACAGAAAAGTCAGGAAACAAACAGTAGGTTTAAACTCCCACACACCATCCACATTTAAGCTTTTAAAAGAATTAGAGCTGATGTTGGATAAGTTTATGTTTCATGGAGGTCCAGTCAGGCATAGCAGGCTGAAAAGGGAAGGCAAGGTGATTGTAAAATACAAAGTACAAGGGGTAAACAGAGCAGGATGTTATACCGGGTAAGTGTGGTTAAGATGTTTCTCCAAGAGTTGGGGAACCATTCAGAAGAGTTTTTTGTATTCAATTACTTCTGTAGAGCATTTGTGAGTTTTAAAAATTTTACAATAGGCAACTGGAGAAGCAATGGTAGCCCATGTGTATGCACAGTAGACTCTCTGACAATCAATGATAAACATTCTCCAAAAAGAAAGCATTCTTACAAGAGACCTCACAAGTTGCACTTGCAGCATTACTAATCTCAGCAACAGAGGAAGATATCTTTAGGGCAGAAATTCTGCCAGTGAAACTCATGAAGTAATGAGGTAATAGGCCATGTGTTGTGTGACAAACAAGCTCAGGTTGGAAGGCAGCAATGACACAACCCTCTTTGGCAGCATGGGAGGCAGAGAAATTACATTCCTCCTGTTGTCACTTAAGCTTTTGCATTACTTTACTTGTGTTTGCTAGGATATACACAAGTCTATGCCAATTAAGATGAATAGGTGTTTTCTAAACTGAATAGTAGCATTTTATAATGAGTTTGTTAAGGTTTTTGGTGCAAGTTCTTCAACTGTTGCTGAAGAGTACAGTGCATTTCATTATTGACTGCTAAATTATTAATGTTCAAGTGCACTTCCCACATCTTTCCCTGGTTTATGATATTTTTCTTTTGTCTTTGCAACAAGAAGTTCTAGGCAGATGCTCCAGGTCCACTTGCGTATCATTAGCAGAGATTTGGTATTGCCATGCACAGAAAGCCACCCTTGAAAACGGCTCTCTTCTGCAACCTCTGTGAGAGAAAACTTTCAAACTATATTCAGACAAATAATGAAATTCACCTTTTTTTTAATCTCATTTGGACACTTTTGTAAGTTTGGATTCAATATCATTTGGAGCTGCTCAGCAGCTCTGAAAAAGCAGGTAAATTATGGAGCACTGAATTATTGGAATTATAAAAGCTCCAAAGAGATGCTTGTAGATTGCTTGGAGAGCCAGCTATAAAATAATTGTTATATTGAAACCTTAAATACAAAGGGATATTGTGTTAAACACAACAAAGGCAGCAGATTGAAAGAAACTTCTCTGGTATGCAATGCTCCATGAAAATTACTACATCCAGACCCTGGTGGGAAAGCACTTTGAGAGCTGAGGAGCTGAGGACAACTTTTTGCAAAGCACCAACACTTGTAACTCTGTGCCACTTAGATTGTTTACAGAAACTGTGTTGTCAAGTGATCCAGTGTGTTACACTGATTCACTGTGAGAAAAAGTAAAACTCTTCCCAAGCTCATGCATGCTACCATTCTAACTCCCTTTGGAATACCATGGAGCCAGATCTTTCCAAAGTTGTTAGTAAACAGCAACATTTCCTGAAGCAGGTCTGCCTGTTTAGACGGAAAAAAAATTCACCGCCACATGCCACACTGTGTTCTAATTTCAAGACATATGGAGTCCTCTGTTTTGCTGCTTAAGCTAACAACCATGTCAGGCTGCAGCAACAAGGAGCCTCACAGAAATATAGGAATCCCATGGTGTAATTAGGATGTCCAAAGTCAGCCCTGAGATCAACTCTTCTCATGTGGCTTCCATGAGCTCTGAAAGCTGCAGTCCTAAAGGAGCCTGGCTTAAACCTAACCCCTCCTCTGCTGACATGAGAGTGCTCAAGGGTAAAAGGCTGTGACAAATAATTCTGTGTCATCTTTACTGATCTGATGCACTACAAAGGGTATCCAGCCACAGTGGGCTGAGGATGCCCCTTGTCTCCACTGACACGGGGTGAGAGCAGCAGCAGCAGCATATCTATACCCTCAGAGTGACTCCTTTCCCAGCCAACCACTTTTGGGTAGTGTGCTGAGCTCCTGGGAAGGTGCTGAAGGATCTCGGCACTCACTCAGCCTAGACTGGGAAGGGTGAGGGAGTTCTGCATTCTGCAACTATTGTTTTTCTCTAATTTTTTTTAGGTGTTGTTTTTCTGATTAATTATTCATGTCTGATAGTGGACAGGACAAAGAGCACTGGCCTTTAATTGCATTCAGTTTCTATCTGATCGTTTGTAAGGGAAATGATGGTAGAAGAGAGATACCCTTGTGTTGGAACAATGCATTACAACATAGGCAGGCAGCCGTGTGCACAGAGACCTCAGCAGCCTTTTCATTTGCAGTTTTCCAGCTGATTTTCAAGAAGGGTAAATATCACATCCATTGACTTACAGTCTCATGGTTGGCTTTTTAAAACTAATTCGCTTACCTGCACACAGGGGCCACTTGCAGATCAAGCACCCATCTTGTATATTTCATGTGCAACCTTGAGTGCTTCCAGCAATGTAATTCTCATGCTGGAACGAGCTGTCTAGCACAAGATGCCACACCTGCTTCATTCTGCTAACAAGTTGGCCTCTGCCTCCTGAAGACTGCTTAACTTGACTTATTATACCTTCCCCATCAGCAGAAAGACTAATATCATCACTGGGCCAAAGGTGAATTGCCTGGAGACAAAGTTAGAATGAATTTTTTGCAGTCCCATTCCACCAGGCATTCAAACTACTTCATCCTGGGGAGAGAACACCTTTAATGGTCATATGTATATGTACTTATAAGGACAGAGCAGACTCTCCCAGCAAATCTGCTCCAGGTGAATGTATCAAATCAGGGAAATCAGAATAAAGTGTTTTGTTTCTCCTTCCTTTTGATCACAATCAACACAATCACCCAGGTGGAGAGGAGGTATGAAGTGGTCTGGAGTTGATGCTATGCTCCCCATGACTCTTAGCATGTAGGAAGTCAAATGTGCATAGCATGCTGTAACACATGTTAAAGCATGCAGATATTCAAATTAACATAAAGAAATGGGTTATGTGGGAAGAGCAGGAAGGGTAAGTAAAGAATAGTATGCTTGTATGTGGCTTCCAGTCCAGAAAAATAATAAGATGTTACCAGTTTGTGTCAATTTTCATTTGAAAAGTTGCTTTGTATTTATAGTTTTCTTAAATCCTAAAGCAAAAGAGGCTCATATTCATTTAAAACCAAGAAACAATTAAAATCCCCAATTACAATTAAAATCTACAATGAGCAACTGCTCTAGGTTTGTTTATTGCACACGTAAATAATCATACTTCAATTAACATGTTAGTGTCTATGATCTCTTCCCAGATTAAGGTTGCCTCGAGACTGCTTGGTTTGGCTACTGTAAATATGACGTGAATTCCTCTCAGGAAAGTGTGTCTTACATGCTGTTTTTGAAGTAAATTATTTTCTTCTAATATACCTACACAACTGTCACAGGGAATTGCGCTGCAGATTTAGTGATGTTAAGTGTCAATTGTAATTTGGTGACAACCATTTTATTGGCTATGCATATTGCTCTGTGAGGACCTACTTCTCAGTATGGAGGCCACCGTATCATTAAAACCCACTGATCCTTCACTGATGACATAATTTGACTGGCAGAGAGAGGAACAGTGAGGGGCTTGTTTCCACCTGCATGGAATCTGCTGTGTGTCAGAGATGAATTTGCCTTCAAATTAGAAACAGCATAGCAGACTGGTGCCTGTGATTTTGCTTGATTTCTTTTAAGGAGTTTTACTGGAATGGTTACTGAGCAACTGATAGAAATCTGTTTAAATATGTCAAACATATATCCTATGCAACCTGTAAACAATTCAAATATTTTTAGCCACTGAGTTATCAGTGAAATACTTTCAGCTTAACTGAGCCACATGTTTTTTCTCTCCTCCACCCCTCCTTTTGTGCTCTCATTCATCCAGCCATCCTTTGGTCTGCAAGTCTGCCTCTGCAATAGGCTCAGAGTATTAAATTTTTGTGTTAAAAAAGGGGAAAAAATGTGTTAACATAAAAACAGTGTTTCAACAGATAAAATAAGTCATACAAGCTGTGTAAAAATTTAGAGTAAGAACAGAACCATAATTATATATTCTGAAAATTTTATAAACTGACAATTCAAGTTATGTGTTTTATGCTAATACACGTAGTGGTAACTTCTAACATATTGTGATTCACACATAAAGAGTAGAAAAATTGAAGGTATATGTAATATACCTTCAATTATATATGTAGTATTTATTTTTCACATTTATATCTTCATATATACATTGTGTACTTATTCTGAGAAAGAGGAAATAGATTCTGAGACTTCCATAGCAAATTTAAATCAATATAGCTGCCTTTCCATTTCCAGTATTTAATTTTTTTTCCCCAGCACGGCACTGCAAGGAACAAAGCAAAGTATGTTAAAAGAAAGTGTATCCCTTGTAATTTCACCTCATTTCACACCTATTTGGCAGCTTTTCTTAGCCAGTTGGTTTCATTGAAAATGCTGACAATGTTCACTTATTAGAATTGTCCATATGGTAAATTGTGCTTTCCCCTTTAGATTCACTTTATTAACTTTAAATATAGAAGATAATTTTTTAAAATACAACCAATGTTTCTTGACATATACTTTTATCCATCTCCTGTTTTCCAACACTGCTTATTCTACTTTTTTTGAACAGGAAACAGCATAAATTATTCAGTCAATTTTAGTCCAGTGGCATCAATAATAGTCTAGCAGACATGCTACTTATGACAAATGCTTTGTGTAAGAGAAATATACCACTAAAGGTTTAATCAGAAGCTCTAAACATTTCAGACCTGCTCAGTTCTATTCTTGGAAAGAAGCACTGTTTTTTGCTATATCTTCCAAAGCTTTGGGGAAATGTTAATTTTTCCTATGAGAATAGGGAGGCCATTTTTACCCACTCCAAGAAAGAGGAAGGTGTTAGTAAAAGAGCACTTTCCTTAAGAAAAATTTCTCCCTCTTGAAAGCTTATGTAATAGGAAAATTTGAATGTTTTAAATGCATCCTATATGATGACCTGTTGGAACTTGTATACTGTCCCTTTTGAAAGCATAAACATCATGTATGAAAATGTAATTTCTTATGGGATAAAAGTTTTTTAAAGAATTTGATAAAAAAATTACATAAGAAACTCCCCACCTTGAACTATCACCCTCCTGTTTTGCTGTGTTTTTAAAATAAGTCCATTAGATTCTTGGCAAAAATTGTCCTTCATCTGATTTAAAATCATGGTTTTATACAGCTTGTGAGAGTTGAATAACTGCTTAATTCAGAACCAAACTCTGGCTTTAAATATTAAATGGAAATTCCCATTGCTTCTGAGGAATTTTTAGCTTTGTTTCTAGCTATTCTGAAAATTACTTTTCGAAGAATATCTGCTTTGCTATTAGGATTGTGTTTTGCATATCACAGCTGTAGAAGCCTGGAGCTGTATGAAATAGCTAGATTGTACCCACCATGTTCCCAAAATTAGTATTTATATTCTAATATGATGCGTTTCTTCAGGGGTTTTATTTCATCATCATCTGAAATGTTGTCTGAGATCCTGGAATAAGGCACTGCTTCCTGGATGGCTATCTGTTGCATAGCCAATAAAAACACCTTTGAGTCAAATTTATATAAAACAGCCCCCGATAAAATGATGGCATAACAGAAAGGTAAGAGGAGAGTAAAAGATGAACTGGAGTCATTGCCACAGTGCAGAGCTTATGCACGGTTGTGTGAACACAACATAAATTACTAATAATTTTCAAATAAGAGCAGAACATTTAAAACATATAGGCATCCACCAGACAAAAACAATTGAGAAGTGATTGTATAGAGGGGTAAAACAGCTAATATGTCCTTTTAAAAGACATTTTATTTGTTACTTTTATATACTGGCTGAAATGAAGATGCCTGAATAGCGAAGCACCATATGCAGAATTCATATATCCATTTTTGTTATTTTTGGCCATTCTGGTCAGCACCAAATAAAAAGGAACATAAGTATTGACATCCTAAATCAAAGCTGTGGTCTGCTGAGTCTCAAAGATGCTTTAGCATAAGAAAAAGATGAGCCACTAGACAGAGTGAATAAGTCTGTTACACATTAGTGCTTCTTTGTGCTTCCTGACAGTGGTGATTTGTATAAATGCTTGAGTTTGAGGCAGTGTATTGATTCAACAAACATCTCTGGATTATAAATATTTGGATTATTAGAAGTCTTGTTTGCATGTACCCAGTCGGTCCTTTGTGAGTCTTGCAAGATGCTTGGTCTCAGATGCATTGAAGCTTCAAAGCATCATCACAGAGCAAGAATTTCCCTTTATTAGTTCACCTTACTAATATTGCAAAAAAGAAATTCAGAAGTCGCACAAAGCTGCCATTATAAACCTACTGTCTGACACAAAAGAAAAGCGCACACTTCTCTGCTGAAATGAATTTTAATTAAAAAACCACCACAAACAAGTAGAAAATTAAATATCTAGGGAGAGACAGGGAGATTCTCTGACACATTTTGGTTCTCAATGAATGCTGCAGCGGGGTTAGAGCACACAACTCTAAGGTTAGAGGAGTGTAAGGGAAAAGTGACATTCCCTCTTGCTTGCGTAGTTGGTTGTGCCAAGCCTTATAGACTATGAATTTCTCCATGATCTATTTTGGAGAGCAGACCCTTATCCTTTCTTAGTCCTGCAAAAATCACTACTGGAGCAAAGTGCTGCATGAGGGTTTAAAAAAGAAGGCAGCTGAATAAAGAGCCAGAAGCCTGGATCATGCAGTCTCCACTTTGTAAAACATCCTTTGCACAAAACGATGTTTAAATCCCTCAAGTGTGAGCAACAATGCACATCTCCAGCCAAGCACTGCTTATTCATTTAAATGCAATTTCCCTTCAGCCAAACATCCAGCATGGGGAGGGAAATTCTAAGACTTCAAACTACTGAGATTTGTAACATGAACACTTTGGAAATTTTTTTGTGTTTTGACCTGATTGGAAGGCAGGGAGCCATTTATCTTTCTCAGAGTGCTGTAACTTGGTCTTAAGCGTAAAGGATTAAGAGCAGAACTTTTTCTTCTTTTTTTCTTTTTGCTTTTCTTTTCTTTCTTTTTAAAAATTTTTAATTCTATGTTAGCAATGGATAAAAGAGTAACCTAGAAGATTATTAAATTGTTATTTGGTCCATAACATAAAACTAAAAAGCATCAAATCCTAAGTGTAAAATAAGAGCCAAACATTGTGGATATGGCCTTCAGACAGTTTCACAATGTTTGATAGCATTTTAATTGATGGTGATCTCAGAGATTGTACTCAAAAGAAAAAATGACAGATGTAAAGAGGCCACAAATTATATGAAAGGGGTCAGTCCTGATTTATTTAATATATTATGTGTAGACATTTACTCCTGTGTATGGATTGGTAAATGTGAGGTGTTTGAAGGGAAGAAGGCATTACCCAAGTTAGAGTGAAAGCTTAATAAGGTGGCACTTTCTTGATTTTTTTTAATGTTTTCCTGTTTGTTCTTTTGAAATGTTTTGGAAATCACTTCCGAGTAGATGAGTTCATGAAAGTCTAACAACTTCCAACATTAGGAAAGGCCAGGACATAGAAAAACATATAGTGTAGATTCTATGACATCAAACTATCTGCAGGGTTAAAGCAAGTTCAAGCAAGGTCACACCTTTCTCCTGAAAAGGCTTTAAAAAAAATCCACCCCACACCATGCTACCACAAACCGTCACAAAATCCACATCAATCCATTCTGTGTAATGAAAGCAACAATTCACAGTCTGAGATTCTTTGTAGCTTTCTCTTGAAACCTGAAACTGAACCTACAAAACCAGCTGCTGAGTTGGTATGACAGTTTGAGAAGAGCCAGAAGACCACAATCATGTATTAGTTCTGCTTTTCACAAATTTGTTCAAGATATAGAATTTCTCCTGATTGTTCAATCATGACTTAAGGTAAGAAAATAGGTTGGTGTTGTTCTTTTTTTTTTTTTTTTGCTAGAGTTTTTTCTGTGAAGTGAGAAACCCAGGTCTTGCTCAGAGCAGTGCAATCTGCGAAAAATTGTATTTGACTGTTTCCTGTAATAGCCCATTTTCTGGGATGGCTCAAATTCTCATTTTTTTCTAGGCAGCCTTCACTTTTATTTTCTGTGTTATAAGTGAAAAGTGCATAGTTCATTAGAGTCACTAGAAGGGTGCTTTTGCATACTAACACCAATTTTGTTCTTGCTTCAGCTTCCTTTGATATGTTAACACACAATTCTGTTGATATGAGGCACAATCCATGACAGTCTCTTCACACTGGCAAGCAAACCACTTCTCTTGCAAATCCCACATTTGCCTCATTTTTCACTCTTTTCTCAATTACAGCACCTCTCATCCCAGTAGATCCTAAAGCACTTGCCAGATTAACACCCCTTGATGTACAAATGACTGCATTTCTCATAAAAGTAGCATGAGGTTTTAACTCACTCTCATAACAGGCTTGACAAGGCAACTTTATTCTTTAGCTAATGTCTTTAATTGGGCATACACTAGTGGTTAGGGTAGGATTAATTGTGAGCATATGAGCATTTATTTATTTACTGGTTTTTTTTCCAAACAGAGAGAAACGGAAGTCTTTGCTATGAGAAAATTCACATAAAAACTTGGCACTTACCTTGGATTTATAAAGCCTAAGAACACTTAAAGGGGGATTACATTACGACAGTGTCTCTTTCAATTAGTGCAAGTTGTGTACATCAGAAAACAGTAGATTTGAATGATAACTGGACAAATAAGAACCTTCATTCAACTCTTGTTGGATGTTAAAGTGCTTGTTAAAAGAAAGTGGAAAAAAATACAAATGTACTACAATAGTTAAATTTTATGAAAGAGAAGGACAAACTCCTGAAACTGAAGGCTGACCTTTTGTTAAAGGTATGCCTGAAATTAGCCTTTTCATTATTGAGAAGAGTTTTCTGTCAAAGCCTCTATACTTAAGTGCCATAGGGTAGGTCTGTAGGACAGAAGTTCTACACCAGGAAGATGAGACCATTGTGAGACCCCAGTGTCTGAGCTGTGATCAGCAAATGAGATATTAAGTACCCCATTCAGCTGTATTTTGTATATGTATCTGTATGCTCCCATTGGTGGACTGAAGTAATCTGGGAAGAGTCAGTGAACTACAAACATGCTGGTACTCATAATAGTGCTTGGCATGAAGAAATGACCAAAGATAGGAATGGTGGTAAGACTGGTAATCAGGAAGATTCATAATCATTAATTGATAGAGTGCACAGAGATAAGAGAAGAGCTGTGAGACAAGAAGGACAGCTGTGCTGGCTTTTGGAGATTGGCAGTGGTAATTTAAGCATCTTCTCTTTGCAAAGCACTTGGAGATTTCCAGTCTACATATTAGTAGTCTTTTGCTGGAAGATGGCATTCCCTACAGTACAGATATGGGTGAATGCTCCTGGTTTCCTTCAGCATGGGTTTTGTGATGTCATCTTATACTCCTCAAAAAGGTGAGTTAACTCAGGGGCTACTGTACTGAATCAGGATTAGTTTATCTACCCTAAACGTCTGGCTGACATAGGTGGAACTGTTTTAAGTTCTCAGACAACAACAACCACCTAAATGGAGTGACTCCTGTAGCTACACAGGCATCTGTCTATGTCTTGGCTCTCATTGCATGTAAACAATGAAAATTTCAATCCATGGTATCCTGTAAAAATACTCTTAACAACAATGTAAGTTAAGCAAAGAATGCTTTAACTATGCTTAGAAAATACTCCAGTATCTAGTCATAATTAACAACACTTCCTAAATAATGTACCAAAGAATTCATACATATTTTGTAAACTTGTTCATTAACATTCTCTAGACCAGAACACACAATGCTAGGCCAGGAATACGGATTGTAAAAGGGCAGAAGTCCTGGATGGAAAATCCTTCAAGGAAAAGCTGTAGGTCTTTCAGTAAACCCCTTCCTTGGCTTCCATTTTCAGAGAGAAAGTGGCAGGGATTTGTGGGGCAAGCATCAGAAACCCTTAGCAGTAGGCTACGAAAACAGAAAGAAAACTGATTTATTTCAAGAATGAGACTATTGAACATACCAATGAACCCATGCTGATAAGACTCTCCAGTGCATCGGTTTGCTAATTTAAGGTTATACTCCACAGCCAAAGAATGGACTGATATAAGTCTGGAAACCCCCAAAATTATTTCTATCAGAATCCCATAGACATACATACCTTGGTCTGAAAACCAATAGGCAAAATTTCTGAATTTTTTTGGATGACCTTTCCCAGTGTATCCCATGCGTATCCTGTCCTAAAAGTGGACATTAAACAATTACATAAAATTAACATTTCCGTTTAAAATCCCTTGACCAAAATAAAGACTATTTAAACAGCTATGTGGAAGTACATTTAATAAAGTAATTAAAATTTCTTGGGATTAACAGAACAAAGTACTTAGGCTTTCAGAAGAAGTAGGCTGGCATTTTTTATATCTTCCTAAAAAAATGGATTTATGTGAGGTTATTCCTCTAAAGGTAGTTTTGGATATGTTCCCTGTGTTTTAATAGTCATTCACTTTGCATCAGGTCTGATATGCTCTTTTCTGATGAAACTTGGAAGTTTTCTCTTGAGAAATTATGTGTCTTATAAGCAGCAGGGACTAAGCAATTTTAGCTATGGCAGAGTAATAAACATTCTTACCATGGATTCATTGAAAATGCAAGGACAAATAATAACTTTGGTAGGTCTATTATAGCACTTGTTTAAAAAATAAAGAAGAATAAAGGAAGGAAAGGGATTCATATTTGAATTGTCTCTATATTTTCATATGAGGAAGAAAATTTATAAAAATACACGGATAAAGGTTTAGGAGCAGGATCTGTTAATGTGTTTAAAAGTATTTTAAAAACAACAATGAAACTTAATAACAGTTTGCACAATTTCTAGAGTCCTCTTGCTCATTTTTAGAAATAAAAATACATATATTTTATATACATATGTGAGCAAAAATTAATTTTGTTTTGCTAATTTAATGATTTAGAAATCAGCAGTTAATAACGCTGATGCTAAACAAATTATGCATATAAAAGAGTTGTTCTTGTCTGTACAGTGAGAACATGATTGACTATATCAAATGTAATGCATAAAGTCTTTGCCTGACTGTAGAAATGACATAAATGCAAATCCTGTTCACTGTAAGCAAACAAGAAACCTATTGAAACTGATGCAACTATTTCCCAGAAGAAATGCAAAAGGGATTCACCCCAGACACATGATTTAAAAATAAGCTGAATCCTGCCTATGCAGGTGCAAAAGGGAAATGGGTACATTAAAGTACTGACATCCAGCTTACATTTCACACCTCGTCCATTAAATATTAGAATTTTTATTTACCATTTAGGTTTTGTTGGGGGGGTGGCAAGGTGAGAGAGAATTTAAGAAATGTTTTAACACTGAGCTAGGAACCCTAACCATCCTGTCAGTGAAAGGAAGCAGTAAAATTCCCATGGTCCCTTGTTTCCATCCCTACTGGGATTTCTCAATTGCTAAAAGTCTATGGACCACAGTTTTAGATTTGTTTTCTTCAGCGCGGACTTCTAGTTGATCCTACTTTTAGAACTGATGTGCAGTATTTAGAGCCTGGCACAGAGCCAGCAATATCATAAATTCTCTCTGCTAGCTCTAGCAGAGAGCAGTTCCAGGCTAGGAGCTGTCTTCATGTTAGCACAATTTCTTAAATACTCACAAGATGGAAAAAAGGAAAATAAATGAATTATTTGGGAATGAGTTTGGTAATCAAAGACTGAGAAGTTTTATTGAAACAAGAACAAATTTCTTGCAAACAATTAAAGCCCTTTCATCTTTATGTAAATGATAAACAGAGAAATGATGTTGTCTCTAGTCCTTTCTGAAATGCATGGAGGATACCATGATGAGTATGCTGAACCTTCAGCCCTGAGGGTTACACTGTGTGGGAGGACACACCTGCCTAAATAGGAGACATCCACTCCTACCTGTGGGAGTGGAACATCTGATTTCAGTACATGTTCATTTCTTCAAACTCCAGTTTGGCACCACAAAAATCACCTACACCCAAAATTTGATCTTGCTTTTCCCTTCACCTGAAGGCAATGAACAGAAACAAACACAGTTCTCAGAAGAAAAGAGAACTATTTTATGGTCAAGTCACTAATTCGGATATCTTCTCCTGTTCATAGTTTATTTTCTGTGGGTAAATTAGGACCATTACATTAAACTGAATGTATTTTACATTTTTAGGGGAGAAAAAGAAGACCCTATTTGCTACATTTTCCATGCATATATGCTTGAAAATATAAAAAATAATGGGCTAGTTTTTCACTATACACATGAAATTCACAGATAGCACTGAGTTATTGGTTTCTGAAGGAATATATCAGGTCACCATAATACTAAGCAGTATTGCATTTTAGTAGATAATTTCTGAAAAGTGCTTACTTTTGGAAAAAAAAAAAAAACAAACTGAAAGGAAAAGCCCTGGCAACAGTTCTGCTGAAAAAAATATTTATATTTATATCAACCCCCTCATCAAGATTCTTCGACACATCACTGCTTAAAATGCAGTCACCTGACAAAACCAGTTCTAATTATTACCCCCTTGGGCTAACATTTTTCAGAGTGACTGGCTAAAGTGCACTCCAGCTCATAATTTTTATCTGTGACAGTGGAAGACATAACCTAGTTTCCTCTAATGCAAAAGTCTCTAATCTAGAGGGCAAGACCCTTTTCCGTATAACACTGAAGGGAGAAAATGCAATTTGAGCACAGGGAAATTGCCCACATAGTTTGATAGTTCTACTGTTCTCATTTTTTCCCCAGGATTAAATGTCTTGTTTTATTTTATGCTAAATTATGACCTGTCTTGGACTTGTATATATTCTTCATCGTATACAGGGAATTTTATACTGTAAAAACAAAGGGACTTAGAAATGTAGTCTAGTTTTCTTATTCACATTTTAACCATTAAAATTTCCAGATTTCCTCACTGAGTATATCCCTCACTAAGGGCTAAGGATATTTTTTTCTTAATAGATCGTCCTTGCTTCAGCAAGTGGCACTTGCAAACAATAAGCTTCATTCACCTCTGGGTTAATCCAGTTGTGTATCAGCACAATGTGATTGATTTCATATTGGTGTAATGCAGTAGTGAATCAGGCTCCAAGGTTTGAAAACAGAGCACTACATTAAAATCCACATTTGTATCCTGACACACTGGGGAGCAGACTTTCACATGGGCTTCATCCCAATGCTGTTTTCTTGCAGCAGATTTTCCAGCACCAAAAATAAAATAATAGTAATAAAAAAAATCATCCACAGTTTTGTGCTCATGAACACCACAGGGAACAAAAATTAGAAAGTCTCTTGGATAGCGAACTCCCTGAATTATACATGGACCTACCTGAATTATACATGCAATTGAGTAGTTAGATGCTTAACTACTAATATTTGCAATAGAGGGTACCTGTCAAAATCTGGGCCTCGATGTGCAAACTCAACTGCTAACAGCCTCTCAGCTGAGATGAGCAGATTTACCGGTGTGCACAGAGGGGGCTGCCTCACTCCAATTAGCACCACCCAAATGGTACAGCATTCCCTCCCCCCTGACATCAGGGACACTACTGCATCTGTCCCCAGCTGAGCCTGACCAGAAGGATTCCTGGCAATATTAGGAGAAATGAATTAACCTTTTTTTCTTTTTTTTGGTTGAGTTCACATAGGCAGTGGCTGAATAACAAATTGCCCCCTATCTTATAAAGCCACAAATGCTGAAGAGTTTCAAAGTAGTGAGTCTGGAATGCTGGAACAGTTGCTTTTTGTGCTGTGTTTTTATTAACATTTTTTTTTCTCCCAGCCTAAGAACCACCTTTCGCTTTGTAGCTTGACAGCTGCTGCTTAACACGTTTTTTTCCAGCTGGCAGGGCAGCAGGGTGAGCATGTCTGTGGTTAGTATGCATTGCTTTTGTGAGCAGTGAGGGCACCAGTTCCCTCCTGGAAATGCACGTCACCCTCACAACTTGTACATCTTCCATCACTTTGAGGACTACCTAGAAATACTGGTGGTAAAAATACAGTCCAAATAAAGGATAATCAAAGCTATCTTCTGTTAAAAAACCCACTGCTGAAATGATTATGTTAGTCCACATTCTTCTTTAAGCTGGACACCATTTTTTTTTAATACCAATGCTTGACAGAGTTTTCAGTAAATTATAGTACTTTGTGCTGGTGAGTCAGTGCTGGATGAATGGTCTCCTTTGCCTTTTTTTGAGGACAGAGAATGAGTGAATGTGAGCAGGGCAAACAGGAGCCTGAGGCCATAATAACCAGAAAGCCTAAATCTATGAAAATCACTTGGGTTCAGATTCTGGGCAGAGAGCTTTTTTTTTTTTGGTATATGTTCTTCTATGCATATGCGCATCTATTTGCAGATTCTCATCCTGCACTTGCACAGAAGATCACAGCATTATTTAGCATCCATGCTACAGGTTGACATTGTGAAGGCAACAATGGCTCCGAAGGGTGACTTTGGTTGCCTGGCCAGGGCTTCACAGGACATGGTACATAATATAGTAGCTACTGCATGAGACCATATAAAATGTAGGATACTTGGTGGGTAGATTCTTGCTTAAATAAGGTTATCTTTTGTAATCAGAAGAGGCAGCTGAGATGTTGAGTACTAAAGCCTGAGTTTAGCTAAGCAGTGCAATCACAGTAAAATGGCATCTCCCCAGATATTACATATTATTAGAAGGTTTCTTTGTATTTCTGTAGTTAGTGAGGCAAGCAGGCAGAGATAAAGCAAACTATTTATTTTCTACCATCAAGTTTCACAGCAGTAGCAATTAATATCTAAATTTCCTTGTTTTCTACTTTTTTTCCTGCCTATGAGAACTGGAGCTCACAAAACATTAGAAGAATCCTAAGGGATTTCCAAGGAAACTTCTATTCTGAAACAAGCCCATAAATATTAAACATATCTTATACTTACACTGCAGTCAGGCGTATCAGCGATCCTTACTTCTGGCCATGGTGGACCCCTGCATAGGTCAAAGAGCTTTTGATGTCACCCTGAACCATCAGTCCTTAGGCATCCAGCTCAGACAACTGCTTGTCAGCCTGCTCAGGGGCAGGAGAAGCCCAATTCCTCTCCGATGCTGTAGGAGACACATGATTAATAGCTTTTAGTCAGTCCTGGTGAGTGGGATTATAGTGAATGAGAAAGGCTTAACACCCGTTCACCAAGACATCTGTCCTCTGGTAGCAAGGTTTCATAATAGTCTATCCTTTGATATAGATTAACTGATGGCTTGTCCTTCAATGTGGCACAGCATAAATACTGAAAGATCCTTCATAGTACTGGTGTTTAAATTCAGACTGACAAATGAGCTGTAACCACTACCTGAGGGAATAATTGTACAGCAGCTCTTATGCAGCCAATGAATTGGCAAGGCAAGAGCTTCCTATGGGCAGGTCACTCAAATAACCTCTGTTGAAACCCAAGCTCTGAGCAACAAAGGGCTGAAACTTGCCCAAACTCCTGGGAAGAGCCACCCCAGAGGCCAAAGAGGCAAATTCTGTAATGTAGAACACAGTATGGAAAACATCAAGGAATGCACATAAAGGGGAAGAGATCCATAATCAGCAATTGGTACTTGAGGGTATTTCTGGTGGTTCTTGGAAAGGACAGTGAACAGCATTTGAACCTTCTTGAGGTGAACCCCACTCCTTTGCAAAGAATGCCTACAAGCATGAGCCTGCATCATTCTCACCTTCTGATTCCCTGTGTTTGGACACTGCCACACACTCCCATAGTGCCACAGACTCTTGTCACTCAGCAGTCCCATGGGAGAGGTGTTGCTGGTCTTTCTGAAGACCTGCTACTTGAAGCTTGGTGCTTCTCTGACGTGATGCTGTCTCTGTCATGGAGGAGGACAGTTGAACAGTCCAGACCTCAGCTTCATGTAAATAATTTGTTAGAACAGAACAGTCTTGGCACACATACAGTATTTTATCAGAGAGCAGCTCATTTATCAGGATGGTGAAAAAAACCCAGTCCTTTTTTAAATTTTGTTTTTGTGAGAGCTCTGTCGGCCAGAAAGGAAGAAGCTTTTATAATAATTTGGGCTACAAGTAGTTTGTTAGAGTAGCTGGGATGATGAAGTGTTTTTGAACCAAGCCTTGATGTTGTGTGGTTTAACGATTGCAGAGGGGAGAAATGGGGAAAGGCAAATCAGCTGAAGTCAGTGGGAGATCTGCAGTTCGTGAAAGCTAGGATTTCATCATAAGTCTGCTTCTGACAGCAGTGTTGATGAACATCTAAAAACCACTGTAGTATTATGTCATTGTTTAGTTGCAAATGGAGTATGTCTGTGCCTTGGGAGTAATTCACTATATCACCAAAACAACTTATTAATCTAAATTTTTCATGTGTATGCAAAGCAGACCCAGATATTTGAAAAGGAAAAACAATACATTTGAACACCTACTGGAGGATGCAAAATCCCTGTGTTTTCCTACAGAATTCTTAATTTTAACGGCACTGTTTCTGAGTCATAGCTTTGGTTTAGTAATACTCAGCCTGCTACATAATGAATTTCACTGTTACAAATTTTCATATTCAAGAGCGGAAAACTGTAAGGAACTGAAAGATGAAGGCAGTAACAGTTTATAGACACCGTAGTGCAAAATGGTCGTATTTCTGCAGTAGAGTTACAGATTTCATTGCCCTTCTTTTAACAACTTACCTGCTTTCTTTAAATATAAATTACATGCATGAATAAAATAAGCCCATATATGTTTCATTTAGGTGTTTGCTGCCCATGTGCTCCTGAAGGAACTGGAAAGGTTCAGGAAGACAGGGCACAAATGTGCATTACGCCTGACTTCTTCCAAAAGTAAGCAGTAGTAAAATAAAGAGAAGATACATGCCTAGTTAAGAAGAATATGATATAAACTTTTACTCACCTACATAAGCCTTATTTAGGAGTGCAGTGTGAATAACATCACACTTGCACACTTGCATACAGATTGCATTAAATACTTCAGAGTTGATTCCCACAGCAATCTTGTGAAGAGCGTTTTTTTTATTTGCGCGACCCAAACATCCCCATCAAACAAACCCAAACAGGATTCAAAAAAAGCAAGGTTCCAACACTTTCCCCCAGGATCAGAGGACCACTGAGCATTCTCGTTCAATTTAAACAAAATGAATGGCAGTTAGTGTACCCTCCCCTAATGGGCACCCCCACTGGGGACATTGTTCAGGCACCACCACGGACACGTCCCAAGTGCAGCTGGATGTGTAAACAAGGACATAATCCGCCTGAAAGAATACTCATGTTTGGCAGAGCTCTCTGTGTTGTTAATGTATTGTGCCAAAGCAATAACAAAGCCGTCATTTTAAAGTTTATTTGCAAGATTTTATTAATCAAGAAATTTTCCAGACATTACTTCTGAAGGATGGACCTTTCAGAAAGTCACCATTTGGGGAAAGAAGATTTCCAGATGACATTTTTTATTTATCTGTAACCTGTCGCTCAGAATAAATCACAATTTAATCTGAGTTCATTTGAGACAGAAAACACATTGCTGTTATAAAATGTAAGGGAGCCTTCTGGGTTTTTATTTTGAATTTTGTCAATTTCTTGCAAGACCAATCAGCCTTGGAGTTACATTTCTTCATTAGACTGGAGATAATCAAGGTGCTGTACCTTGGCTTATTAGCAATGAATTCAAAACATGAGCAGTTATAAATTCCATATAGTCATCCCGCTCATTCACAAACCATATTTCTGAATTTGGTACTCCAAGGAATGAAAGTAGCTTGGCAATTTTTTCAGTTTTATTGGTGGATAGTCTGGACTTTTAAAGTTTTTCTGGCATTTTTGGGACAGTCATAGAAATGGAATAGAATAATGTGGCAGGAAAATATGACATTTTGAAAATCAGATTTCCATGAACCTTCAGTCTGACAGAATCAATGGTCTGAGGTAAAACTGTATCCAGACATACTAGCAAGATTTGTTATGGATATGACTAATCAAAACCAAATGCTAAACCTTTTTTTTTTAACAAAAATCTTAGAAATTATGGAGGAAAGTTTTCTACCTATATTACATAAGAAAGAAGGCCAGACCACAATATGGAAAAGTATGCTTGGTTAACTTTATCATTGCATATCTTCATGACAATAAATATTCACAGCACTTATACTGAAAAAGTAATATTTTTAATCGTCAGTGTTAGAATAATTTCTTGTGGGTTTAAAAAAAAAATTCAAATTTTCTTTCTTTTAAAGTTACACCATATGTTCAATATATTTTGGTGGTTCCAAAAAGAAGTATGGGTAAGTCGTTTATGTGTTCTGTAGTTCAGCTCCACTTAAAAATCATTGTTAGCCCTAAATTTTCAAGTAAACTTTCGGCCATTTGCAATGCTGCTAAACTGGGCAGTGCCACAGACATTTCTGGATACTGGATCTCTGGATATCCCAGATAAATTATTACTATGGATGCACAGAATAGATGTGAATACACAGAAAAAACTCAGTGTGCTTCTGATGCTGCTTGTCCTGTCCCATGAGGAACTCACTGCACAGGTTTGGCTCAGCTGAGCATGTTTGGCAGGTCTCAGGGCTCTGCATTGCTATATGTGTTCCCTCCAGCTGCAACACCTCCGTTTACCACTTTGATACCTGTTGAGCTCAACAGCTGTGTGTTTACGCTGTTTTTCAAGGGAAGTTTAACCAGAAACCCTTATCTGCCATATCAACTTAATCAGAATTAAGAATTGATTAAAAAAGTGTATTTTGGTCTTGCTTGACCCTGATTCCTTTGCTGGAGCAGTTGAAGTCCTGCTAATATTGCTGCATATTTACCATTCCAATCTGTTTCTATAAATCTGTGCTGTGGAAAAGATTGCTGCATAATGTGTCATTTACTTTAAAAGTGTCTTATACCTCACACACTGCAGTTGCTGACTATGTTGATATTTTCAAAGGAAAGTTCAAAATTCACTGCAGCCCATGCTTTCAGACCTGTCAAGGGAGGGCTTTCAACCTTTACAGCCTGTGGTCAGGCAAAGTAAAACTAGAGCAAAGCCTTTAATTTCTCTCAGATTTGATACCTCTTTCTTGGTGCTAAGATGCATACTGCAGTTGGGAAGGCTGAGCCTCAAGTTAGGTATTTAGATTGACTTGATTTTTACAACTGTCAAATCTGCAATTTGAGTGGCTGCCAGCTGACCATCTTTCTTCTGGATTAAACCCAAAGAGCCAGGTAAAAGAATTTTCTTTTGCCTAGGATGTTTTCTTAATTTTGGAGATCAAGGGATTGAAAATATTGTTATCACTGACCACAAAATATAGCTGTCCTTTTGTCACAGCCATTTTCATTCTGTTGTGGCTGTGAGAAGTTTATTATCAAATATTTGTCACAGATGTCCTTTATATGATATTCAACTCAAGGAGAAAGCACTAGCTTAATATCAAATAAAGACATCTCTGTCATCTCAGATGTTGTTGGCTTTGAGTCCCTAGTATAATAATAATAATAATAATAAATAATAATAATAATAATAATAATTATTATAATTATAATTATAGCAATAAAAATATTGTAATTTTAAACCAAAGAGCTTATTATTTTCCACATCCCTGATAGTTTTTGTTCTATTTCTTCTTTCTCATTGATCATTAAGCCACCTTGATAACATCACAAACTCTTAACACAATTCTATAATTACATATTAATTATCTTAATGCTCAATTCCATCTTGGTCAAAGAACTGAAAACAATGTCTCAGCTGACAGTGACATGTCATTCTGGATCAATAACTTGAGAGAAGTTGAGCCATGAGTGAAGCACAGCACAGTACTGCAGCTACCTGCAAGCATAGGCCATGATCTCTGAATTCCTGCATCAAACTGACCCTCCTCTACTTTGGAGTTGGTAAACATGATGTCACAAAATTAAATAGGGCAGAAACAAACAAAAAAACCCCAAAACCAAAAACCAAAAAAACTCCACCAAAACCAAAAGCAAACACCAAAACAGAAAATGTATGTTTAGGAGGTCTATGTTCTAATATTTTCCACCTGGAAAAGCCAAAACTTAGTAAAGAGAAGAAGATTTAAATTAAAAATGTGCCTTTTATTCCCCTCAGAAAATAATTGGTGAACCACAAATTTACACTTTTTATCATGAGGTATTACAGAAACCAGGGAAAAATAGATACTCAATTTCTACAGCTAGTCTTTTTTACCAAGGTAATTTCTTTATGCATGTGATGAAGGCTGTGGCCTGTCTGACTTGGATCTCTGGAGCAGACTACTTGCAGATGCTACACATAAGACTGCACTGACTATTAAGTGAATATATACATGTTCTTCCTCCCTGACCCCTCAACTCCATGCAAGAAACAAGGATTTAAAACTTACCTTTCTGACTTCTGTAAAAGCAGTGGAAGGGTCACACATAACCATTAGAACCATGCCAAATTTCTGAAATAATAGATGCCTTTTATTGCTTTATGTTGGTACAACAGAAGTGAAGCAGTTAAATAATTTTGTCTTCTGTTGAAACAATACATAACCTCTTCATTATTACACATAGCTTTCATGCATACTATTATTTGAGGATATAGTGATTTATCCAGCTGGCTACTTATATAATCTTGAGGTTTAAATTTATATGGTAGGAGTTTTAGTGTATTTATGATGCACAGTAAAATGTATTTAAAAAGTAACTTGTGCAATATACTATACATTCTTGCTCAGCACATACACAGAAATTTAAGAACTGATCCAGATTTTCTGTTCAGAACTTCAAAAATAAGTGAAAACATGAGACACTGCCAAAATCCCTAATTTCCTGTAGAGACGACTTACATTGTGAAACATTTTAGTTCCACATGAAAAAAGACTTTTGGAGGACTGCTTTAGCTGAAAGGAAATAGTACAGGAGATTGACCTGGTTTCTATAGATGAAAACCAAAGGAGTGTTAATCTAGGTGCTTGATTAATTGTTTGACAGCTCAGCCCTTTCTCTCAAATTCCTTGGAAAAGCCTTTGGTATCATCTGGTGTAATGATGGACAGTTGTTAGATGACCTATATTTCCATAAGTACTATGTTAGAAAATTGGATGATTTTACAGCAGTTGAATTAATTTTAAAACCCTTTGTTACTGTAGTTTACACATACCATTCCCTGTATGCTCCTAATCTGAAAAAAATCTCTGGAGTACCATTGTAAACACAAGTAATATTCTCCAAATCACTAAAGAATTCTGAGTCTATTGTAGCAATGCAATATTCAGATCTCCATGTGCTCCCTTTGTTTCCCCACTTGGTGTACCATTGGTTCATTTTAAAATATGCTCTACTGTACCTCAAAACCTATTGGTGTGTAACCCTCCTGCCAATCTTCCCTTCGTCCTCCTGGGACTGGCTCAGAGAGAGCCAGCCCCTGCCCCCTCTCCTTCCCCTTAAAAGCCAGAGCCTGGATCAGCTCGAGGTCTTCCATCTCTGGGCTGGCACACCTTATCCTGTCCCAGTCTTTCCTCCCCCCTTCTCCTCCCCTGCAACCCCCTTTTCTCCGTTACCCCAAATAAACCAATCTGCCAGAACAGAGATGGAGTCCAGTTCTTCCTTCGTCTCACTATATTCCTGCTGAATTGACATGGTTTGAAGACTCACGCCATGCCGCAGAACCCCGGGGGCTGCCCGCCCCAAACCTGGAGGAATTACTTGAACCAGGGACCCCGGACCGGGGGGGAGCCAGCCTGTGCCACCCTCCCGGACCTTGCTACATCAGTCTATAAACACTTACATCTGGACCATACGTAGAGCTCAAAGATCTCTAGCTCCAGAGATGCTTAAAGGTTTGGTTCAGGATGAAGCCCCAGGTGGGAGTCCTCACTGAGGTATTCCCTTGTCTGCCTTGTGAATGGAGAGAAAAAATGATAAAGTACCAGGGATTACCCAGGTGTTAAACTATCTGTAGTGGTGTGTTATTATTGGTTCTGTACTTTCCCCCATCCCCCTTTCCCCATATGGATTATGATCTAGAAGGTTCTCCTTTGTTCTCCCTAGTTCTGTATGTTATTGGTTCTTTTGAATTTGTACCCTCCCCTACTGTGGGTCTATTGGCTTGTACCCCCGTCCTTCTCCCCTCTGGCTTTCCCTGGCTGGCTCTTCAGAGCTAACCACTCCCCTCTTCCCTTCCCTCTTAATCCCCTGCAACGCTGCTCTCGGGGTTCACAGCCTCTGGGATTCCAGCTCCTTCATCCGTCCCCTGTCTCCCATCACTCTTCGCCGTCCCTGGACCTCACCTGAAGACCTAATAAATTCCCTGGAAACCACAGGCTGCGTTCCTACATTTCTTTGATCCACCTTGTTTCCCAACGAACTTCTGTTCCCTGAGCTCCACGCTGCTCCTGCATGCTCTCCCGCCCCGGCGCTGCCCAGTGCACGCTCTGGTACAGCTGACTGCCTTTCCGTGTGGCACTGGGGCTTTTGGCTGCTTTCTGGGGACGCAACACCACAACGATCTACACGCTGTTTTGAGAATGAGCAATCAAATCCTGCCAGGAGAGAAGTTTTTGCTCTGCTAAAGGCTTATTTATAACTGGTCACTTGGGTAGCGTAGAAGCATTGAAACCTATTGTCTATTGGCTCTTGATTAGATATATGGAATTTATCTAAAGCACAAAGATTGCTTAGAAGATATCCTGCTTTTGCAGCAGTGCAGCTCCTTGAAACTAGCAAGGCTGCATGGTACAGTCTAGAACAGCACATGGTCCACAGAAGAAAACAAAATTCCTCCTTAAATTGTACAGTTTTTCAGCCAATGGCTCGTCTAATAAATTTCAGTAACAGATGTGAGAAAAAGAGAGAAATGATGCTTTCACATTTAAATTCAAGTTATGAAAATACTGAGTCAGCAAAAATGCTGTTAATAAACTGCTGGCATGTCATACTTGCTTCTGGAAAAATCTGCTGGTATGTTGAGAATTCCTTCTGCATGGTGGACTAAGATTTCTCTCACATTTCACTGAAGTACAGGTTAGATAGCTGTGACTTTCACGTCCGAGCAGAGGTATCTGTGAGGGTGTGGAGTGGTAGCTTTTGCCATATTCTGAAGAGCAAGTGAAAGAGCACAAGCAGTAGACCCTGAAGGGTCTATTAAGTGCTCTGAAAACCCCATTTAGCAGCCTCAGTGAAGGAAATGGTTGGGGCGGTGCTTAAAAATCTGTGACAAATAATCTATGATCCTCTGAAGTAAATTGTGCAAATTACATTGGTTTAATTTTGAAACTGTTAAAAATAGTCAACAATTATTACAGTCAGTCTGGGACTTTGATGTGCCTTAATTTTGAGTGGGATGAGCAGTTGAAGAGAACTGGGCACACAGTTCAATGTCTTTCCTGGAGCTGTTACAACATAAGGAATGGGAATAGAATAGGATTGTTTTATATGGTGTTTTAGCCCTCCTAAAGCCTCCATCTCATGCCTTTCCTGTGTTATCTGAACACACCAAAAGTTAGGCCTTTTTCTGATTAATCAGGGATAAACAATTTAGTCTCTCAGTTAATAAGCATGTAAAGTCCTGAAACTGAAGGTCTGAAAGCAACAAGATAAGTAAACTGTGTTGTCAAATCCCCACCAGAAAGAATTAATTCTTCCTTTCTTCCTTTCTTCCTTTCTTCCTTTCTTCCTTCCTTCCTTCCTTCCTTCCTTCCTTCCTTCCTTCCTTCCTTCCTTCCTTCCTTCCTTCCCTCCCTCCCTCCCTCCCTCCCTCCCTCCCTCCCTCCCTTCCTTTTTCTCTTTCCTCTCCTTCCTTCCTTCCTTCCTTCCTTCCTTCCTTCCTTCCTTCCTTCCTTCCTTCCTTCCTTCCTTCTTCCTTTTCTCTCTTTCTCCCACTCTTTTTCTCTGTCTCTTTCTCCCTGTATCCCATCAAATCATGTTCTCTGCATTTCACAATGTTACTAACCCAGTTTACCTTACATTTCTTCCATTTTTATGGTCCATTGTTTTTTCAGCTGGCATCATCCATTTTAACTCTTCCCTCTAACTTTGGACTATTGCAGGGTCAACAAATTCCTGCAAACATTTGAGTCAAGCTGGTGTGAGTCTGGCAGTTAACTGCCTGTCAACTCTCACCAAACATGGGAGCTGCTTTCAGACCGTGTGGACCTGGCAAACAGATTCTGCAAATCCTAGTTAGAAGACAAAAAAAAAATAAAAGTCACACACTTAGAAAGAATTAAAGCTTCATCCTGTTGAAAGTCTCGTAGAGAATGCTTTAGTTTTGGTTGCTTTAGATCAACAAAGTACAACTAATTGACAAAAATGCAGTCTAGATATTTAGTGTCTTTACATTTGAATTTTTATACTTGTAACTACCTTATTATAATAATTCACCAACTTTTCTAAACATAGACATATACAAACTGTAATAAAATGTTTAAAGAGAGGGCTAACAAGCAGCTTATTAATACACAATGAATACCTAGAGAAAAAAAAAAAGAATGATAAATCCAAATAAGCTATTTATTCATAAGACACTGGTATTTATGTGAAAAGACAAGCTCAACAAAAATCAAAAATAATAAGGCTGTTCTGTCTCCTCCTTCCCTTTAGGCTACCGTCATGGCATGTGATGGATAACTGTTTAAAGACAACAAACAAGGTTGACAGTTTTTGGGGATATACCCAGTTGTTTTCTATTTGCATGTACAGTGCCTGGCATGTGAGAGCTCTGATGCTGTAATTCTCTTGTGGAAAAAGTGAAGGATGATAACAAATACAATTGGCTGTATTATCAGTAAGTGCTATTTGCACACTAGATGTGAAACAACAGAAAACATGCAGATGGGCATGAGAAAAGTTCATAATTTACACTTTTTAGCTTAGAGGTTTCCATGTTGAAGGTATGTGGGCGCAAACAAACTTGACATTTTAAGTAAGCACTTTTTTTCTGAGTATTTAGCCCCAAACAATAGTCTTTAGTCTTAATCTTTGATAGCTGATATATAAATAAGCTGGGAGATCTGTGCCTCCAAGAGATGCCAATTTAAATTTCCTTCACAAGCCCACCATTCATGTTTCCCCATCAAAGTGTTTTAGAGCTGCTATCTTGCTTTAGAATTTATCAGTATTATGAGTGATTCCTAGTAGAATGTTTTCCTTTTGCCATTTCTCTATTTTGAAAGATGAAATCATGACCTATATTTTCCCCTGAAAACTGGGGAACACATTCCACTAATTGCTACCACCCCATAAGTTATGGTTTATGCCACACCAGACTTATATTGCTCAATGGTAAAAGTAAAAACTTTTTATAATAAATATTGAGTAGATAATAAAATCATCATATACTTTTCTTAAGAGTTATAATATTGACTTCACAAAAGTCAAATGAAATATCACCATGAATACACACCCTGGAATAGATTTTCAATACTTGAACGGTACCATAATATAGAGAAATAATTTATTTCACCAGGATATTTCCAAGTAAACAGAAGAATGAAGAAAATAGAGGGAGAAAAAGGGAAGAAATTAGGTATGGAGAGTTAATTAAATTCCTGGGTTTTTATTTTAGCTAAGTAACCCACAGTACTGTGGTTAGTTTCATTCTTTCCTTCAACCTTTTTTATCCAAAGCCATGTATCTGAATGAAATCAAAATTATGAAGTCGTTTTACTAAAACTGTGATCAGGATCCAGCTAAAACTTATCCTCTCCTCTTTCCTTACCTATGATGGTTATTATAAGATTTCCACAGGAATTCATAGCCGTGAAGAAAGAATTTTATGTAAGATTGTGAGAAATGCAAATAAGAGCGGCAACCTAGCTGCTTCATGCTGCAACAGTTGAAACACTGTTAGCCAAGGTAGGAAATTTTATGGCGCATCTCCTGTAAGGTAGGTATTTTTATTTCTGGTATTTCTGTGCCTTGTTTACATTTTTTACTGTGTATATATCGATTCCATCTGAGTATCTAAGTGTAAAGGGAATCAAAACATTAGCTCCAAGTCCAAAACCTTGCTAGTATCACAATTGCTCATGTGCAATAATGTTGAATTTGTTAATTATTGTAAATGAGACCATAAGCATTAGCTCTTTTTTAAAAAAAAATTTTGCCTGAACCTGCTGTACTTTAATGTCATTGCTGCACACGCAAATCTACCATTCAGGCATTAGCATTATTTTCATGTGGAAGGTGACAATGAGGCACGGGCCTCCTCTTGCTTTTATATGCATTATAGATGAAGAATGTGTCAAAGCTTCTCTGTCTCCATTGTCTCTGATCTGTATTTGAGAGATAGCACAACATGTGAGAGAGTACACAATAACTTCTCCAAGGACTTTGCCATCCTCCTTGATAGCGCACATTATCAGAAAAGAATCCCAAACCAAAACAAAAAGAAGAAAAATCGCCAGTTCTGCCTGGCAAACAAAGACTGTGGTGGCTAACGGGGGGCAATTATACACTAATGGAATTTGTCCATTTCTCATCTTCCTTTAAGACACTATTCAGAGTCTTGAATAAAAATACTCCATCTGGGAGCACACACATCTTGTAATTATCAGCTGATTGATACTTCTGCCTATATCCTAAAACACTAGGTCAAAGAATTTTCAGCCTCTGTACTATATCAGCAACACCTTGCCCAAAGGATTTAAAAGAAATCTTCAAAAGGCTTTTCCATTTAAGTTACTTATTAATTTAATTCCTGTTAAAAGGTAATCCAGACCTATTCCTGTTGCACTAAATGTCTTCTCTACTTATGATAAATTCCATCTGTATTAACACATCTGTGTGAGAGAAACAACATGCAGCAGTCTACAGATGTTAAATAAAGTGTAAAAGGAAGTGTTTCAGTGGGCTTTATCTTCATGATCTTAACAGCTCTATGCTCTCTCTAGATAGATACTCCATGCCAGTTGAATGCTTCATGGCTGAACCCTGTTTCTGCAAGAGAGGCCTTTTTCTAGTCAGTTTTTAAAATATATACATACCCTTACATTATTTATTTGACCTTTTGGTAAGTTGCTGACATCATGTAGTGTCAAGGATTTTTTTTTCCGGAAGTGTCAAGGATCTGATTCTGCTTCCTATCTCAAGCAGGGAGCCGAAGAAGGTCTCAAACTCCCAGTCTTTGTGAGAAATAAGCTTCAGAATTTTTGTAAAACACCTGATCGTCATCAAAAAAATTTGGTGAGGCCTCTTGGTCAGCATAACTGAAGTAAATCCTGATTAGATAAAGGTGTATAGCTCTCAGATAGGCTAGGCATGCAAATATATGAAATGTAGATTCTGTAGTGGAGTAGCTGTCTGTGAAGACCAACAGGCAAATCTCACACTTACAAAGACTTAGTTTAATTTAAGAGGTTTCTGATGTAGACTATAATTTGAATTTTGTCTCAAGGCACCTTGTATTTTAACCCTATACTGACCTTGATTTTTTACTTCAGCATCATGTCTGGATAGCCTGTCTTCAGGATTTTATCCAGAAATTTGCAAGACAGCAGAAGTTCTTCCTTCTAGTAAAGTCCAGGGAGTGAATGCTGTATCTTTTTATTAATGAACAAAATAATAATCAGCTAGCTTAAAAATCTCACAGGTATGGGAGGACTGCAGTTCTCCCATGGCCATTGTAAGTCTTTGAGAATGTGAACTTGTATGATGAATGATATAAAATATATTGAATATAATTCTATTATGAATCATGACAACTTCTCTTGAAATAGTGCACGGCCAATCATAATGCAAAAAATTGTTTTTAAGAAGCTCTGTTCCTCTCTAAGCTTTGGAAAATGCTCACAGAAAATAGCAAACTTTTGTAAAGGAGAGAACAAGTAGTAAACAAAATCAGGAAGTGAAGGAAATACTTTCCCTTATTTTTAGTATAATTTTTAGAAATAACTGCATACTTGGCATGATATAGCTACCAAAAAAAATAGTGTAAAATCTATTTTGTAGAAACAATTTTTCATATTTGGCATTTATGAACTATTGTGCATCTACCAGTAAGACCTGGAAACAGATTTATTGTGGAAAATTTGTTTCAAGTCAACTCATATAATTTGGGAGTTTGAGTTTTCATAAATTCTTATTAATCTTGGTCTCAGACTCTAAGTAAAAGTGAATAATTATAGGAAAAATTGTATTCAGCCTTTCTCTGAGGGGTTTCATATCCAGAAAGGCAAGATTCTCCAACAAATATGGAAAAAATTAACTATAAGATCAAACTTTCAAATTGCCTATTAAACTGTGAAATTAGAAGTTTTGGAATGAACATATTCAGCTCATATTTTTGCAATTAACTCTACAAATCTTCTCTACAAATTTGCCTGTAATGTGCTATGCAACAAAAAGAAAATCAAAAGTTTTTCTGAGCAAGAACAGGCTAAGGTATTAAAGCACATCAGACAGCTGATTTTTCCTCAGAAAGATGAGAATTGAGATTCATTACTCATCTCCAGTTCCCATGTTTACCATCAATGTGCAATTTACATGAAAAAGCTAGTAATTTAAAGCTCAGTCTTACTTCTCTACCATGAAGAGTATATCTTATACATCTCTTTTTCCTGTTTATCTATCTTGTAAATATTGAAGTCTATGGGTGGACATAGATGTTAAGTGAATGTTAACTTCTACCTTATCATTAACTATCTTATTTTTGACAATTATGATTCCTGTTGCCATATAAAGAAGTTTTGGTGATTCTGAATTCCTGCTACTACATAAGGAATCACCAAACCAGGACAAGGGCAGATTTCCTTCACCACATTTTCATGAGGGAAAAATACAGGAAAAGGGTGGGAGGAGAAATTGCCTGAATGTTCTTGTGAGACCATGATTTGAATGCTCAATGATGACAAAAATGGCTCTTCATCTTCAATAAAAACATTTGCTTTTTCAGAGTTGTTGAATACTCAGATGTTTAAACTCACATCAGTAGGAGCTGAAAGAAACCTTTCAAAGTCAATACCATAAGAGTACAATACCCTCTAGAGGAATGGAAAGAAACATGCATAACAACAGTATTCTTGTGTTTTGCTCTGAACACATATTTCTTTTAAAAATTTATTTCTGAACTAATGTAATAACTAATAGTGACCCAAATACATTATATTACACTAAATACCTTGCCCGCCCCTCCTTTCCTACTTAATTTGGTAAAAATGGCAGAGATTCTTTTGCACTGGAAATACTAGATGGTGATTTTCTAAACTACCCATGACTCCTTTATTCTCCCAGCATTTAGTTCATTCCTTTTTTATGGGCTTAGCTTTCTTGCTACTACTCAAAGTCTCTATATGACCAGCTTGGACTTCTAAGATTGGTATCCTCCTCTCCTGTGAAAAAAAATAACCTATAGTTTCAGAACTGTAGCTTTATACCTCCAAGCTCCATTACCTTTTCCACCGATAATTTTCTTAACCCAAAGAGTGATTTCTCTTGAGACACATGAAACTGCACAATCACAGCCAACATAAAGCCAGAGGCACACTTCTTCCACAAAAATACTTTCTGATTTTTTCAATCTTCTCCATCTTTTCATATGGCCTATTTTTCCTGCCTTGTAATTCTTTTGCTTTACATGTTTTGCAGAGCACTTCAATATCTTCTACACAGCTGAGTCTGAATTCTTCTTGTCCAGCAAGCGGTAAGAGAGAAGATTTTCTGACAGATCTATGCTCCTGCACAGATACTAACAGGAATTTCATTGAGGCTATAAGTCCTTGATGGTTTTCTGCAATACATTAACTTTTGCTTGACACAGGTTCTGTCCCTGGCAGTAGTAGACTTACCTGGCTAAGGATTACCTCCTCGAGGACAGTTTTGAAGTTACAGCACTTACAAAACAGCTGTGAAAATACATGTGGAGTTCAAACTCAACATTCTGGAGATGCAGCCCTTCTGCATCTCTTCTATACCTCCTTCCACAGGCTTATTATCTCTGAGGACATAGACTAGTAAAGTGTCTGAATTAATTTATTGTTTAGCATATATTAATATGGTCTAATGTTCTGTGGTATTGTGTTGGCTAAGGAAGAATTTTACTACCTATAATCCTGCAATATTTACCAATGCCTTTAACATGATATGGGGAAAAGGATTATGTGAATCCACATTTGACAAGACTAGGCCAGACATCTAAAAAGCAGAAAAGAGAAAGTCCAAGAATCTGGTGAGGCAGAACACTGATATTAATATTATTTGTATAGGGTTGGATATAGATTAAATGTTGTGTTACCATGACAGTAGTTGCTCACCTTTATTTTTAAAAAAAAAAGGGAGAGAAGGAGTTTTTTGAAAGATCAATGCAGAGATTTGGTAATTGATTTTTTGCAGGAAAAAATCACATTTTCTACCTTTAGGCTATTTGTCAAACTTCTTTCATCTAAATTCCTAAATGTTGAGGTGTATCAGGAGAACATTTATTCAATTGGTGACTATGAGTACCATTGACACTCTAATATAGGTGTTTGTAATTTATTTATTATAATAAATAGCAGCAAAGGAAGTATTGTAAGCAATTCTTAGGAGACAAAAGGACTAATTTCAGGGGGATAGGGTACATGCAAACCAATGTTTATTGGCTTGGGATGCTTTTTCCAATTTGCGATTATGTTGATGTATATTTGATTGTGGCATAACTCTTGAGCTATTCTCAAGGTTTCTTGGCAGTTCAAATAATAGAAACATCATAAATTTCCTCAGAAGTGAAAAAAATGTGTCCTTTATAATTAATGGTGCACAAAAATACTGGTTTTGATATTTACTCCTTCATCCCAACTGCCAAAAGAAGGCACTATTGAATGAAAAATTTCAGTTAGTGCAGTTTTTTAAACTTCAGTAGAGTTGAACATGTAAGAAAAACATCACTCAGCTCTCTTTCTTCTCAAGGACTAATTAACAATTTTTAGAAATGAGTCCTGAAATGTCAAGACAGTAGCAAAAGCCTATTGAGTTTTGGGCAAGATTTTGTTGCTGAAGCCCATATAACTTCAGCAAGAGTAAATGGCTGACACTAATAATATACTGAAGATTCCTTTCCAGATCAGCTGAGGTGCAGTTAATGTTAGTTCCATTTCCTTCCTTTTCTTGTCAGGAGAATGGAAAGGAGGGACAACAGCCTGAATCCTCAGTCTTTCCTGCCCCTGCTCCCAACACAATGTTACAGGTGTGTTGGAAAACGTTCAGCTCGGTTTTAGTGGTAGTTACAACCACAAAATTAAACAGGTATTATAGGTTTCCTGCTTCACCTCAGTGGCCCAGCTGGTACATCTCTGGTAGAACAGGACCATCTCTGGCTGCACACTTGTAGCCTGATATGTGGATTTTATCATCTTTTTTCGGTGCTCAGGAGTGTTTGAGGATTTCAGGATTATGATGGACTAAAATGATCTGAGTAAATACCTTTATGAAAGATAGCTCACAATAAATCTCAGGTCTGTTTGTACATACCAAAGGCTGATCTCTGTTACTTCTCCCATTCCAATGTGCCAGAGGAAGGTTGGTCAAGGCAGTAACTTCAGTCTGGAGCTCTTACAGGGGCAGGAGTAGAAAAAGCTCGCATGTCTGATGGGACGACCTTCTTCTTCCAATGCAGAAGAGCCATGGTGACCATAGGGAAATGCAAAGAAAGAAAATTTCTAGTTAGTTTGATCTGTCTCATGGGTACATTCAGCAAAGTTTAAATTCAAAATATGTTCTTGTTATGGTGCCTGTGTTGCAGATGCCTGTATGTTCATCCATTTTAGTTTAAAATAGAAGTCAAAGTTTCCTAACAAAGATTTGAATAAAATGAAACCAGAACCTAAATATTGACTAAAATTTTATCATGTAATGATTTCCATATGATAGAGATTTGAAGTTTTCAGCTTAAATGCGTTTGGGAGTTAAACTTGTGCCCTAAGTTTCAGCTCAGTGCACAGAACAAGTAAATGCTGAAAATCAGGCTTTGCAATGGGTAACCCAAGCCATCCTTAACTACCTACACCTCTGTAATGTCCTATACTAGCTATGCAACTGTAGAAATAGACTTAAAGAAGTAATCTGTCCTTTTAGCTAATAACATCAAAATGAGACCTTTTTCTTCACTTTGCCTGGACCTCTAACCTTTAAAGGTGAGTTAGACAGCTGCACAAAACCTGATCTCATTTTCTGCCCCTGGCAAGATTTTTTCAAGTTCATCTTCTTTTTTTCCCCCTTCTCTCAAAATCTGATGAAAAATGAAATGTCATGAAAACAGGCTCTGAGGCTAAAAACCCTCTGTCTGTCTCTGTGACAGATGTCAGTTTGAAAGGTTTCAGGTCACCTGTCAGAACTATGTCAGTATGATCCATACAAACATCTACTCAACCTCTAACACTAACATTGAGTTCTGCTTTTTAAAATACCCCTTGAAAAAGAATCAAATGATTTCAAGTCACTGCCTTTTCCCCTTTCTTTTAACTCTGATTAATGAGCCAAACTCTCAGGCAAGAAAAAAAAAAAAAGAAGAAAAAGGGGTGGGGGAAAGGAAAAAAAGAGCCTTTAAAAAGGACAGTTTGACCTTTTTGTGCCCCTGGCAGTGAACCAATCAGCATTCTCATAATCCAAACACAGATGCCTGGAGCTAAACAAATCCTATACTTGTGAACAAGAATTCAGTTTGCTGTCAAAATACAATGATGAGCAGCAAAGTGCTGCTCTTAAGAAAAATATCCTGAAATAAATGAAAATGTTTTCCATTAATAAAGGCAGTAACATGAGTAATGTCATACATCACTAATAATATCATTTGGAAACAAATACGTTGATGTATTTATTTGTATTTATTTACATGTGTATATTTAAACCACAGTACCTCATCTCTATATGAGACATAATAATATAATATTTTATGACACCAAAACCACTGCTCTTCTAATGCTGCAATTCAGTACTCTATAATGATTAATTACCAGGCTTGCATGTTATTTTGTTCCTTGCTTAGTGTCATAATGTTTGCATTATTTCTCACATGCATGATCTGCCCTTTTAAAGTTTAAGCCTCTGTTTTGTTAAAAAAAATAATTGCAGTATTAAAGAGAAGATCCCAGCTGCATGGCAGTTTTCATCAGCGTGTTGTTTTAATAGTCTATGAGATAAATATAATTAGAGCTTTCCGCCAATTTCTATTTTACAATGTCCCACATAGATCCTATCAAGTAGATTCTTGATGTTGATGGGCATATTTTTGGATATTTCTTAAAAGCCTGTAATGTCACTTTTAGGCTCCAATATAACAGTTGGAAAAAAAGATCTGGACATCACACTGATACACCACAGATGCACCAGATCCAAATTTAAATGTAACCATAGAGTAATTCAGTAGTATTATATTTTTCAGGGCTAAATATGTGATTTAATTCATGCATGAAACTGGTGAGAAAGAATAGGTATTCATTTTTTGCTGTGTTACTGTGGAACACTCTCCTCTCATGTAGAATCTTCTTTTAAACATTTTTCTAATAGGTATTTGTGTGCTGTTGCTCACTAAATGTCCATAATCTTTCCTTTTCTCATATGTGCCTATAGCAAATGTGGAAACAAACTTCATCAAATTTCAGGTCCTTTTTATTTTTCTTTTAAATCCTTAATGATTGCAGTATGCTGCTCACTGGTAGTTAGTTTCATTAACATTAAAGCTGAGTCTTTTGACAGGAAAACAGTCAGGTTGATATCAAATGGTTACAGCTCTTACAAGTATCAACTTCATTTTGGGCCATCCTAAAGAGACTTGGGAACAATTGGAGACAGAATCATCCACAGAAAACTATCAGTATTGTTTAGATGAAGACAGCCACAAACATTCTGAAATATTTAACTGTATCTAATCTCTTAATGACTTGTGTTTACACTGCTTTTTTACTGTAATGTCAATTTCTTATTTTTTTATTTTTTAATCTTCCTGTTGAACATTATTGTTTAATACAATCATAGAGTGGAAACAAAGAAATTTATGTCTCATATTAGACTGCAAGGTGGACAGGATGAATATTTCAAAGCCTTGATGGCATGGATAGTTACACTGAAAACCCATCACCTGCACAATTTGCCTGGTCATGGTGGACATGACTCAGACTGGACCAGGATGCAACACATTCTAAAATACTTACTGTTGCAACTCCAAGTCCACCTTGCAAATGAGGGCAAACCTCTTCAAAAAAGTAATATTCTTTGTGTCTGCAGAATTGTAAGCAATAATTACAGATATTTCCTTTCCAGTCTTCTCATAACTTCAAGGTTTGCAAATAAATCTGGAAGATATAAATTTTTTCTTGCACCAAAAATCTTATTAATGCTATGGGTTAAATACTTAGAATGTTTAAAGAGATGATAAACCATTTAACATAACTTCCTTGCCTGTAGTTATTTTCAGCATTTATTTTGTGACACTCTGTTCCTCAGAATTAAACTGTGAACCAAAAAGTATACACAGTCCTTATCACACAGGAAGGCCTTTTAGAATCTAATAAATTAATTACCTCTCTAAAGAAGTCTTTCACTTGCTTCTCTCCTTCAGCATTGACAACTACATTGGGCCAGTCAGCCAGATACTGAAAAGGCATTATTGCAAGTAACAATAAGAAATGTCGAAGCAGTTATTGGTGTTACACTGGAATAGCATATTAACATTGCCACAAACAGTCTTTCCCTTGTAAGAATAGTGCCTTGATGTTCAAACCCCTAGCAAGACTATTAGGAAACAAGCAAAATGACAAAACCCCAAAAAAACCCCCAACCAACCAACCAACCAACCAAAACAGAAGGGAAGGTAAAAACAGCAATGATTGTGAAGATAGATTTTCCAGCTGAAATTAAGAATTCTGAGCAGACTAAAATTAATTACTCTGTAGTTGCAAGCAGGCAGCAGATTTATGATAAATGACAGAATGTTTGCAAATTTTCCTGACTACTTGATTAGAAAATGCACCAAGTACAGACATCGGTCGAGTATGCATTATTTAAGTGGTCGGTGTCTGGTGACAGTCTGGAAGCCGCAATCGTTGTGGTTGCCTGTAGGAAAATTCGCACTTTCTGGGAGAAATTCTTTCACCTTTGTGTGCCCACAGCACTGATCTCTCCTCATGGCAGCTTAGGATACACTGGAACTTTGTGACCTGGAAAATGTGGGACAACTGACACAAGGTGACCCCCTGAATGCTGGGGTAGGCCCAATTAATTTAAAATTTTGCTTGGCCTTGTCTCTTCCAATTTTCTAAATCCTCTGGAAAAATGATTAATGTGTACACTGCCAAAGCGAAAATATTTTTGACCCTATTAAAGTCGACCAAGGGTAAACCAAGTGTAGGCTGGCATTGTATCAAACTAGCTTTATTAAATTTGATTTGAGGTTTGTATGAGGAAGGGACAGACAAGGACATTATTTTGCACAGCAACTCCCTTTTAAATGAAAATACTGGGAGGAATACAAAGTACTGGTGTACTTTGGTACAGAGCTGTATTTAACCTAGCAGAATTTTACCAGAAAAGTGATTATTTTTGAGAAAGCTTAGTATTTCCTCACTGTGAAAAGCACATTGTCCATAAAGTCGATTCATTACATGATGAGCATTTTTTCCCTTGAAGTGAAAAGAGATTCAGACCTTGCTTTACTTCTTGGCTTTTCAGATTTTTATTCCCCAAATTATTCTTGTCTTGCCAACTCCAGCAGCTGGGAGAAGGGTTTGAGGAGATGATGTACAGCAGATGTAGGCACCTCAGACATAGAAAGTGCTATTTTCATCACTTTTCCCACTTTCTACAGCACTCCTTTTTGTTGTTGTTTTTGTCAGTGAAGTGCTTCAAAGTTCTGCATAAACCAAAAATCACTATGTTTCTCAGCACTTATCCTGGTGCATTAATGATCTTCAAATACAAGATCCTGTTCTTAGCTCCCAGGAATCTTTTAAGGCTGCAAGAGGAATAAAGTCCAGATGTGATCCCTCACTGCAATTACTGTAGCTTAAAAGAAATAAAAAATAAAGAGCCAGAATTAAGAGGACTTTGCATTTTTTGAATTGAAAAGAGTGATAGCTGCTCTGTTTTTCAGCCCCCTAAAACCTAACAGAGGATTTCAGATGCCTCCTTGATACTTCTTGGCCTGTTTATGTACCCTGTTGGAAAGTTTGGCTAGTTTAACACAGCTGGTCACAAGTTTGTCAGCTACCAGTCCACTCTTGCCTAGTTCCAGCTTTGAAAATGCAACTGCAACGGCATTAATTTAATTTAATGTGAATATTTGTACAGAAGGCCTACTAACTCTGATACAAGATCTCTAAAATGACTCTTGTTTGCCCAGCAGCTGGATGGAGATATGTGCAGGAGCCATTGGACACCTTGGGCTGCTGGTTTTGGGGTATGATTTAAGGCTAAGATAACACATTAAATGGCCCATCAGAGGAATTTTCTGCTTTGTATCAGCTGACAATAAATCACAAAAAAAATCCCATTAAGTGTAGTGGTACAGCTAATGCAGAGGAGAACATTCAAAGCTTTTAGCGCTTTTCAGCAATATAAGTCTCATAATTACAAAGTGTTCTGTACTGACAACATGAAATAATTCTTCATCCACTCAAGAAAGAGCTAAAGCAGAAACTGCATAGCCCAGACAGCCTTACTGGGAATGAAACAGCAACTACAGTGAAAAAATAACCAAACTACTGTCTTTGAGAGGACGGACAAACTGATGCGCATGTATGACAGACTTGTTTTGGTAAGGCGTGAGCTCACCGGAGACCACCAACCAGCTGTCAGCAGATCAACATGAAATTATTTTGATGAAATGACTGAAATTTTGCTTGCATCAAACTTGATACACTAGAATGAAGAGTCCCCTGAATGTCCTTATTGAACTTCCTCCAAATGCAAGTTTGGCATCCTCAGAGAGCATTCCATCATATCTAGGTGTAGTGTAAATATAAGTATACATTTACATACATATAAATACATATATATATGCATAAAGTTTTTAATTTGTATGAATTGTTTTTTTCTACACTAGTTTTTAACTGCTTGTCTAGAGTAAGAGAGAATTCTTGTCCTCCGGGCCTGTCAGTTCCTCCAGATACATCAGTAAAAGATAAAAATCAGGCATGATATGCAAAGCTTGGGTCTGACTATCAAAGATGATATTTTCCAAAAGTCAGAACTTGTATACAGGTCTCATACATTTATAGTGAAGGAATCACTAATATAAGCAGATCTCCAAATGTCTACTTACTGGCATAAATTTGAATTGTCTGAAACTAAGGACCGTGTAAGCTCGATGTGAAAGACCTTAGATGTACACATGTGAAAGAGAAACATGGTGGTAGCTCATCCAAATCTAATAAATGAAATGGCTACAAGGATTGTTAAAATGAAAAATACTTATGTAGGAGTGCATCACTGCTATACTTGAATTATTTCATCGTTTGCCTGTGAGTAGACTTGGTAACTTCTGTAAGTCAGTTTTTACAGCATATAGCGGACTGCCTACAGCATTTTTGAGAACAGCATTAGATCCAAGTATTAAAAAAAAACCCCTTCATTATTCTAAGCCACTTTTAATACTGAAACTTCAAAGATGGGCTCACCAAAGGCTGAGAGGACTCATAAAGTGAGAAAGTCTAATTTGCTGAAGAGATACAGACAATTTCCAAAATGACAAAACAAATCAGTTATTTTTATACAGTTCTATTTCACCTGCATGCTTTATCTATTTATAAGACATCTATCATTTTGTACTTAACTGTGAAACATTTTGAGTCAAATTCTCATTAAATTTCTCCCTTGCTAAATAGAAACACAGATACCTGTAATCTGGTTCAACCAAATATTTTACTTATCTGCAACATAAACTTCTGATTAGAGGGCAATACCTGTGGTTGAAGTTTTGCAAATACTACTCTTTAGATACCTCAAAAGCATCTTTTTTCAGGTTCTCTGGATTGCTTCTAGGGCTCCCACACCTGTGGCCTGTGCCACCACCTTGTTATTTTACTTTTCCTTTCACACTTTTCTGGAGAAGTCAGCTCTTTTGGTGACAATTATCCATACAAACGAGAACTGTTCTTTCCTGCCAGGCTGTTTGGGTGTTGTTAAACCCTACATGCTTCATTACCTGTCCACTTTCAGAGACTGTGGGATAAATAAGTAATGGAGGGATCTAATATCCTGTAAAGGGAATACGAACAATATCTGTGTACAGAGCAGGATACCTATTTTCATTTGAAAGCTGTGTATTGTTGAACATCAGAGAAGGAGGCTTTGTGTTAAACTGACAAAACACCACAGGAACTGCAAACATAATAAGCTGTTTTCTGGTGTAAATGGAAAATGAAGGATCAGGTCAGAGATTAGTTATAGTACTGAAGCTCCTTGTCTTACAGATTCAGTCCCAGTCTGCTGATAATTACAGACTCCACATCATTGTCCTTAAGGAGAAAATGTGGATATGCTCTGCCAAAGCTATAGGGGATATTTGTGGGAGGACTGCTTATGATTTATGTGGATTCAAGGGTCACAAAATAGGTACACATTGACTTTAGCTTAGATGTCTGTGTGCTGATTTACTTCAACAAACAGGAGAGATGGTCAGGCACTAATAAGATGAATGCATCCAAAATGTGCTGCATCATGACTTCTTTTGCTCTACATTTCTCCACAAACTTCACTGGAGCTGGTACTCAAAATATTTTGATTTCAAAGCTTCTTTAAGTTTCAGACTAGGTGTTCTTCATAGTTCTCCATTTTCTGCACCAGGCACCTCTGATTCTTCACTGCATAAAGTTTTCTTGTTTAAACCAAAATCTAGGAGATTCCTATTTCCCTTAGGATGAGACAACCAGGATCCTCTCACTCGTCAAGATAAACGTGACATTCACATGTAGCCTTGTAATGACTGTGATTATCAAAAACCTTATCAGACCAGATCTGTACCATTAATAGCTCTCTATGTTTCTGCATGGACTGTAACTTCTGCGAGAATTTGGGCAGGCTCCACTTCAGAGTGTGTTAAGTGCAAGCACTAGACTGGCAGTTTTTTGATAACTATAGACAGTAAAAGGAGGAGAGCAGCTGAGTATCAGTTTACAGATAAAACAGAATAATTTTAATGGAAAAAGGTAGTAACAGCTCATTTGGCACCTGGCTAAATGCAGAGGCTTTAGCTGCTGGAAAAGATATTAGAGATGGGTCTGTTCATGGATAGCCAACCATATTTATTGCTGAAGTGGGAATGCATTCACAGTTCATGCTGACAGCTGCTGTGGGGCGAGGTGAGATCTTCAGGAGAGATAATGAGGAGTAGATTGATAGTGCCTCTGTGTTGAAAGGCCTGACAAAGACTAGTATAATCTTGAGTTCAGCCCAGCTTAGCTCTTTTATTAGTTTTCAATGAGGACCAGACATAGTGTTTTCCAAGGAAATTGTATCTATAGGGTAGATGAGTGGAATAACTGCAGATAATTTTCTCTTTTATAACTACAGACACTTATATTTCTGTGTTAACTAGAGCAACAATACTGTAGCTGGAATTGTAAATTTTGTGTTTTATCTTATGTAATGTTGAAAAGATTTTTAGCTAAGGATTCTGCAGAGGCAAAACCTGCACAAACTGGTGACCAATTAGTATTGTAATTCCCATATTTCCAAAATTAAGTATAAAGGTTGAAGTGATTAGTAGCTATTTCCTGTACTTGGCACAGTAGAAATTAAGTCTTTCATAACATCACAGCTCCTAAGTGATTGAGGATTACCTTTTATGCAACAATTCCTCCTAGATCTTACTGTGCTATTGAAGTTGCATGGTTCAGTCAAGACAGGAATTAGATTCTCTGCATCCCAGAGATCCAATTGCAATTACAGCATCTTTATAAGTCTCACCATGATAATGAATCTGATTGGTTCTGGCTCAGTCCAAGTTGCTGAGGGACTCACTATCTGGGACAGAAAGTTACTTATGACAATTATCTACTCTACAGCCTAACTCTAATGGAAGCAATCTGGTTGGAGTACTTTCCCTTTCTATATTTCTCTGTTTCTTTATTTCAGTGTGATGACCCTTCCAGTTTAGTATTTTGTGTATTGTGTGGGCAAGCAGGCATACTGATCGTTATTAAAGTGTACATTTTTATGGTGTTTTCAGTTCACAGCAGAATTGTGACAACTTCAGGGTCAACAGCTTTTCACCCTTAGCTGTTGCTTAAAACCTTTCCCACTAAACTACTATCCACACATTTTAATCATCCAAAGATAACTCAAATGATCTCAAAAGAATAACTCAAAAGAATTTAATATCTGAAAGATTTGTATTTGAGATACTGCACCACACCAGCACACTTCTATCATGTCATATTTTGTCACACAAACTTACAGTGAGAAGAAATTTAACAGGAAGTGACATGGTTTAAGTGATGCACTGACATGTAAATTTAAAGACTATAATCTTATTGGAAACAGACACCTGCAATTAATTCAGATATTGGGAATTCAAAATTAAACTTCTTAAAGCCAGAAGGAACTTATGATGTGCATTAAGCTCATGAACTGGTGAATTTATCTGTTTATCTAGAAGAGCAGCACAGTTAGAGCTACTAAATCTCTTCCAAGAACTTCTCTGATGAGTACCATTGTTGTTGCTTTGATGAGTCTATAAAAGACTTAGAAATTAATATTTCTTCATGTCCTATTCCATCCATGAAGACAGAGCTTGATTTAAAAGCAGTTTTAAAAGGGGATATCTTTGTCTTCCATTCTCTTAATATTTTCTGTTAACTCAATATCCAAATTGGTGGCTAAATTAATGTAGGAAATTAGAGTTACTTTCTATGGGGCTATGTTGGTGAGTGTATTGGATACCAAGCAGAGATACTATTTCATGGATATAGTATCTCCATACTATATGGAGTATATTTCTGGAATCTGTAAAATCATAAATCTGTATGAGCAATTTTGTGAACATATGATATCGCATCTCACAAATGCCTCTTCAAAAACCAATTTTAATGCAACAAAACATGCAGGCCTTGACATATGCCTACCTATTTTCTGTATTATTTTTCTGTAGTTACATAATTGTAATCTGAAGTTCAGTATTTTGATCATCTCCAATAGTGGGGTAACACTGCTTTGTTTAGCTGTGCCCTACTATCAAAGCCCTAAATGAGCCAGGAGCTTGAGTCCTGCATACTAATAGTAATGAATGCAGTAGTTGCAAGGTTGAAGAAATGTTTATTTTCTGTCTATTCAAATGATTCAACACATGGAGGCTATAAATACCTTTGCACATATTTGCTTAAAAGAAAGTAAGAAAAGCTACTGGAACATCTTTGAAACATACATAATATGAAAAACATAAAAGAAGGGTATCAGCAGCAGAATTCAGTCCTACTGTGACACCAGTAGTTTCCACTGCAAGTTTGCATTTACTAATTTTATGGGTAATTCATCACTGATTAAATGCTAGCCTATATTTATTTACAGTTTGTGTATTATTTTCCACTGGATTAGAGAAAATTAATCAAAAAGAGTCTATTGACAGACACTTAAATAATTAAAGCAGAGATTAGGATCTTTATTTAAATCTAATCATCATGTGGGTGTTAATGCATAGGGTTCTGTAAAAAGTTTTGTCTTTTTCCTCTGAGTGTAAACCCTTCTTTTCCTGAGACCATGCATGTTGACAGGAAAAAATAAGAAAAGTAAAACTTGGAGTGTGCCCTGGCAATGAGAAAATACTCTGGTATCAAGTTATCACATATATTAAGGAAGCCCAAAAATTATAGTGTAGATATACAAAAAGCATAACAAACTCTGGTATATCTCAGGTAGACTGAATGGGTCAAGATCACAGATCCAGGTAATCTCTGTACTGCAAAGTGGATGTACTGTTGCCAGGATCCCTCTTTCCAAACACTGGCAGCTTCACTTAAAAACTGCTGGAAAATGCCTTTCTCTGACATTGGAAATATATGTGTCTGTATTTCTCAAAAAGCACCTAAGCATAAGGAGTCTGTCTGATGCTCCCCAACTTGACAAATATTCATTTTTCTGCATCCTCTCATTTCTGGGACTGTTTGATTAGGCAATCTTTTTTTCTTTCCCCCTGGTCAGACTACTTCTATCAGACGACAATGGGGTTTGAATTGCGAGGCTGGCCAACCTACTACAACATACTTGCTTAATTTTCCCTGAAGAGTTTGGCAGTCCTGAAAGACATGCTCAGTGTAAACGAACAACTGAGAATGTAATTAAGAGGCATGTTAAACTATAAAAAAGGGGTAGTAACCACAGTATGCTTTCATCAATTAAAGCACTTTCTAATATCAGCCAATTACATCAACCTCCTCTGGCCCTTATATTTCTTAGGCTTTGTGTAACTGCTCCCTTTATCTCTAATGGGATCCTTATAATGCTGACCATGTGGCTTTAGAAGAACACCAAAATGCTAATCTAATCCCCAGTGTTGCCCAAAGGCATTACATGGGCCCTGACATGGATCCAAGATTGGTGGCACCCTAATTCAAATAAAAGCAAGAATTAGGGTTGATCAGGTGTCTCGATGACAACAGTACAATGAGTGATTGGGGGAAGGTGGGGGCAGGTTGGGGAGGGGGAGATGGCAGCAGCAAACGATCAGGCACATTTCAAAAGTAATTGGTCTCCAGGGAGGGTGTGGGTTGCTTCCTAGACCACTTCTACAGAGCCCTTTGCACCTTGCCAGCTGGAGGGAAAGTGCAGCCACTTCCAGAGAATAGCAGTGGGGCTAATGGAATTGCACATAGAAAATGAAGGGCCAGCAGCCCCAAACCGAAGGAGTCGATTAAAATGGGACTTCTTTCCAGATTTTTCTTTTTATTCTTCTTTTTTCTTTTTTTAATTTAAATTTGGTCTTAGCATTATGCTGACTTCACACAGAGCTAGATTAAATGCAAAAACTTAGAATCCCTAAAACAGCCAGTTTAAAGTCACAGAGATACTCTCCCATGCCTGTCTTGTGGCATATGTGGCATGAAATGAAAGAAATTAAAAGGCATATTAATGATTTTCAGTATTTTTGTGTGGTGTTTTTTTCTTTCTCTAAGCATTGACGTTTTTGAAGAACTTTCGTACTGTGGATTTTGAGGCATTCTCCAGTTATATGACAACACCATCAGCCCTATTTTGCACAAAGGGGAAAGATGCCAGGAGCTGCTGTTTTGAGCTCAAAAATACTGGATCCAACCTCCAAAAATTACACATTGTGTCCTCACCCTACTGATTTCACCTCAGCATTAATAAAGAAATTAAATCTTTGCTGCAGTTCTAAATGGATAAAATGAATCTGCAGTGGAATAACAAACCAGACAACCCAGGAAATATTTCAGATCATTTTAGCTGTTAGAAACTCACCAGTAATTCTCTATCAGACCAGCCCTGGCTTCTTGGTCTGCCAAGCCAGGTGCCAGCAAGTCTCTAACTATAGCTTGTAACCACTACTCAGGCATCATTAAGCTTTTCCAATGTGGCTAAAACACAGCATTTATTTCATGGAATTTAATACTTTCTTTCAAGGCCTTTCTCTCTGTTGTGTCCGAGGCAGCTTGTCTGATCCAATCTGAGATTTTGGGCATTAGGGCAGAAAATATCATGTCTTATTGGGAAGGTGACTGTAAGTTTTTCCTTCAGAAAACTGTAAGAGGATCCCAAATTTTTGTTGCTTCATCCTGTATCTTTTTATGGCTTTGCAAGTGACAGAAACATGCAACAGGTGATTTAGTGCTGACTTTTTCTTTTCATCTGCTGGAAAGATGTAGAAAGTAGTCCATTAGAAGATAGGGCTTGCTCATAGACTAGATCAACTTCTACAAAATAATTTCTGAGTGAGTAGCAGAAATACATTTACATACTTAATTTTTGTCATTAGGCTTCTTTTTTTTTTCCTTTAACAATACAATTCTTCAGTTATTTCACCTCAACTTTTCCATGTAAGAATCACAAGGCTGTACTGTGTTAATTCACCTGGAAAGCTATAGCGCAATGCAGAAAATTTCTAGAAGCTGTAAGTTTTGTGTGTTCTTGCTTATGACCTGCCCTGTGGAAAAACAACCTACTTGTTAGAATAACCCAGTTTTGTGTCCTGGGAACACATTTGACTCTTACCAAAATATTTCAGCCTTACAGTCCAATTTATTGAATACTCATCTTTGTGTCCCATGTTATTCTGATGAAGATTTAAATAAAAAGTTGTCTACTGTAATTTTTATCTCCTCACTGAAAGAAAATTGTATTATGGCTGCCACTAGGCTATACCTTTATTAACCCTGATGATAAGGCAGATTATATCCAGACACATTGTCACCATCTTATGTTGAGAGGAACAATGGAGACAGAGAGACTTTGGTTGAAAGGAATAAGTTTATGGTGAGAGATAATTCCACAGTGGCTTCCATTCTTATGCAAGTTAGTGGACTCTCTGTTCATGCAGGGCAGAATTCCAAGCTACATCATGGTTTGTTTCCTGCCTTTCTCAGGAGATGGCATTCAAAACAGAGGCACACTGGAGACTCCTCCTTCCCTTGTAAAGAACGCCTCTCCCTTTGCATGGACTCTTTAGGTGGAGCATTAATGGGCACATCCTGCTGTTTTGTTTCTGTCCTCTGCTGAAGACACTTGCTAGTTGTTGGAAATATATTCTCTTAATTCTGGAGTGTAACAACTCAATATATTTTTAACTTTATGGATAGCTTTATGGATCGCACAGCAGACTATAACTAGTGTTCTCAAAAAGACAAGAAATTTTCATTTTCAATCAGCTTCTCCACAAGATTTTTCACATAGCCAACCTTCACACCACTAATTTCATTTTAGACCTGCAATCGTATCACACATCCGTTTGCCTGCTGTGCTAACATGTTTTCACATGCTTATCCTTTATTTATACCGCAAGAGAGGCAAGACTCCTAACAACCATCATTCCTGTGTTTTGCTAAAGGTTTGAGGCGGGACATTGGTTCTACATCACAAAATGTAAAGAGGAAAAGGTTTAGATGAAAAATGAGCAGAGAAGAAAGCATTTAAGAGAAAATTTAAAAGAACTGATCAACTGTTTTTGCAGGTTCATTGGTATTACCTCAAGTGTAGACCCTCTTCTACACTGTTGATATTAGCTCAAGTGTAGACCTTCCTTGTACTGAATTGGAAAAATCTCCTGTGTGTCACCACCTTTCTCAACTGAAACAAAATTAATCCAGAAGAGAATTGGGAATGACAAGAATTTTTTTTTCTCCAAGTTTTATTGTTAATTAAAAAAACAATTACTATAAATTTCTAATTACTTTATAAGTACAATTTAGCCTGTACCTGTTCCTCAGCAAATTAGGGAGAAAATACTTGAAACAGCTTATTAAGCAGAATTACTCTTACCCAACATCCTTTCACACTTTTTCTTAATAGTCTTTCTGAGTAACACCTCTGTGAAATGTTATATGTCTTTTAAGGTGTTTTACAGCAACTGGGAGTGTTCAACAATTTCCAAGATCCAATATTGGAGCAAGACTGGGCTATGAGGCAGTGTTGGAAAGACCTTCAAATATGCTTATTATAAGAGATGGCTCAAGAAAAGTGGCTGCATAACATGTTGAGAAGTTCAGTAAGAAGGAGATAATCACTTCAGAAATACAATAGACAGCCTTGAGAGACAAACACCAAACTCCATGAATACAGAGAGAAGAGGATGGGCAAAAACTTGACACAGTCTTTGAGAGGAAGCTAAGAGTAAGTCTGTGATCTGTGGCATAATGAACAGAAAATCACTCAGGAATTAACCAGGTGAAAAAACAAAAAAGGATTGGTGATTTTTGGCAGCAAATACACAAGCATCAGGATTTTGCCCCCAGTGGTGCTGAGTTTTTTGCAGAAATATTTGGAATTAATTCCAAGCAATCAGAAGCAAACAGAAAAGCAGTGACCTTATTAGAGGAATTCAGCAACAAAATACCAAAACAACAGAGAGATGAATGGTGATTTTCAGTGACTAATATAGAGTTCAGAAATAAAATAAGTTTTTGATAACTGTTCTCAAATATTTCAAACATATGAACAGAGAATATGTGTCAAAGTGAACTTTAATGTGACATTAAGAAATCATATTGCTATTTAGACATGGTTCAAAATAAAAAAAGAAAAAAAACCCAGAGAAACAAACAGAAGGAAGCTTCCTGACCAAGGTGCTTTGGAGTCTTGAGTGCTTTTCAAAGAGAAACAGAAGAGTCCCATTGATTTAGGTACTGGACTTTAGCTAAAGGGCAAAGCAATAGCTAGTAAAGCATATAGGCCACCCTGCTCAGGACTTCTAATGATCTCATATTCTTTCCCAAATGTCAGTGGTGTAATTCTTTGTTTCATAGCCTGAAATCCTTGGATTACTCTCACCTATAATGAAGGCAACTGACGTGAAATAGAAAAAAAGTAAGAAAAGTTCACAATGGTATTGGGAGTGGGCGTGGAGTGTTACTACTTTCAACTCAGCTTAACACAATTTAAGGTCCACTTTATTTTTTTCAGTCTAATTAATTGGTCACTTCCTGACATATAGAGATTCTATAAACATTAATTAGTTGAATTAATACTAGGGCTTCTTCCCCACTCCCCAGGAGCAAGTGCAGAACCAAGAATTTTTTGCATTTGGAACCACCGGCCCAGGGCCTTTACATTTTACTTTTAAAGAAAACTTTCAAATCTGAAATACAGTTTTTTAGGTTTAAATTCTATTATTTTTTAGCATTGGATCAGTTACAGTTTGATGTCAAAACCCTGGCTGAATCTTACTTTGAATATTCAATTGCTATTTAGCAATTATTTACTGTCAGTATCCATATTTTATATTGCAGTTAAGGCATGACAATGCCAAGGTGTAACATCCATTTTACAGTTTATTAGCAAATGCTTATTAAAAATCAAAACAACAGGGGCAAAAAAGCTCACTTTCCTTGGAATACCCAGAATTGAATTTTTTCTCACCTGAATTCTTAGTTACCATATCGTTCAAGACTCTAAAACATGTGCTACGAATTTTTTCTAAGCATTTAAAACCACTTTTATATTTTTGTGGCCCCGCTCCCCATACTTTCTACCCCAGATTTCCATATACTTTGGGAGTAGAAGGAGTCTTTGAAAACTGTAAAGTGTATAGTTTGATTACCCAAATTTGCTGTTTGCTTATGAAATTCACTTAACCATTTGTGCTGTGCTTTCTTTTGTACTTAGATTCAGCACATGGAAACAGTTATGCTACTTATGTAAAATAAAATAGACAAAACTTTTCCTGAAATGACCAGTTTTAGAGTTTCTTAAGTAACTAATAAGAACAAAATCACATATTGAATGATATTCTTAGACAACTATATTTTAATTGGTTCCTGTGCACCATCATGTTTTCCAAGATGGCAGTACCACAAAGCAATATTAGTATCTATTCAAAGCAAAGCAGATCACAGCTGGCAGGTAGATTTTATTAAGGAAGAAGTAAATTAAGCCACAAGGGATAAAACTGAATAGGTTGAAGGCTGACTGAACCCTGAGTGTTATCCACTTTCCTATGTTAAATTTGTCTGGCTTGCAACTTTAACTAGGTTGTCCTTGAAAACTGTAAAATGAGGCACTATGTTTGTTGTGGAGGACCTTTCTTCCAGAAGGCATTAATGGCACCAGAATTCATCTGGACTTTTTGTTTCTGCAAGGATCCCACTTCACTTATTCACCCTTCTGTGTTCCACAGAAAGTGTTGAGTTTTCATCCCAGTAACATTTCCATGAGTTGAAATTAACTCCCTAAAATCTACAGATCTACCTTGACTGGATGTGTGCCTCAAATATTTTCTTTTTCCTACACAATCAGCTGGCTTAATAAAAGCATTTTTTTCCTTAAAAACCCTTCCCCACCTTGCAGCCTGTGTAGACAGTGAAGCTGGGATGAATTTAGTTTAAATCATTACCAATGAGAAAGCATTATCATCTGATAAACAATGGTCTATGAGTTTTGCTAAAAAGAATAATTTATAACCTCTGAGATGCAACTAAGCTTTGATGACACATATGTTCTGAGAAGGATCCAGCATCCTTCTGTGCCAGTATGGCATTGTGATGCCCCTGGTCGTGTCCTCTGCTAGTCAGAAACCAGACAAAAGAGCTGAGTCAGAAGAAAGCTTTATCTCCAGTAGATTCTGATTAATTTACACATATACACTTCTGCATGCATTTCTCTTTCTGAGATACAGTCCCCAGAAAGCTTATGAAGAAACATTAAAAATTGTGGTGATGCAACATCTGCTCATTTAATGAAATTGAAACATTTTTTTGTGAAAGTGCATGGACTTAATGGACATTTTTCAAGAAGACATAACTCTCATCACTATGACCAGTTTTTTGTTCAATCTTAAATTATGTAAGAGTAAAAAAAAAACCAAAACACTTTTGACTTAATGTGTAGTCAGGTAGCAAATATAAAACTCTTGTGATCTCTGCAAGTGATATTACAATTACTTTTAGTTTTGTTTGGACTTGCTGAGTGCATATACTTAAGAGCAGTGTGAGACTTAGAGAAAGGTCATAAAGGTAAAAATTAGACAAAGATCGTGGAATACTTGCATCTAAAAAGAAGCATTTGTTTAAATATTTAATAATTTATTTTTAAAATAAATTCTTGAGGTTAGCATAATGAGGATTATTAAATTATGTCTATTTACATTTTCGTTTTCTTAAACTTGAAAGCACTTTGTGTGCATTTCATTATTTCCCTGCAGACAGGAAGCCCATTTGAAAGATTTGTCTTCCAGTTGTGCAGCTCTCCTACAACGCAGAAGTGGAGAGCGAAACACTTATTTAAAAAAAAAAAGAAAAGTATAAATGAGTGGAAATTGCTGGGCAGCTTAAGGGACAGCTCTGATGTCTTTTACAATATCTCAATTAATCTTTGCAATTAATTGACTGCATTTAAAGTTTTCACGGTCCTCTTAACTTTCAGGTTGTGAGGATAGAAATGCTTTATGTAGAAGCTGACCTACTTTATTTCATTTTTCATGCATATTTTAGCACAGGAAAGTTAGAGGCATCCTAATATATGACTGTGATTATGATGTGGTTGTATTTGTGTAGTTTCAATGCAGATAAACCTTTTCTCGTGTTCTGCTTGAACCAGTTGCCTTCAATAAGAACTGAAGTGACCTCTTTCTTTCAGAAACCATTTATTACAGTTGCAAGACCTACATATTTTATTTCCATATGCACTGCTGCTAGTTATTGAAATATGCCGGCAGCAGGCTGTTTTCCTTTAGCTGTGGTGTAGCCAAATACAAAAACTAGCACTGCTAAAAATTCATTGAATTGGCAAACAAGCTTTAATAAAACTGGACAATAAGGGTGTACATTGACTTAAAGCTTTGGAAGAAACCCTTGAAGGTGTAATAATGTTCTAGATGTAGCAGTATGAGAACACAAAAGAAATTGAGTGAGAAGCATAAGGTAAGGAGAAGTGATATTTTTATTATCCAACTTATAAAAGTTGGAGCAAACATTTCTGAAAGGCTTGTGGATGCCAAAAATTATTCATTTTATCTGCCTATCTGCCTGACATGTCTAGCTTTCCATGTCTGAAAGTTTCCTGTTTTACAAGGGTATGAGTTGTCCTGCGAAGAAACATTTTGTCTCTTTCTAAACTTTCCCTTTTTTGGACTCTTAAAAAAGTTTAAAAGAGTAAATTATATAAATGAAGGTGATATTGTAAATATAAGCCTGAAAAACAATCTGTGAGTTTATTACCTCAGCTTTTACTTCCTCAGGTTCTCATCTTTTATTTCCCACACAACTAACACGCCTGCTTCTGCCCAAACTCAATCTTGGCTGCAGGCATAATTTTGGAGATGATTATCTAATTTATCTAGATTAAATGCTAGGAAGAGATTCTTCTGTGTGAGGGTGGTAACTGGCACAAGTTGCACTGAGCAGCTCTAGAGGCCCCATGAAAATGTTCAAGACCAGGTGGGATGGGGCTCTGGGCTACCTGGTCTAATGAAAGGTGTCCCTGCTCATGGCCAGAGGGCTGGAACAAAATGGCCTTTGAGATCCCTTTCAAGTCAAGCCATTCTATGATTCTATATCAGATTTTTCCTACTCTGTGTATCTCTGAAGCACTAGAACCTGAGAAATTATTCAACGTGTCTAAATTAAAAAGGCCCACTATTGAGATAATTCTTTTGTTGATCTCTGCTGTTTCTGCTATGCCATTTCCATGTTACAGTAAACAGGTATTGACAGAGGTTCTAGGAAACCAGACAAGCTAGGAAAAAAAGGCTTGATTTAATTAAGAAAAACAAAAGGTAAGAGTATTCTCCTTGTAGTATGGGTTTGCCAACAGCATTTTTCTTCACTATACATTCTGCTGGAATCTCACGGCACGAATGCAACAGGTTGCTGGGGTTTGAAACTGATTTTGCTAATCAAATCTAATCTTTATTTCACTGATGTGAAACTCAAAATAAATCATCAGGTTACCAAAGTTCTCTCTTTCACAGAATTCAGTGCTACTCTTCTAAGCATCTGACTGTTTTGAGGATTGAATATGGTTGTATTTGGTCTGCAATGTCTGATTACATATTCTTATTATCTGGAAGTTGGAGTAAAATAATTATTTTCCCAGTGTGTCTGTCATCTCAAACTATGGCTCTCGCAATCTTGGAATAAAATAACTTCCAGAGTTTTTTGACATAAAATGTGATATCTCTGTAAAGTGATCTATTTGCCAGGTGTGCTTTTGATTGTATATAAACTTTGAAATTATATGGGTCTCATGTTGCTTTAATAATTGTCATCTTCTAGTAGGAGGGAGAGCTTCCCCAAAAAACTTTGATTTTCCATTTTAGTTCGTTCTAATAGAATGCTCAGCAGGGCAAAAGCAATTGTGAAGGACAATCAATATTGGAAAGGTGGTGCTTATTTCATGCACATGTAATAGAGGCTGATGCCATTTTAAAGGATTTTGGTGCTTCCAATTAAACGAAATATTATAAAAGTAGAAAAAAAATTAATTAAATAGACAGAGGGATTAGAAAATATTCAGAATTAGAAAAACCACAAAACCAAGGCCCAAAATATATGAGGCTCAGCTGAAGTAAAAACATTTAATCTCTACACTGTGTTATTACTTCTTTCCCAGGTCTTTCTGGAGCAAGTGTACCTATAAGAAAAGCAATAGGCACAGATAATAATCATGTTGCCAGTAAGTTGAGGTATCACACCTAGGATTAGCCATGGCTTAGCAGAAGGACAAGGTCATTGCCAGGGCTCTCCACTCACTACTGATATCACTACCTTTTCTAAAGTGTCAAATGATGACAAGCTTTTGAAGGCTACATCAAGCAACAGCGACTTCTAGATGGGCTAGTGGTAACTGAGTGACACTGAGTCTGAGAGTTTGACATGTTTTGGTGTGATAAGTTCACAATGAAGATGACTCTCATTTCCAACATAAGCTATTTATGATTAGAATTGCACCTATAAACTGTGCTGTAAGATGCCTGACCCTGATGAGACAGAAGCTTTAAATAAAGTTAATGGCAAATTCCCAGGGATATTTGGGCTAATCAATAATTGTTATTATGTTACATTTTCAGTAGCTTTTGTTTCACTTTTTAGACTCCTAGCTAAATTTATAGTGTTCCTCTAACTGATGGGGATTTGTGGTGCTAACCTGTCAAAGGGCTGTATGGTTTGGTTCTTAGCAATGAGATGCAGTGGCTGGAGAGAAACCCTGTAACCACAGGACTCCCAAGACGAATGTTATTTGTTTACTCTGTAACATAAATTGATTCCTGCTTCCCTGATAAACAAAAAATTACTTGATAATTCTTTTCTGGGGGCAGTGAAGGTGGAACAGGAGAAAAAAGGAGAGTTAGCATGCAATATGCAGTTTCTCAAGTAAAAATCACATGTTTCCCTAGAATTTGGCTCAAAATGCTTAAGGAGACTTCAGGGTATTCTACCAGTAAATCACAGAGCAATTAATTTCTTCAGGCAACTGTATTTATTTCCTGTTGTTCATTAAGCTCATGAATTACTTGTTCTTACTGCCCTTAACTTTTAGGATGTGAAAAGAGGTTGATGCAATTCAGTCGGTTTTAGGGTCATTCCTTTATCCTGGCAAAATCCTGGCATGAGTGCCCTGTGCTCCTGTTTGGTATGGCCCATGACTGGGTATCAACCCAGGAACAGGCCATTGAACGGGTGAGATATCCCAGCCAGTGTGGAATGCAGCTAGGCTGTAGTGATCTCTGTGAACTGCAGTCTTGGAAACTGAGTTCACTTTTGGAATGGCATGATCTGAAAATTTTGAAGGCATTTTTCCTGCAGGAAGTTTTCTGAAGGAAATGCGAGAGCACAACTCTGGGGATTCTGCAGGGTCATGGTTTAGGAATGGTACTCCCTAGTTTATTGTTCCCACTGAAACATCCCAGATCATGAACTGCTCACTCACTTTCCCCCCTCCCACCCTATTGGGACTGAAAGGAGAATTAGAAGAATGAATAACTAGAGATTATGGGTTGAGATAAGAACAGTTTACTGGAAACAGCAATAAAATAAGAAAAACTAACTGTAACATCAATAGTAACAGCAGATTGTACAAGATAAGCAAATGATTCACCTGTAATTGCTCTCACCATGAGGAATCTGGTGCCACCCATCCCACAACAAACCAGGAAAATGTCCCTACCATTCTGTACATGATGTGAATTGGTATAGAATAACTCCAGGGTCAGGCTGAGTCCCTCCTGGCTGCTGAAGAAGTTAACCCCGTCCTGGCCAGGACCAGGAGAGGCAGCAAATTTAGCAAACTCTGTCTTGTAACTTGCAATTGCTTGAAGAAAAATGTACAACAGAAAAAGCAACATTTGAAGCTGCTTTTCTTTGAAAAACTGAAGTTTTCTTAGCAAACTGAAGTTTATGAAAGCAGTATAAAGACTTTATATCTCTCAAAAATTGTAAAGAGTGGTCATTTCCTGGCAGTCCTTCAGAAAAAAATCTCACTGCTGATCCCCAGTGAGTGAATTCTCAAGCCATTGCCTTTCTGCAGTGAATAAAGTGCCTTAAACCCCCCTGCATTTAACAAAATGTCAGGCTGCATTTCTTGCAAAGGCTTAAACTGAAGGGTGAAACAGTATTCTCATCCTCTACTTAGTCCTTTGGTATAAATAACTTTTGATAATCTGTTACCTTGTTTTTCTTATTTCTCATGTGAATAATTTTCTTATAAAAAGGGTCCAATATGAGTACAATATTGCAGAAGACGCATGGAGAATACTAGGTAAAAAGACTGTCTTCAAACATGCACTGACTTATTTAATAGGATTGATTGGTTGTGATTTAAATTTTAAAAAATCCACGCACCCAACCCAACAAAGAGCTGGTATGTTTCCATTCTGTTTCAGAAGTCTTTTTGTGCCCAATAAAAATAAGGGCTTTTGAAGACAAATCCTGATGCTGAAGTTGACAGAAGTCTCATTTTGGTATGTCTAAGAGTGAACAAGAGAAAGACCAAATTTACAGCAAGAAATGATAACATGCCAGTTCTATTAATTATACTATTATTACTATTAATTTAGACACAGTGATTCAGAAGTAGCTGATAGTAGATTTATGTACTAGGACTACAGCCTGTCACCAGAAAAGTAGTCTCTTGGGCAGGACAGGGTGTTTATACTCTCATGCAATACTTAAAGCTGCACCTGTAACTATCTATGGCAGAAGTCCAATGTAGAAAATTGAAACTGTGTTTTGCTACAGTGTCCAATATCCATATTATCAAAAATTCAACTCTTTTGAGATTGAGTTTTCACGTAGCTTTTCACTTGAACTATTTTGGTGAATGACTCAGCACTCAAACCTGGACAAAAACATGCAGAAAACAAAAACCCCAAACCCCTAAACCAGAGTTTGAGTTTGAGTTTCTGCACTCTTGACGGTGATCCTGTGTGGCTCAGGTTCCTTTTGTTTTCGGGAACTCACAGTTGTTCTCCTTCCAGGGTAGTTTTTATAGTCATGAGCTGGGCTGAGATGTAGCTGAGAGCAACAATATTTCCCAAACATAGCCACAGAGAGAGAGGAAAATGTGGGGGTGTTGCATTTTTTGCCTCTCTGGTTTCAGATAGTTTACTAATCATATGTATTGTGAATTTACTGTGCTGTTAGCAGATTCCTTGTGGGACTGTGTTTTGTTTCTCATCATCTGAGTTACTTGTGTTTTACAACATAAAGTTGAGTCTTTCTATGTTTTTTCAAGGCAAGAGAGTGTGCTTTGGGTTTATTCTTTTTCTTTTTGCCCCCATAAGGCTTCCCATGAGCTCTAAAATTACCAGTCCTGACTGAAGTGGGTCTAGGTCTGTGCTCATCTCAAACCAAACAAGATGGTGTTTGCAGGAAGCTGGCAACCTGGAGGCACTCAGTTTGAAGACACCTGTTGTCTGCCTTTCTTGGAGATTTTCTGACCTCAGGTAACTTCTTTTCCAGGACACATTGTATTCTGACATCACTGAAATCATTCTAATTTGTCATGAAAATAGATGTCTGATCCATAAGATTTTAGAAGATTCATCTGGCCTCAATTCTCCCTAGTTCTTGCATTTTTTCTCTTTCCTTTGAACTCATACAAATTGTGTATGCTTTGTTGCACAGTTCATTAGATTTGATTCCCAAACACCAGTTGCTACCCACCCAAAAACTTGCATGTTGAACTTTGCACAACAAATGAGTAGCTAGCAAACTAGATGAGAACATCTTGTTTCCATCAGAAAAAATATCAACAGATTCAGGGCAATATTTGTCCTGAATAGCAGTAGGCTTCAATCTCATCTAACGGTGGCACTGATGTTTACTTAATGTCCCTTCAAGTACTCAAACTAATAAAGTGCTAGGTAAAAGCTGCTGTAGGTTGCCATCTAACTGAAACTCAACAATCCATATAAATGATTAAAATATTTATATTAACTCCACTGTGTTTAAGTACCTTTTAAAGTGTCTGTATAGGATTTATGTGCAGTCTCTCTGTTGTGGAGGTTGGAAAAATATCCACTTCCCACTACAGCATGATCGTTAGTTTAACAGCTCATTGACCACCACTGCTTCTGTAAAACCTGAACTGCTGCCCTCCTTCTTACATTAAATAATAAACAGATTCTGCTGTTCAGTCTTCATCATGGTGAAAATGGATCACAATGATACAAAGCTCAAGCTACCCTCTTAGCCACCTTGCAAGAGTTTTAACCAGGAATGAGAGAGCTCTTGGTTTTTTTGGCTTTGGGTGCAAGCTTAGATTTTATTGTCAAATTTAATCCAAAGCCACCTTGAAGGAGTTTCGTATGAGTTTCTGCATTTTTTTTTCTATTTAATAACTTGGACATCATACTGCTGCAATTATTGAATGATGAGGAGGAACCAAAAAGCACCAGAGATAGAGAAATTAGATTCTTCTCATTCAAACTGTGCTTTGAAACTGAAAACAAATTTAAAACTAGTTTGAATTAACAAGATAAAACTTGCAGAGGACAGGCACTTTTCTATCCAAAGTGTGTAACCACCACAATATGAAAAGACAGGCTGGGATGTATACTGGTGCACAACAATTAAAGTGTAATATGTAAACTTTTCCTTTTTTTGAGCATGTTTTTGTTTTGTTATACATTTCTTTTAAATTATTTTAGAGGAGTTAGATTCTGTCCTTGTGGAAAGGGCACAATTTTCTCATCTTTTCTCATCTGGGTTTATGTAAGCTGACATTTGCCATGCCATTTGTCTCACTCTTAGCTATTTAGAGGTGCTTGCCCAAAGAATCCTTTTGGGAACTGGCTTTCTAGACTCAGGGCTGATGTTGCTTTCTGGGTGAAACCTTCTAACCTCTTCAAAGAAAAGACAGATTTGACCCCAAAGCCCTTATTTATAACAACTAGTCACAAGGTGACCATCCTGTATGACCTGTGGAATATACTACACACTATTTTTAGACAGCACAGAATGCACTCAAGGTCAATCAAGGACACAGTCCATGATTAACAAAGAATTCTTGCAGAATTATTATTCAATATTAAGCCACACAAATAGTCCCAAAGAAAAGAAAATCAAGAGAAGGTAGATAAAGGTTTGACTACTCTCTGAGCTGTTCTTGGCCATCTTGAGTTAGTGACTTTTCCATTCTAAAAAGAAAAGAAAGCAATTAATTATAATGTAAAGGTTAAATGGAATGTCTTGGTTTTATGCTTATGAACATGTGTGCATATACATATAAACTTACATATTCTATCTTGTAATACTCTAATTCTATACAAATATGCTTTCTCAATCTTTAATGTTCCACAGAAAAGGGTCATTCATATCCATGAACTGAATACTAATATGATTTAAGCAAAAAAATACACACCACAAATCAGTGGCCTAAATGTAAATTGAGCACAAATGTATAATTTAATGCACATTGAAGAAAAAGAATGAAAAAAGAAAAGCTTTTTACTTTGCCACACCGAATTTGAAGAGATTGTCTGTAAATAGTTCATAAGAACACGTGTAACAGAAAAAAAGACTTAGGTATCTGTGAACAGGACAGAGAATCAGAACCAATTTCAATATTTAAACATGGCCTACTCCTGACTTTTGCAAATCACTTAATGAAATTCAAATATCTTAAGAATTGAATTACTGTTAAACAAAAGCTGTAGAAGAATTTAAGTATTCAAAATTGTTTAGGAAACTTTTTTTTCCTCACTGAGATTTTAAAAATTACAGTGTATTTTTAGCTATGAGGAGTATTAAGAAATAATCTGATGATCAAATGTAATGCTGCATGGTTATTTCATCCAACAAAGAAAAACTGTAGTCATTAACAAAAGATTTTTTTATAGTGAATTATTAGAGTAGGACATGACAAAATTCACACTGTTATTCACAGTGGTTAACAGCTTATTATACAGCTCTCTAGCTGAGTTTGCTGCAGTTGCTAAACTCACTGTGCTTTTCCATAGTCTTGTGAAACTGTACAATTTTTTTCTTTTATCTGACTTTTAAACTTTTGTTTAGATCTGGAGAAAATCTGAAATGCTGGGCAGGCAGGTAAATACTTTTGTCATGAAGGATAATAACACTTTGTGTTCATTTGAGAGTTTTAATATTTCCATTTTAAACATCGATTTTCAAGAATTTAAACTCACTAATAGAATACAGTCATTTTACTTAAATTTGGCATCAGGATCCCAAAGAAAGAAACTTTTTTTCTTTTTATATAAGGAGATGTAAATGCACACTCTGTACAAATGATATATGACAAACACATAATCCTATAGGTGAAAAGTATTGTTTTTAAATAGAAGAAACTCCTAAAATAAAAGCACATTTTAGAGATCTACCTAAAAGTTTTTAAGGTACTTATTTTCAAATATCTCTCTCCACACTCATACTTCCAATTTGTGACTATTATCAGTTATTCTTGTCTCAGCTGTAAAAGCTTTTTCCAGGAATGTTCAGTCATATTGTGCTATGCTTCCAGCAGGTCTCACTAGTTGAATATGGTCAGCACTGTGCTTTTTACAGCCAAGGGAAAATAATGGAGCTGATCCAAATTTCTTCTGAATCAATATTACGCTCAGTGGTGTCCTAGAAGTGAAGCTATTCTTTTTAAGGAGATCAAACAAGATCCTGATTGCTCCTGCCTTAAGAAATCCTTGATTTTTTTTGGAAATTGAAGACTGGCTTAAAGCCAGATTAAAATTCGGAGATAGCTTTCTGTTATTTTAAATTTTCCTTATGATATCAATTAGCCCTGATGCTCTGTCCTAAGGCTTTGATAATGTCGTGTTCATATGAATGTTGTTATTCACCCTTAGGGAAATCTCTAATGTTGTTTTTTGACCCTCTCAGCACTAGTGTTTTTTGTGTTTTGTTGGTTTGTTTATTTAGGATTTTCATTGTATATTTCCTTTTCTTAGAATTGTGACCTACTGAGAGGTAACTAAGCACCACCTTAAAAATTTAAATGAGTGGCACATTTTTAGAAGGTTTTTTTTTCCCCAAAGAATTTTAACTCTTACAATTTAATCCCTTTATATGAGTAACCCTCCAGAATACAGGTATCTCTGAAAAGCTGGCAATATTTAGAGATACTGAGTTTAAAAAAATAGCGTTGTTTCATAGTCCACATTATTTTATAGTTTCCAAATAGCTATTTAATTCTTACCCCCACAAACTACTCCATATATCAGTGGTGCAGTATGATTAGGTGTGTCACACATAGTCTCAAAAAAGGATAACAGTGAGAAAATGTTCATGCAGGAGATGAGAAATTTTAAGGGGAGTTCAGAAAAGCTTAGTGAGGATAATCCAAGTTTTAGTTATTTGATTAAAGAGAAGGTAATTTGGGATTTTTTGTTTCTGTCTGTCTGAAGAAAATACAGCAACATTCAGTGAAATCAACAAGATTCAAAGAAAACCATCTAATGGAGTAAAAATCTGTGTGAGCATCAAAATTGGCCAAAGCAATGGTTAAGAACCTGAAGATATTTTTTAAAATCTGGAATTTCTTATACTCGAGTCAGGGACCACCACAAAAGGTGATTGTTTGTTGGTAAGTTCTTTCATCTTCACTTGAATTGTTCAATGAGTGATGTCACTTTGAGGGACAAAAAACAGGGCTAAATAAACCTCTTGTGTAATCTGGTATAACAACTACATTCTCTTGCTGGAAACTCTGTGTCATGGTAAACAGAGTTTTCCAAAATTATGTTTGATTGTAATAGTTTCCTTGGTGTAGTAGGAATAGAACAAACATGCTATTTGAAGCCAGAACTTTGCTTTACATGCTCAATACATATCAACTCAATTAAAATCAGTTGTCTGTTATTATTTCAGTTGCCATTATATATTAGCATTTTTTACGAAAGATGAAATAGCCTGCATCAGTTCTTTAAAAGTACTAGTGGTACCAGTACTAGTAGTACCAGAAAATTCTCCACCAGAGTTATAAGAAATATACCCCAGAAATAGTTCAACAATTCTGTTTACACTGAGGAGCAGGAGTGGCAAATATTTCACAGAGGGCATTGATTTCTACAAATTATTTTATTCACTATTTTTGGAGGGGTGAGGAATAAGAAATGACAATTTCTTAACAGATCATTCTAAATGCACAAAGTGAAAACAGAATTATCCCTATTTTATATAAAAGACACTCTAAATTTCTTGGAAAATAGTTGATTCATACAAAAATATGTCCCTTAGAAGAGGGCCAAGGTTTTGGTATAATGTGCTTCTTGCTAGCACACAGTGCAAATCTAAGGTGCAAATGGAAACTTTAACTTACACTTTTCCTCTGTTCAATTTGGGAAGAAGAAATATCTGTTATGTGTACAGGGACAGTACTGTCACATGCAATCTTAGATGAATTAAAAGAGAAACATCCTATCATAGAACAAACCATGAGACTATTTTTGCATACCACTGAGCTGTTCATTTTGTAATTTCACTGAGTTAATGCTACTGAATATCTTACAAGCCTTAACTTCTTGAAGGATCAGACTCTTCAGTGCCAAAAACATATGTTTATGAGCACTTTTTACAACATATCTTTGAGTGACAATAAAGTGAAAAAAAAATCACAGCCAAAAGTTTTATTTTGCATATGATTCAAAGGAACTGCTAATGAGCTACACCATTTATCTTCAGAGGAAGGAGAAGGAAGAGAAGGAGAAGGAGAAGGAGAAGGAGAAGGAGAAGGAGAAGGAGAAGGAGAAGGAGAAGGAGAAGGAGAAGGAGAAGGAGAAAGAAGAAGTGGCGAATAAAATTATGAAACATCTTTGCCAGCTTCTTCAAACTATTTTAGAAAAATGCAGGCAAAGGTTAAATGCCTTAAAATTTTTGACATTTGCCCTTTTATCCCAAGGAAATTTTTCCAACAGGCTTTTTTCTTTGTGTCTTTAAAGTTATTTGTCAAATATGCAATGGAAGAAAAGCCCCATGATGAACTTGAGATATGGCAAAGCCTTAGTAACTGGAGTATGTGCTATTTTTAAAAGAGTTTGTGGACTCAGAGCCCTGTGCTCTTGCTTTCAGCTATAAGCTGGCTGTGTTACTCTATGTTTTCTTTAAGTGTGATTTCATCGAGGTCTGTGTTCTGTCTGGGTGATGTATCTCAGTGCAAACAGCTCACTGTTAGCCATTATGTACCTATTAGCACTGATTGCTTTCTGATAGCGCTTCACCAGTTGGTTTCACTCACTTTGACAGGTTTGGTGCTTTGTTTAACCTTTAAACTAGTGGGGCAATAGCACTGCTGACAAAATTGGAGAAATAATTAAGGAAAACTTAGTCAAGGCATAAGAAAACAATTGTAACAAGGCAGAGCCTTCTGGCCAGTTTGAATTGTCAGTTGATATGCAGGAAAAGGATGGGGCAGACATGTGGCCAGAGCACAGTACAGCATAAGTATAGCTATTTCCCATGTAATCTGCAAGAATCCAGTTTAAAGAAATTATTACTGCTTTACTAATTTTATTTTTTCTCTCTGTAGGTGCACACTGTTCTAGGCCAGGCAATAATTTTTTTCCGTGTTTTTAAATGAATGTATAACAGCAGTGAGAGTACTTGCAGGTTAGGGAGCATTTCCGTTTTGATGTGTAAGGGAAAAAGAAAACCCAAGTATTTTAAAATATTGTCTGTATTAAAAAAAAGCCACAGAATCACACAATAAGCTGAGTTGGAAGGGACCTACAAGGATCACTGGGTCCAACTCCAAGCATTGCACAGCATGATCTTCAAGAGCCACACTGTGTACCCAAGAGTTTTGTCCAAATGCATCCTGAAATCTGTCAGGCTTAGTGCTGTGACCACTTCCATGGGGAGCCTGTTCCAACCACCCTCAGGGTGAAGAATCTTTTCCTAATATCCAACCTAAACCTCCCCTGAACACAACTTCAGGCCACTCCTTTGGGTCCTGCCAGTGGCCACCAGAGAGAAGAGCTCAGTGCCTGCCCCTCCTCTTCCCCTCACAAGGAAGTTGTAACTGCAATGAAGTCTCTTCTCAGTCTCCTCTTCTCCAGACTGAACAGACCAAGTGACCTCAGCCACACCTCACATGGCTAAAGGACCCTCAAGGACCTTCACTCTCTTTGTTGCCTTCCTCTGGCAACAACTTAAAAAGCTGCCTTCCTCTTTAACAGTTTAGTACATTTTTTATATTATGATGCCCAAAACTGCACACCATGATCAAGTTGAGGCTGCCCCAGCCCAGAACAGAATGAGACAATCCCCTCCCTTGCCTGGCTGGTGATGCTGTGCCTGATGGACCCCAGGACACACTTGGCTACTAGGGCACTGCTGACTCCTGTTCAACTTGCCACTGATCAGGACTCCCAGGTCCCTTTCCATGGCACTGCTCTCCAGCATCTCATTCCCCAGACTATCCATACATCCAGAGTTGTCCCATTCCAGGTGCAGAAACCAGCACTTTCCCTCATTGAACTTAATATGGTTGGTGATTGCCCAGTGCTCTAATTTGCTGAGGTCTCTCTGCAGGACCTCCCTGCCTTTGAGGGAGTCAATAGCTCCTCCCAGATTTATATAATCTGCAAACTTTCTCAGTATCCCTTCCAGTCCTGTGTTCAAGTCATTTATGAAACTGCTGAAGAGCACAGGGCCGAGGATGGAGCCCTGTGGAACCCCCCGGTAACAGGTCACCAGTCTGATGTCACACCATTCACTATCACCCTTTGTGCCTGACCTGTGAGCCACTTGCTCACCCATCCCATGATGTGTTTATCCAGCTGTGTGATGGATGTTCTATCCATAAGGATACAATGAGAAACTGAATTGAAAGCTTTTTTGAAATTCACAAAGATTACATCAACTTGCTTCCCTTGATCAGCTAGGTGGGTTATCTTGTCATAAAAGGAAATCAGGCTTGATAAGCAGGACTTTCCTCTCATGAAGCTGTGCTGGCTGTAACCAATGACTACATTGTCTTTCAGGTGTTTTTCGGTACCTCCCTGAATGATCTTCTCCGTAAGTTCACCAGGCACTGAAGTAAGACTAACAGGCCTGCAGTTTCTGGGGTCCTCCTTCTCACTGTTCTTGAAAACTGGGAGAATGTTTGCCAGTTTCCAGTCAGCTGGGACTTCTTCTGATTGCCAAGACCACTAAAAAATCACCTAGAGAAATTTTGCTATGACATCAGCTAGCTCTGAGGATTCTTGGATGAATCCCATCAGCCCCCATAGATTTAGAGGGATCCAGCTGGAGCAGCAGATACCACAGTTTCAGGGTTGACTGGGACCTGAATTCTTGCACTCCAGACTGGGACCTGAATTCCAGCTCAGGGTACTGAGATCTCCTTTATCCATCACCAATGCTGAAGACAGAGACAAAATGCATTAAACTCCTCTCTCTTGTCCCTGTCCTTGTTTGAGGTGACCATCCTCATCCTGTAATAGGCTGAGATTATTTTTACACTGTCTTTTGCCAGTAATATATTTGAATAACCCCCTTTTATTGTCCCTCACACTTCTGGCTTCCTGGCTTCCTGGAACTTCCTGGCTGGGTGCACCAACGATCAAACAGTAATCTACCCCAAAATTAAGCATTCCTTTCCAATTTTTAGTCCTAGTATCTTAAAACACCCATTCCTTGTGTTGTGGAAACACCACATCAGAGGTCAAAACTAGAGTGTGCTGGAGGAAGCACACCTACACACAGGAAAGACCATCTGTCTGTGTTCCCATGGAATTACAGACTTAGCGCATGTCAAGAAAGAGTAAGGAAATTAACAAATGGAGAAGAGGCAACTGCTAGTTATCTTTGAGGAAATAAAAGCAATATTTTTAGCACTATAAACATGGTCTCAGCCTAATGGCATGTGCAATAAAATCATTTCTATAGCTGCTTTTTGACAACTTGTTCCAAAATTTTCCTTGTGAATAATTTGTGTGTGTGAATGTGCAGTCAACTAAACCCTGAGTGTGTGATTGCAAAATTGTCTGTATGGCAATGTATAAAAAATTAATCATTTAAGTATCTTTTATGAAAAATATCATCATTTTTATTGAGCACTAGGAAGATATTTGTATGAACATATTTTAAATTGGTAAGTCATTGATTTCTATTTAATGCTCTTTGCCACTGTCTGTGTATTAAAGGAGTTTCATATGGTTCCAGAAGTGGAAAGATTTATATAATAACCATTAAAGAAATATGTCAGTTTAGAGACTGGTAATCAAACATTTGCCTTTTGGTGTTTTTTTCCCTAAAATGAACTTTTATTAACTCAGCTAGTGATATTATTATCAGCTAGTGATACAAGAATGTTGTTCAACCTTTGAATATCTTTCATTTTATCACTTTTAATACATCTTTAATATTTAACATTCATCTTATTATAGACCGCGATCGTGAGATGCATGTGTGGTTTCCACACAGTTTTAAAGTTCAATGCACAGTCACAATTCTGAGGGGAGATTTCACACATTTATGAAAAACAAGGCATTTTTGCAGTAAAGTTACAAAGTGTGAAAGAATTCTTGTTTTATCTGCCTTACTTATCATGTTTATGAGTTATTTTGCCTCGAAGTAAATTGACAAGTTGTCAATGAACAATAGACACTGCTTCAGCTAGGCTTTTCACAGGTTCAGATGCCTTTGGGCAAAAGGGCTAAATCTGTAGTTTGCAATCTAGCATATGGAGTACTGAAAAAAGTGTCAATGGGGTGAGAGACATTTACTGAGAATTCATATGGCTGCTGATCTCTAACCAATTCATTTGGTCTGCATTTTATGAATTCATGTCTAAGTGCTCTACCCTTGCAGTTAGATTTCAATTTACATATAATGATCCAATTCCACTTATTCCTGCTGTACTGCTGATCTGCTCAAAATAAATACTTTTATTTTCATCACAAGCAATGGAACCTGCATCTTTAATAATAAGCCTCTCTTTAGAACAGCCTCATACAGTTTCTCCATATTCCAGCTTTTTGTTACAAGAACTGCACTATAATCCTCTAATTAACACAATGCTTTATATCTTTATGCCTACCCTCATTATAAGCCCACCCTCTTGAGGTGTCGAGCATGTTGTACACTTTATAATAAGATTATTTTAAATTCTCATACTGTAGTATGGGAAACATTCTCATTTCCTTTATGTGATGTTGTATTTGTCAAGAGACCTTAATGCACAGAGGTGAAAAAATGTGGTGTCAAGAGATTACCTAGTTTCCACATACTCTTAAAAAATTTGTATGTGGTAAAACAATGGCAGCTGAGCTCAGGATTACTCTCTTTTTGGGGTATGAAACTTATCTTGTCATTAATATCTGCCTTCTCTTTACCTTTCTGAGTACTGAAGGTAAGGGTAGAACCCACAAAATTCACAGTTTACCTGGCCAGAGATAAATTTGCCTTACTTAGACATGTGTTACCCATGAAATCAACAATGTATTTTTAAAATAAGCTGTAAGAAAGCTGAACTGTTTTGCTAGGAAGTATTTCCACATTTATGTAGTTTAGGAGCATTATATTTGACAATTAGCATAAGAAATAGTACTATGAGCAGTGAAAGTAATGATAAATGAATGACAAAAGGACACTAAATTAGACTGGTTATCACACTTAATTAAGGGATAACTGTGGTACTTGCTTGATGTCAGTATCTTACATCTGACAAAAAAGGACAAGTAGCCTATTTTTGTTATTATTACAGCCAAAGTAAGTACAACTCAAACAAGGAGTGATATAAATTATAAATACATCACATCATGTAATGCACTAGTCAACCTGAGGAAAATAATGAATGCATTATATTTTAATGACTTACAAACTCTTCAAATATTAATGATCATAAAGACTATTGTGGCTATTGTATTGGAATATTATTTAGATTTTAATTATCTGTATGCAGCAATGAAGCATGTTTTCCAAGATCCACAACTGCATGCTAGTTTTGGCTTACAGAGAAACACAGAGGCTATGAGCAATTCTATTCTTAAAAGATTTATTTAAACTCGAGAAAGTTTAAAAAAATTGTCACAAGAAAAATTCCAGAAAAGCTTTTGCTGGAGGTTGCCTATCTTGTGCCAGCTACAAAGACAATGTCTTTTCGAAGCTGTAATACTTGCAGAATACCAGGCAGCCTTTGAAGCAGTCTGTCTCTTCACTCTGCCTTTTCATTTCTGTGAAAATTGTACTGATCATAAAATGAAGCACTATATTTCTTCCAAAAAAGGTTGAATCATCCTCCGTAAAAGAAAAGAGAGGAAACATGAAAGCTCATTTTCAGAATTTGGCTAGATTGAAAGTAGATGGCCATCGTTAAAGTAGGTGGATGTGTGAATGACCTCATTGTTTCTGTGGGTTAAAGGTCATATTTTCCCCTTCAGATTTTTTTCTCCTGCTGTGGCAGAGCTCAGTACTCCTGAAAACAAAACAAACAAACAAAAAAGAAAAGAAAGTTCGTGAATTTAAGAGAGGAAAACAACAAATGTGTGAAGAGTAAAAGTCTGATACAGTTAGGGTAATTACTTTTCATGCTACCCAAGCTCTGAGCCATGATTGTCGTCCTGCTTGTTCATGAAGGGCTGGGAGAGAGAGAGAACATGGCCTAGAACTGGGCAAGGACCAGCTAAAGCAGGGAAGCCCCACTGAGGGTCTGACATGCCATGTCTCAAGAGCCAGAGGACCGCAATGATTTTCCTGCCCCAACAACAATTATCTCATGGGAAGGCAGCATCTCCCAACACTGGGAGAGATTTGCTCCCCCAAGCAGCAACAAATTGAAGCTGGGTGTCTAGACAGCCACTAGAAAGCTGGCATATCAGGTTCTCTCCAGCTTGTTTCTCTTTCAAGAGCTCCAACTCTTCCCTCTACTCAGGATGCAACTTCACAGCTGATGCAATTTGCAGCTTGGTGCAAAGTGAGGTTGTTTATGATTTTACAGCAATCTACTAGCTGCAGAAATTTAGAAGATGCTTCTTATGTGTTATCTGCGTATTAAAAAACAAATTAATTCAACTTTATTTCATTCCTGCTTGGGACTTCATACCTTGGTTTCCTGTAAAAGTTCAGTAGGAGTGACCAAACACTGTCAAACATAAATTGGAGAGGTGAAAAGTTTTGTGGAAAAGTACTCAGTGGGCCAGGTTTATGCAACCATGGCTGAAGGAAAGTGCAGGGGTAAGACTGAGCTGCACGTGATGGTTTCTGAGCTCAGCACTGAGCTGAACAGCACTTTAGGACCCGAAGCCCTCAGCAGCCAACCAGGTGAGGAGGGGGCAGTTCCAGGAGCAGCCCAGAGTGATTTAAACAGCTCCAGGGAGAAGAAGCGACTTGGAGCGCCATGAACCCACATCAACACCTCCTCTATTAAGCAGAAAAGAAGGGTAGTTGTAGTAGGAGACTCCTGTCTGAGGAGAATGAGGGCCTGCTATGCAGACTGCATCCAACCCACGGGGAAGTCTGCTGTCTCCCAGGGGTCCAGATAAAGACATTACTGTAAAACTCTCCAGCCTAGTAAGGCCCTCTGATTACTATCTGCTATTGGTTGTTCAAACTGGCAGCAACAAAATAACAAATGGAAGTGGAAAGGCAATTAGAAGACATTTCAGGGCTCTGGGATGACTGGTAGAGAGGAGTACAAGTGGTCATTCCCTCAATTCTTCCATTAATAACACCTAATATCAAAAGGAATAGGCAGATTCATTAGGTCTGTATAGCTCTGAGGCTGGTGTCAGTGGAAGAATTTGGGGTTTGTTGACCATGGGAGGACCTACTCCACATGTGTTCTACTGACACCTGACAGGCTGTACCAATATCTCAAGGGGGAAAAAGAGCTCTAGCACAGCAGATGGTAGGGCTTGTTGACAGAGCTTTTAACTAGCTTGGAAGGGGAAAAGGGACAAAACCACCCTCACCAGTAAAGAGCAATGGGATGGTGTGCCAAAGGACCTTGAGGAACCTAATGGGATCTCTCAATCCACTTTAGGAGGTGTTGGCTACAATACAGCAAGCATGAAATGTTTCTACACTAATGCGCACAATACCAGGAGCAAACAAGAGAAGCTCAAGGCTTTCACTGAATCCCAGAGATGTAATATTGGGAAAAGTGAAACCTGGTGGGATGGGTCCTGTTGGACTGTTCCTGGTTCTTCAGGAGGGACAGGCAGGACAGAAGAAGCTGGAGGTGGCACTGTATGTAATAGAAGGGATAGAATGGCTGGCAATGACACACTTTAGAGCCTGTGAGTAAGCATCAAGGGGCAAACAAATACTGAGGATGTTATCATGGGAGTCTACTATAGACCTTCTGGCCAGGATGATGACACCAACGAACTGTTCTTTGCAAAACTAAGGGATGTTTCCAAGTCACCTGCCCATGTTCATGTGGGGAACTTCAACTTGACAGAAACTAACTGGGAGCATCCCACAGCTGTATAACCTAGGCAAGAAGATTCCTAAGAAACCTGGGTAACAGCTTTATAGGAAAGGTCCTAAGGAGCTGACTCTGAAAAGTGTCCTCCTTGACCTATTGCTCATCTAAAGAGAGAATCTCATAAGCCACGTGGAGATTGGCATCCATCTTGGCCACAGTGACCACAAAGTGATCAAGTTTAAAATCTCTGTTGAGAAGAGGAAAAGCACCAGAAAATCCTCAGCTCTGGCCATGAGGAGAGCAGACATCAGGATGCTCAGGGAATTAGTAAGATCCCCACGGAAAATGTTTTTGCAGGTGCTGAGGTCCATTGGTGTTGGTCACTTTTTAAACATCACCTCCTAAGGGCAAAGGAGCAGCAATTCTCAAATGTTGGAGGTCAGTCAGGTGGGGCAGAAGGGTGGCTTGGCTGAACAGGAATCTTCTCTTGGAAATAAGGCAAAAAAGGAGGGTTATGCTCCGTGGAAGCAAAGTCAGGTGACATGAGAGGAATGCAGGGATGCTGCTGCCATTGTAGGGAGAATATTTGTGTGGCCAAAGCTCAAGTGGAGTTGAGGTCCTTACTTACACAGCATAGTTACTAATTTGTTTTCAATTTTATCTGTGGGTGTTAGAAATAATTTGTCATAGTTTTTCAATGAACTTCACTACTATGGGAATAATGGAAGAGAGATGTGCTGTACAGATGCATGGCCACCACTACACTAAGGAGAGAAAATTCCAACTCTAGACTATTCGGGTTTAATTTTTCTGCGGCAGACAACTTAGTTACACTCCCCAAACAGTACAGATATAGACAAATCACAGTAATGAAACAGCTATTTTCTTACTCCATCTTTCCCAATTACCTTTCTATGCAAATTATTAGTGCACTAATTGAACTAGTGCAGTATAAGACACTTTGCAGAGTCCACAGTTCTTAATATATTATGAGTGAGACTCAAGATATTACTGCTTAATATATTATGTGTGAGACTCTTTAGTCACCTTATCAGTTAAAATAGTTTAAATACACTTGTAGCAATACCTTTACTTATTTATTTTTGAAATTCACTCTTTCCCCCTACTCTGTTAACCTTCCTTTCAGTCATGTCAATTTGCAGAGTCTCTGGTGCTGCGTTCTCTGTATTCAAACTAAAGGCAGCCTTCTTGGTTGCAAAGAAGTGAATCCCTTGAATGTGTACCCGGAAAAGAGCATATTTCCAGAGTTATAAGCTGTTTTGAAATGGTGATTAATGAGAAATAGGAGCCTGCATTAACAGTTGCAAAAAATTTTTAATGCAGTGACTGGGCTCACAGAAGTGACTCCATAAACACCACACAGGTGGGAAAGGGACCTGTGACCTTCCCTCCGAGCAAGGCTGTTCACCAGCTGATGTTATTCTCTGCTGATTCTCATCTTGCAGAGCCAATAACAAGCACTAGGGAATGCTTTGCAGGCTCTCCCAAAAGCCCCTCTTGTCTTATCTCCAGCTGGTGTAAATCCTCCAGACCCTTTGCAGCCAGTGCAACCCTGAGACATTACTGAAGCTGAGAATAACACCTCTTTGATTCTGGTGATTTTGGAGGCCATGCAGTGGAATGCATGGCACAGGTGAAGGTTGCACACTAGAGGTAGTAGTGAAATAACTACAGCAGCATTCCAGGTGTTTGGTGTTTGTTTTGTGCTTATTTCACTGCCATCCCTACAAGAACTAATGTAAATAACAAAGCAATTCTGATGTAATGTCATGAGTTCTACAGGCGGGTCTCTTCCCCCACTCCCAAAACTATCCTGGCTCATAGATGTGGTAGAATTGAGAATCTGAATAAAATCTTCAACATTTCCCAAAGAACTGGGAATATAGCATTGCTTTTCTCCAGTGCATGAAAAAAAGTGAAAATAGGGCCTTCAGTGAACGTGTAGTTCATAATTGCACCAGGTAAAATTTGGTGGAGTTAGCACAGTACAGTCATCGCCCAACATCTAAAGGCTGTATTGCAGTTTGGTATTTGAATCAGGGACCAAGCCTAATTTCACAATATTTTCTATGTCTTTATTTTCTACTAAGGTATGTTTTTATGTTGAATTTCAAAATTAAAATTGCATCCACACAGCTCCATTTATTTTATAAAATATTTTTTGAACAGCACATGGCAGATTAAAAGGGCTTAGCTGTGTTGATTAACTATCCAAATGTTTAATCAATATGGCAATAGCTAGATGCAGCCTATCTGTGAAAGACCTTGGTGAAGTCCCACTTGCCTTATTTCCCACCCCCAAGTGAGACATCAGTGAATGACTACATAGCCCATGCATATCAATGCAGAGGAGCTTAGACAAACACAACACTAATGAAAAATAGTGGGTCACCTTGTCAAAATATGTTAAATGCCCCTTAAGGTTTTTAAAATTTTGTTTTATTTTTTATATTATTAAGGAAAAAAATGACAGTAAACTGACCTTGTGATATCATACTGCCTTTTGGAAAGGAAATACTACTCAGTCTGCAACCTGCTCATTGATGCATGGGTCAAAAATCCATTCCTACCAAATTATAAAATACACATTTTCATGTGTTGATACAACCCATGGTAAATGCCTGACAAAGTGTTAAACAATTGTACTCTTTAGTACTGAACACATTTGCTGACACTTATTTGGAAAATATATGTAAGGGCCTCTGAGTGATTCATAAGCAAGGGATGCAGATGCCAGGGTGTGCTGGATGTTAATGCGCCGCAAAGTCAGGGAAAGTTCATCTTGTGACCACGGCTCCTGGACTCGCTCCAAGAATATGCCATTTGCGGAGATGGCATTAACTGCAAGAGGGCTGTTGTGGGATTTGGATTCCTGCCCTTGTATTTATCTACTCACAATGTCATTAACACCTACATTGATCCCGAACTGCTGCTGGTGCCAAGGTTGTTTTGTTTGCTGGTGTCACAAATAACAAACCAGAGAAAATGGTTCTGATAGAGATAACAGCTCTGCAGCTTTGCATTGTTAGAAACGAGCCATAGGAGTCCTCCATACCTGGTAGTAATGTGCTATAATGGTTTTGCTTAGCTATTATTTAGAAGCATTAGCTTTGCTTTGGCAAAATTAGTATTAGGATGGCTGTAATACGATTTGCACTGGGATTGTCACAGTGCCTCTGCGGGAAGTTGGGGAATTTTCTCCGTTTTGTTGCTAAGACACTAACTACCAGATACTTAAGAGATGAAAGACGTAGCCAAGGTGGGGCGGAGGGAGGGGAAGACCTGGCCGCTGATAACCCTCTGGTTCCTGGGGCACTGGAGGAGACTGCCGAGCTTCCACAGATAGGTTTCTGTGCGACTGCTGGAGCCCACCATTTGCATTTCTGCCTTACCGGGTGAGCTTCCGTTTTGTAAGAGCAGCTGTTTGAAACTGGGACTTTTATAAACACCAAATTTGACTGGGGAGGAGCTTTACCATCCCCTTGGGTGCCTCAGGGAAAGCCGGGTCTCTTTCCCCTATAGAACAGTCCGGCTGCCGCTCCCTACTTTCCTGCCGCTGACTTGGATTGCTGACTTGGATTGCTTTTCTGCATCGCCCGCCTGCCTGGACACACGGCTGCTTCTGCCACAGCTGCGGAATTTCTGCCACCTTCGCTGGCTAGCCTGGGTGAGCCAGCCCCTGTTGGTCCAGGTCACTGCTCTGAGCTTCCTGCTGGGCACCTTCCTGCTGTGCACCTTCCTGCTGGGCACCTTCCTGCTGGGCACCTTCCTGCTGGGCACCTTCCTGCTGGGCACCTTCCTGCTGCCCAGCCCGGCCGCCATTACCAACCCCGTGAGACAGGAGCTGACCCTGCGCCACAGCGCCACCCGCAGCTGCTCAGGAGTCATCGCACCTGCCCTGCCCTGCTGGGAGCTCAACAGCGCCCCTGCTGGCTGTGACTGTAACTGCACCAAAGGGAAGGGTGTCTGGCAGCCCAGAGCAAGCTGCCACCAGGTTTCTGGGTTTTGTTTGTTGTTGCCACTTCGTTATAGATACTAGTAAAAACTGTTATTCCTTTTCCCATATATTTGTCTGAAACCCCTTGATTCCAAAGTTATAATAATTCTGAGGCAAGGGGGGTCACATTCTCTATTCTTAGGGGGTTCCCACCTTGGTTAACAGACACCTGTCTTTCAAACCAAGACAGTATCTGCCAATATCTTTCTGGTCTTGGTACACTGCTGAAGACAGTGCTGTAGATTAAAACTGGCAACAACAAGAAGACATCATTAATTAGTGAAGTATTGCCGTCATCATGAGGCTTGTTTTGAAACAGAAAGAGAACTACACAGAGTTATATGCCATTGCTTTAATTTCTGATGTATTATACAGTTAGTTGAATCTCCAATTTAGTGTCACTAATTGCATGAATATAGCTATATAAATAAATAGGTTGATATTTGTACATATAAATAGATAGGCATGTATAAAATATTTTTAATATTTATGTGCAAGTATAGATACCATATTTGCAAACAACCTGTTATTCTATAGCCCTAATTGCATCAAACACACTAAGAAGTCTTACAAGGCCTACTTGTTTTGTGGTTTCACAACCACAACTTGGAGAATCTAAAACAACACCTAGCAAAAGCATTGCAGCGGTTATAGTAGCTTTCTGGACTAGATTGGTGTGGCACACAGAAGACCAAAGTGGCTAGAGAAGGACCATGCAGCAGATCAGTAGCAGAGAAACAAAAGTCCTTTTAGCATTGTCTCAATGCAATGTGCAGTGGTACTTATGAATAGAAGCAAGTGTTCTGTGTCAGCTTCAAACACTAGGAAACACTTATCTATGAAAATTTTATGAGTAATAATTAAACAGTCGATTGAGTCTTCAAAGAACCTGAGCCACAGGTAATAGTAGTAGGCACAAAAAAGCCTACTACTTTGTATGGTGTATTATCCTTTTAAACCACTCAATTTGTAAGGAATGGAGGGAGACGGTGAGAAGTGTATTTACACCCTCAATGAAAATTCTTAAAACCATGAAAAATCCTACCTCCACATTACCTTCAAGAGAAGGGTAAAGTATTTGTTTTGGGTAGGTCTGAAGTCCAGCAGTCCCCAAATCCCTAACCTTTAAACATAAAAAAGAATATTACCAGTTAAGTTTTCTTCCAAATCTGGTGCTTTCCTACCTTCTTTAATCTTGAAAGTTCTTGCTAGTCCAAAGAATAATTTTGATCTGTATAGTGATTCCAGTTTATATTTTTTAAGTGAGAATGCATCATGATACAATTCTGTGTTTTAGAGTAACTGAGGAGGCTTCATGGCTGTGAACACTTTCAATTTATTTAAAAAAAATAGCAAGGTGTTTTTACAACAAATATCAGAGTAGCATTTCATCTCAACTTGCAAGCTACACCTGCTGATCTCTCAGGAGTCCTCATGAGCTCAGGAAATGCATTTAGCTTTCTCTGAGGATCTTGGAAAAATTTTATGAGCTCAACTTGTCCAAAGTGATCAGGCTCTGACTTTGCTGAATGCATGCAGAGTACAAATTGGCTACTGACAGAAGACAGAAGTCTGTAAATACAAATGCAAAGAGGATGAGCTTTATTATTGTTCTCTCAGTGATATCTAGAAGTTGCTGTTTTGAGTATACTGAATAATCACTCATCTTCTCTCTACATAAATGAAGTGTATTTGACACTTTGAGGTTAAATGCTTCCTTGCAGATGAAATGGAAGCCTTTCCTGTGCTTCAATTATCTATGGCATCAGTAGCAATATTACCAGTGTAGGTAGGTGCTCCCATATTGGAGACGAAGCTAATAAAAGTTTGCTTGGAAACAATCCAGTACATGGATATTTGACTGGTGAAAACTATAAAAGGGGATTTGAGTCTCTTCTGTCTCTTCTGTAGGCTGTAAATGTTTCCGAGGAAAAGAAAAAGTGTTCTTTCAAATATTGTGATTACATTTAGTCTGTCACACACCCCAAACCTAGCTGCCTTGCCAGAGGCATAGTCACCCTCTATTTGCAGTTTTGCTGACTTCCTTGAGGTCTCTCATGCTGGTCTGGCACATAGCAGGAAAGTGTAAAACCCATCACTGATTTATAAAATGCTCATACATTCAGAGATTTTTTATTTTGTTGCTTTTATTTGTTTCCTGGTGAGTGAGACCCTCCAGGGTACAGAACTTTACTAAAGTATCACACAGAGGTGCAAAAATAGTATTTAAAATATTGTGTGAACTGTAACAATCACGTATTGCGTTGTTACTATAGGACTACAATACACACAAAAAAAGTATTTGAACGTGCTGCAAGGGAGATCTATTCTCTTTTTTTACTTAAAGAAGACAAGGTGATTATCTTACTTAATATGCATTAGTGAAGCAAAGTTGCGTTTTTTATGCCTTTACTGAAGGCAAGAAAATTATATCAATGGAGTAGGTTTCAAACAAATATCTTTGACAGGTTATTCACAGATGTTCAGGCCCCAGTTAGTCTCACATTCTGGTTATTTCTTGTCTACAGCACTGAATAAGCTGCTAGTGGATTCATAATCAGTTTAAAGACATACAAACCTATTCATACACAGGATGACATGAAAAAGGCCGTTTGTATTCAGAACACCTGGTTCCCCATCTTTGAAACAGGGCTTTGTTCAGTGTGTGACAAATGATAGACTCTGGATAGCTGATTATATGGAAGCTTTGCTTCACTGAAGTAGACATGGTACTGGAAAAGCTGTGAAAAACTGTGAAGTTCATCTGTTCGCTGTGTCATGCTTCCATAGCATAATGCTGCCAACATCTTGTGTGATCTCCACTGTAAGCCACCACTGTTCTGCAAGTTCCCATCTGTGACTTCTCTCTTTCTCAGAGGCTTTGAAAAAGTCAGTGAGGGCAAAAAGATTGCAAAGTGAAGTCTCATCATGGGGCTGGAAGTTGTCCATGCCAATTGAATTGAGTGCAACTGAATGAACAAAGAAGGATCACCTGAGTTAATTGGGATGCCATATTCTGTTAAAAATACTATCTGCCTGCCTTCCAAAGACATGAGCCTCTGGGTCCAAAGGGAATGTTGTATCAACTTTCTAAGCGTTGCACAAGTACACAGTGCTTGTGCTTACCTTCCCATGGGATTTTACACATAAAGGGAATATATGGCCTATAACAGACTTGGAAAATAACCTTTGCAAACTGAAGCACATCAACAGTTCTGTTTTTCTAATATTGGTCTGTTTCAAGTCTGCAGCTGCAACTTTAGTGTCCTTGGTGAGTCACTCTTCCACAAGAGTGCCTCAAGTCCTTCTCAAACAGAACTGACTCTGGAAGATTCAAGTGCTTGTATTCAACCTCACACAGATTTTAATCTGATAAATAGTTTTGGTGGTTCATCATTAGACATTGCCCTCACTGTGAGACAAATGTCAGTCAAACTTGGCAACAGCCCTTCTTCAAAATCTAGTCTGCCTTGGTTTCACCTGACACCAATTTGCCTTTCAGATGTGAGCTGTTTCAGTGCTTTTCCTGTTGCAGTAAGTTGGTAGGATTTACTTGGTTTTCCTTTTGATATTTCAGAAGTAGTGTCTATGAGAACTGGATTTTTCTTCTAACATTTACTCCGTCCTTGTACGCCTCTGGTATGGATGCAATAATTTTTTTTCTATTTTGAATTCTCCTGGTCTCATGTAAATATCAAAGTGACATTAGATGATTTTGTACAGACTTCTGTAGTTGGTTGAAATTTCTTTATTCTTATGTGCCAAAGAATGATAACAACTTTGCATGGTATATTTCAGTTATTTTCCAGGCTTGATTGAGTCACAAACATGAAGGATCCTTGACTTCTGATATTTTGTCACTTCTGCGTGACTGTTCTAGTATAGACCAAAAAGTCAAAATGTACAGAAATATTAGAAAAAAATGCATGCAATTTTTGGATTCTCAAAAAATTCATTCTATAGATTTTAATCAGAAATTGTGATACCCTTACACGTGAATTCTTTGGAAAAGATGCAGAACCCTTAAATTAAATTAAGCACATTGCATAGAATCAACAAATATGAACAGGTCATTTTGATACAGGGAAATAGCTAGTGTTCTTACTGACAAGAAGAGATATAAATAGAAGTACTCATAGATGTAATTTTTTTCCCCTCACAATCAGGACAAACCAGTAATGGAGGACATGCATCAGCAGCATTAGGAGGAAAAAGACAAATCATGGGAACTATGGTATCTCCTGTGTACAGCATATGACTATTGAATCACAGATCAACCACAATAGATCTCAGAAGAATGTCACATATCATTGGAAAATAAATGTAACTTCTGCAAAAAAAAGAGATTAAAGGCAGAGCAAACTTCACCAGAGTGAGGAGGAACATGGATTCAAAGTCTAATTTAGCACTTCTTTTCCAAGCACACTCTGCAGAAAAATTTTGTTTTTGTTTAACAGCATGAAAAACAATACCAGTAGAAGTGATGACAGCACTAAGCAAACAGAATACAAGCCAGGTGACACACATGCAAAAAGGTTAAGTGTCTACAGACATAGTGAGGTTACTAAAAAATATAATATTTAGCCAAAATTGCCCCACAAGGTGTGTGATAACACTTCTTTGCTGTTCTAAGAAGCTATAATCTTGACAAAAGTACCATTAAGTTTGATGTGGGCTATTTAAATACATCAAGGAAGGCTCTTTTAAACAGAAAGTGAAAACATGCTTATATGGCAACATTTTTAATTATTAATGTATTTAACTATGCACTATGTAGTAGTTTTGGTGTTTATATTTTAATCAAAGATGTTATAATTGTATATTGACTCAAACTATGCAAACTATTAGGAGGTAAAATTTGATTTCATATTTAGGTCAGTGTCTGCCACACAGCAAAAATAGTAACTTGCCATGGAAATAGCTCCTTCAGCAAAATGAGTCCTGAGCTTAGGATAGTAGAAGCAAATTCTAAATGTATCTACATTGCAATAAGCATTTTGTTTGACAGGTATTATTTCATTTATGGTAACTGATCTTTTCTGCAAAATATCCCATTCATTAGATAATCCACAAAATGCATGTTTTATTTTAAAGCTTTTAAAGTATCCACCACGTCCCCACTGCCCCCTCCCCCAACAAAAAACCCACCACATAACAGAAAAGAAATAAATAGATAAAAATAAGCAATGAGCCCAAGAGAAAACAAGGGTTGATTTCTGGTGGCACAATTCCATAGTCCAATTGTATGTGATCACTGTTTTCTCAGACACTGTTCTCAACTATAAGTGACACTATTTGTATCTCACTGAGATGAAACATTTATGCAGAAAAATAATTTGGGCCACTGCTGTAGAAAATGAATGTTACAGTCTTTGCATGGAAAAAGAGCATGGGATATGATTTCCCACACAAGGCAAGCTCTTCTGCAATATATCAAATCTTTTTTCTCCTGTGTGTGCAAATACACTCTCCTTTGTTATATTACAAGAGGGTGCATAAAAAGAGCCATTCCAAACTCTACTGATTAAAATAAATGTGCTCATAAAGGAGACAGGAGACTAAACTACTGCATCCCCAGAACAGCAGTAACTTACATACCAACAAGTTATTTTCAAGTTTGACAGAGGAAGTAATCGGCTATCAACAAGGGGTAATTGTCTGAGCAAACTAGTCTTTTCATCTCATACATGCTGTCACCTTGGTAAGAAAGAAATATGCTGCTATCAATTCATGAGAAAAAAAATTTGAAACATTCCTTTAGAGACTGCTTCTCTCAGCTGTTTGAGAGAACATACACACAGCTTGGAACATATCTAATCTCTACTCTTTTCTTATCACTGAAGAGTATCCTAACACACCACAAAATTCATAACCTAAGCAGCTTCGGGCTATATTAGAAAGGATCCATTTTAGATTGGAACATAAATTTTAATCTGAGATTTACCTGTGGCTGTCACAGGTGAAAGCGGGTTAGTGACAAAATCCTTCAAGAATAAATGAAGGAACTCTTAAGTAAAAGAGACAAAATTATCTGAATTTTATAGCAATATGGGCTGCTTAGAGAGCTAGATGAATATGCACAGACACAGAGCTTCTCATATATTACAGTTACACAAATATTCATTTGACTGAAATGCTCTTGCCCCAGGGGTGACAGGGTTTTGAGCACTTGCATGGATGATTTTTTATTGAAGCAATGTGCAAGGTGTTAAATAATTATGTACATTTTCCTGTACATACGTATTTTACTGCCTTTTGCCATGTAAGACAGATAGAAAAATATAAACACAACAGAGAAGAAAGAATTTCTTTTTTCATAAGAAAAGAAATTATTTCTTTAAAGTCATGTACTAAAAAGCCAGCAACAGTTAATTAAGGAAACCAGTAGTGGTGGTAAACTATAAATATCCTGTAAAGTAACAGAAGGGCTAGCTGTTGTGGATAAATAGTAATTTTCTGTAAAGTAGAAAAGAACCTCCTTCTTACTAGGGAACATTGTCCACTTTTTCTGTTAGCATTATTTTATCTTAAGTATTAAACAGAATTTTACTAACTGAAACAACACATTTCCCTCTCTTTCTGTTCAGCAAAAGAAACTAGTTTTAATCTCCTCCACTCTATCACTTCCACTTCTCTTTATATGAATTAGCTCCTTTATGCTACCCTGTAGCACTATCAATTTTAGGCCAAATAGCTAAAAATAAATAAGAATAAAGAAAACCTTCCCCAAGTTGAGTCATCCTGAATAATGATCTGGGATGTTCATATTTTGAAACCTGGTAGGATTTCTTGATCAAGACAGCAAACATTGCAAAAAAAAAAAAAGATTCAGAACTTGAATTTTCCTAAATTAAAGACTATAAGGCATATGGGAAGATTTCTCTTTTTCTATCCAACACTTATGATCTCTTCCAACAATGAAAAGTGGAAAGGTCTTAAAAGATTTTTGGCAGCAGTCTGGTAAAAGATATAAAGTACTGCCAAGCATAATATGGAAAAAAAACCCCATCTCAGATGACAGAAACAATATGCTTTGATTTTTCTCTTGGTTATGATTTTGTATTCCAGTGGTATTTTGACTTCCAAATTAATTGCTGTGATTATTAAATCACAGAAATAAACTTACCTTAACCACAGTGAAAGTAATGAATAAGATCCGCATAGTTGACAATTTTTTTGGTTTCCTTGTGTGTCTGCCTGCAGATATTAACTTGTGGTTGTCAAGGTCTGAAGTTTGTCTGAAGTTTGAAGAGCTCCTACTGTACCCTAGCATGATTCTAGTTCTAAAGCACAGATTTCATCTGGCCAGGATCTGACCATGCAGTTACAACAAAGTAAATAAAAATCACAAGATTTAATTAAAAACAAAATAGCTCAAAGCAGAGTACATAGCAGACATTTTCCATTCAAAAACTTCAATGCCAGTTCATGTGAGTTTTGTGTGTTTTATCAATGGTAATTCCTTACACAGGAATAACACCTCCTATAATGAATTGCTGCATGGAAGAAGAAATACATCAACAACACCAGTCCCTAGTCCAGCAATAAAATGTTGCAGATTTCAGAGATAAAAACTTCATAATAAAATATGCTCTGTATGCAAATAATAAGATTACTTTTTGAATTGAAACAAAGATGGAAACTGTTTTCTGAAGTGGGAAACTGGGAGATTAAAATTAAATAATTGCTTCTATCCTCGACTGAAAGAAAAGAAGGTATTACAAACATCATTCAACTTTTATTAGTGCATGACAGTGAATGAAAAACGGGACTGTTCACCCTGGGAAGAAAACAGGTGAAATTTAGTAGGAGTGAACAGTCTCATTTTATTGTACAACAATCTTGAGATCAAAACAAGGAGTGAACTATCTGGACATTCAGCTTGGTTTGAAGAAAGAAATCAGACTGTGTAGACTTCCATAACAAAAAAATTTGTCAGTGGTGACGTCTTCCTATCTCATCCTGCCTCTGGTGAATCCATTACAGCTTTTTTCATGTTACTTTTCATCAACCACATCTCATGTCTCCCAAGAATAATATTTTTCCATGCCTAACTTTTTGTCACAGATCATTAAATAACACAAAAGACATATGCTCTCATGGCATCAGCTTGTTTAAAAAGAAGGCATTTATGGCAAAAGGATGTGAAATTTCACATCTAGTGAGAGCTCGTGCTCATAAACCTCTGTCCAATAATAGATCAGCTTCCATTCTTGCCAGCAGCTTTCGGAACATAAAGGGATCTTTCCCAAATGCAGTGAGTGTTGGAAGCTCACAATAGTGTGAGAAGGCAGACATATTTGCTGTGCCACATTCTCAGAGATAGTGAAAACTTGCAAAAATGGAAGGGATGCAAAAACTTTTCCCCACATTTGTTTACACTTTCTGTAAAAGTTTCTAGAAAAGTGCATGAGATGTAATTAAATAGTTTTTTAACAGTTATGGCTCCTTTTGAAAGACCTGGTCTTCCAAAACATCTGAGTACATGTTAAATATTCCATGGAAGTTAGCATAACAGCCTTTTCCACTAGTGAGGATGACAGAACAGGGGATACAGATCAACTCAAACATATGCCAGTGGGATTCACAAACCAGTTTTATTTTTGTTGCTTCTCTCATGGTTTAAAATATGACACCAAGTGCTTGTAAAATATATGTGTATGTGTGTGTATATTTTTCTGGGACTCTGTCTTGTTTTTCTCAGCGTCTGTATTTCCTCTTGATTCACAACTGAACCTCTCAATTCAGGTACTAATCTCTTTCACTTCTGAATTGCTCTTTCCTCTGTTTGCAGTTTAATTGAACTTCCTTTATCAATAAGGTGAATACTCAAGGGCAGAGTCTCTGGAGATGCCATCAGGGGTAAGGTCTAGGCTGGCATCATGCTTGCATGAAAAGGTATGCACTGTTGGGACTGATAGGAGCTGACACAAACAGGAGTTATTGTATTCCTCCTCCTCCTTCTCCTCCTCCTCCTCCTCCTCCTCCTCCTCCTCCTCCTCCTCCTCCTCCTCCTCCTCCTCCTCCTCCTCCTCTTCCTCCTCCTTCTCCTCCTTCTCCTCCTCATAGGGCACCAGCAATAGGAGCCTCTCTTCCTCTGTCTTTGCTACATACATGTCTTGGGATATTTGTTCATCCCCTTCTCACTAGTGCTGAGACTCACTACTGTGTTGGCTATCTCATGTTGCTCAGTAAAAGACTTAGAAAAGCACAGTTTTATGATTCTGTACTTCTCCCCTTCTCATGTATTTTATCAGTAGGAAAGTAAGGTACATGACACAAAAGGTAAATGAGGTTGTTCTTTATGGTGTCATTTAATCAGTCATTTATTTTTGAGTACTGACTGACTAGTCACTATATTACTGGCTAAAAAGTCCTCTCATGCAATCACACACTGATTTGACTGTCATATCGTGGCTGTTTAAGGCCGTAGCACTTGAAAGCTCTTGAGCAGCATACACATTTAATTTAACAATTTCAGTCTTTGTCAAGATTTTACTTAAAAATTACAGAAACTATCATGAAGGAGCTCAAGAGAGACTGAAGTAAACATATGGTTTTAATACTGAAAATGGTCCAAAGGAGCATTATAAAATATGAGACCTGTGCACAACACTCCAATTTTGCATTGGTTTTATGCAAATGTGGTCAGATGTAAATTTAAAAAACACATAACTGTACAACAGTTCTAATTACTTATCTAGGTTTTAGCTCATCTCAAAATGTTTTATCATTAAGCTTGACTTTAGTTGAAACAATGTAAAATGAGCTAAATGAGACTACAAATATGACAAGCTCCTGTTTATAAATCATATGTCATAAATACCTAATAAAAATATTATCAGTCAGGGGGTTCAAAATCCAATAAAAATAAAAGAGAAAAGTGTGCATTATAAGAAGGACTGTCATGCGTTGAAACACCTTCAGTTAAATGTATGTATAACATACATCACATATAAAAGCTATTAATCCAATTTAGTAACATTCAATGCATTTATCCTAAGAAAAAAGCACTAAATGGAATTTACTGAGATGAATAAAAAGCACAATTACCAACTAGACTTTCTAGATTCCAGTTAGTAAATGAGGCTGTGAAATTGCTTTCTGTTAAAAGAGTATTAATGGCTATGTTAGCACTTGACTAATATTTTATAGTTCAGGCCGTTACTGCATTAGACCCCATTGCATGTCTTCCTGTAAAGTCATTAACCTATACTTGGAATATACTTTTTCTTTAATATAATTTTAAGAGTTTGCTGCATTTTGAACCTTTATAGTCCTGAAGAGGCTACTGTAAGCTGAAGCTACTCATGCTACCTGTTCCTTACAGGCAGGTTTGTGGTAAAATAGTGCTGAACCTTTGTTTCAATGGTGATGAAAAATGCTGCCTTTTGGCAAATGTGCAAACATCTAACTCAAAGAAAATCATGCTAGGGTACAGCACATTCAATACTGTAAGCATGTGTTTTGTTGTGTCAGTGATGAGAAGTGGTGTGAACTGTGAGTCAAATCCTAGCTTGCAGAACTGTGATTTTTCCACACTAATTCTGGCCTCCCTCCAGGGCTGATATGGCAAAGATGCCTTTGCACATTTGCAAAGGCAAGGGTCTGACTCCCAGCTCCATGCTAGAGGACCTGGCCTGACTAGCGCCACTGCTTCTTCAAATTTGCAAGTAATTCATTTGGTTTCTTGCAATTTTCAATTTCTATTACAAAAAAAAGTATTATGGGGACAGCTTTTATTAGCCACCTATATTGGTCATAAATGACCGTGTTTTAGCACTTTTATTTGGAAAATATCTAAAGATTGCAAGTATTTTATGGTGAAAGCAAGACAAAATGTGTTCTTTTAATAGAGAAGTGCAGTAGGCTTGCATTAGCCCTTTAATTGGTTACAATATTTTAAAATACTGAGCATATCCCTTGGAAAAGTATATTTAAAAAAAGAGAAATAAGGCACCCAAAAGTTCTACTCTGCTCAAAACTGCTTTGAATATTTAAGTGAGAGAATGTGGAATTACAATTGGACTGGCTCTTTATGTGTGTATTTAAATAAAATACAGAGAACCTGTAAGAGTAAATAGTGATAATAAATTTCATAACCTTAGTGACAGTGATAAATAAGCAAAAATAAATTCCTCCTGAATGAGGATTATAAAGTTCTATGAAGTCATACCATATTCAGCGAAATCTGAAGGCTGTATCACCTTAGCCTTTCACATCACGCTGCTCAGGAAAGCCCACTGTTGTACTTGGGAAAGAGGTTGGATTGCGCAGATCCATCACACTACAGTGTGTTTTGTTGTGTCCTACACCACAAAATTTATTTTGTAAATAAATTTTACACACAGTAAAATTTATTTTATACACCTACACACAATAAAATTTGCCATGTTAAAAACTGATTAAGTTACAAATTATTTTCTCAATTAATCCTGGCCTAATGCAATACAATTCTACATAATCTTCTTGGTTAAGGACTAGATGTAAACCCAACGGAGGAGCACAGCAAACCAGCCAGAAAACCAGGCTGAGAGTGGTTTTTAGCTACATGACAATCTCTGAACAGAACTTGAAGGAAAAGCAAAATCCACTGTAATGTACAGAGTCGTTATTGTTAACAGCAACATAACTCTTCTGTAACAGCAGTAACATTGGTCTCAACTGGGGAAACACGGCAGGAGGTTCATGGAGTGCTCTTCCAGCATGCTGGGGAAATGATCCCTGGTGAACGCCCAAATGCATCTTGAAACATCAGAAGTGCTGCTACTCAGCTCATGTGAAGCATGAGCTACAAATATATTACGAAGATGTATATGCTTAAAGCTGTGGTTATATGAAGCATGTCATCTGTATTGCCCAGAGGAGAAGAATTAAATTGTGCAGTCGTAGTTAGAAGCTGAATAGATGCGCTCGCACTTGGAGCTGAAAGGGGTAAAATGCCATAGCCAGCAGTGGCAAAAGAAACAAGCTTTGGCCTTTCTTGGGCCATTACTACGCCCAGAATAACATTATGAATGGTGATATATAAACCTAATACTACAGGGAAAGCAGGAGCTCCATCTTTCCGCTTTAAAGGATTCTTGTAGCTCTGAAACCTCCATGGCTTGAGCTGACAGAGGCTCCTGGGTGGGAGAAGTGCTCTTTCATTTGTCCCGTGAAATCCCATTCAGGTTCTGCTGTCATATGAATAGCTGATAATTGGTATTTTCTTTCACTCACTTATGTTCCCGAGGAAATTGCAGCAGTCTGCCAACCGAGCCTAAGGCAAGTGGGGTAGAGAGAGGCGTGGTGGCAGCCGCAGGCAGCACAGCTGCCCCGTGACAGTCTAGGAGATTACCTATACGAGGTGCGAATCCCCCTGGGAATGGGGCTACAAAAGGGCTCATATGAGGTACTTCAGTGCCACTGACCAGCTGAGTGGACGGTCACATTTTCTCTTCCAACTGCAGCATTCACCAGCTGATGACTACAGCAAAACTTCAGGAGTAAGAAAGCCCGAGGGTACTTGTTGATATATAAAAGAAAGAAAGATTTTTGTAATAGTGAAGACAAGTTCTGAGTCTGGGGGTGGGGATGGGATGTTCACTGGTTTTTTTTATTTTTTTTTTTTACAGCTGAAATAATACAACTTTCCCTGAGATTTCTCTTGAAGAAGATACCTTTGTGACAATGTGATTTAAAAAAAAATTAAAAGTAATATTTAGATGAAAGCTGAGCACTTGTAACTTAAGCAACATGCTACTCACTACTGTGTATAGAACTTCATAATCTGTTGTGCCTATGAGAGCAAAAAAACCATAACTGAATTACTTCAGTGAGGACTTCAAAAAGTTTTCCCCTCATCAGTAAGAAGGTATGCTGCACACCCACAAATCCAAATTAAGTTACATGGGCAGCAAGATGTCTGATTGATCAACTGGAGTTGAAGGGCCAGAACTGTTGGGACAATAACAAGGGTTTTTTAAATAATTAATTGCTAAAGGTAGTGCAGGATGAGGATGGTCACCTCACAAACATGGACACAGACAAGGTGGAGGTGTTTAGTGCTTTCTTTGCTCTATCTTCAATGCTGATAATGGGCTAGTCCAGCTGGATCCCTGTAAGTCTGTGAGGTTTGATGGGAATGACTGAGAATCCTCAAAAAATCTAGCCAATGTCATTGTGAAGCCTCTCACAATGATTTTTGAATGGTCTTGGGAGTCTGGAGAGGTCCCAGCTGACTGGAAGCTGGGTAACATTGTCCCAGTCTTCAAAATGGGCAAGAAGGATGACTCTGGAAACTTCAGGCCTGTCAGTCTTGCTGCAGTGCCTGTAAGGGTTATGCAGGTGGTTATTCTGGGAGGTACTGAAAAACACCTGAAAGACAGAAAACACAGTCATTGGTCACAGCCAGCACAATTTGATGAGGGACAAGTCCTGCTTGTCAAAGCTGATTTCCTTTTTTGACAAAGTAACCCACTGTGCTGGTTGTGGCTGCAGTAGAGTTAATTTTCTTCACAGTGGCTGGTACGGACTAAATTTTGTATTTGTGCTGAACACAGAGTTGACAATATAGAGATGTTTCTGTTTTTGCTGAATAGGGCTTACGCAGAGCTAAGGCCTTTTCTGCTCTGTGTACTGCCACGCTGGTGAAGAAGTTGGGAGTGCTTGGGAGGCTGGGACAGGTGGCACAACCTGACCAGAGGGATATTGCAGACCATGCTCAGTATATAAAGTGTGGGGAAGAAGAAAGAAGGAGGGGACATTTGGAGTGAAGGTGTTTGTTTTCCCAAGTAACAGTAATATGTGATGGAGCCCTGCTCTCCTGGACATGGCTGAAAACCTGGCTGCCATGGGACACAGTGAATTAATTCCTTGGTTTTTTTGTTTTTGCTGTTAAATCATCTCTACCTGAACTCATGACTTTTCTGTCTTTTACCCTTTCAATTCTCTCCCTAATCCCACTTAGGGGAGGGAGAGAGTGACTGCATGGGGCTTGGTTGCTGGCTGGGGTGAACCCAGGACACCCACTAGTTGATGAAGGGAAGCCAGTTGATGTAATCTTTTGGATTTCAGTAAAGCTTTTGATTATTTCTCTCATACTATTCTTTTGGATAAAATATGCAGTGCACAGCTGGATGAACACATAATAGGATGGGTGAGCAACTGGCTCATGGGTTTGGGACAAAGGGTGGCTGTGAAGGGGGTGACATCAGACTGGTGACCTGTCACCAGTGCGGTTCCACAGGGTTCCATCGTCGGCCCTGTGCTCTTCAACATCTTCATAAATTACTTGGACACAGGAGTGGAAGGGATACCAAGTATGTTTGCAATTGGGAGGAGCCATTTTCTCCCTTGAAGGAGATAGATTTTGGCAAATTAGAATGCTGAGCAATGACCAACCATATGACATTTAACAATGGCAAGAGCCAGATTCTGCGCCTGGGATGGGGCAACCCTGGGTGTATGGACAGACTGAGGAATGAGAAGCTGAAGAGCAGTGCTATGGAAAGGCACCTGAGGGTCCTGTCAGTGGAAAGCTGTATCTGAGTCAGCAGTGCCCTGGCAGCCAGGAGGGCCAAGCATGTCCGGGGGGGCTGTCAGACAGTGAAATAGTTCATGCCTCAAACATTGATATAAAGTTTTGCTCATTATCACAAAAACTGTATAAAGAAGCTACAACCAAAGAAGCCTTGGTTCTTCAACCTGACTGAGACGTTGGACTGAAAGTCAGACTGCTGAGATTAGATAAAGGGAAACCTATTGCTCACTCATCTCAAACTGAGGGAAAGGAATGCATCCACAAAGGCCAAAGCCACCAGCTGCACTGAGAAACATACCTGGCTGAGTGTTGGGCTGTGGGAGACCACAGCTCACAGACACAGATTGCCCCCCAGGCTGAGGCGGGAGGAGGAGGTTTTCAGGTGCATGGTGTAACCTCTGTCAGAGGCAGTAAACACCCACCCTCCTTACAAAAACTGGCCCAGCTAGGGAACTCCCAACCTCACAGGCCACATCCACGGGACTTTCACATGAGAGGCAGCTGAGGGGGAGTCACAATCCATCACAGACCCTCCAGAGCTCTTGGCCTTGCACTACAGGACTGCATGTGATGCAAGCAGAGTCTGCTGCTAGAGACTGCCCCTCCCCTGGGGGACATGCCTGGACATTGCCACCTAGCCTGAGTGTGTATTAACCCATGGGATTCTGTGCTTTTCAGGGATCCATCAGCTTCAAGAAGACCAGCTGTAGAGGATCAACACAACATCCTTGGGATCCACAGATGGTGATATTTTCTTTATTCTGTCTCAGTCACCCTCTTTCTGTCCCCCCACCTCTTTTCCTACTTCTTCCTTTCTCCCTTCTCTCTCTCTCTCTCATATTTACTATCAAATAAAACCCAAACTATTGACTGGCATATGGTCTTGTTTGCACGTTAATTCCGGCAGAGGTATTTCTAAGAACCTTAATAATCAGATTGTAACAGGGGCATCAGGCCCAGCATTACCAGCTGGACAAGGGAGGGGATTGTCCTGCTCTGCTCTGCATGGGGGCAGCCTCACCTCCAGTGCTGGGGGAAGTTTTGGGCACCACAACATAAGAAAAATATCAAGCTATTGGAGAGTGTCCAAAGAAGGGAAATGAAGAGGGTGAAGGTCCTTGAGGTGAAGCTGTATGAGGAGTGGCTGAGGTCACTTGGTCTGCTCAGTCTGGAGAAGAGGAGACTGGAGATACCTCATTGCAGTCTGGAATTTCCTTGTGAAGGGAAGGGGCAGACAGTGATCTCCTCTCTGTGGTGACCAGTGACAGGACCCAAGGGAATGGTCTGAAGCTTTGTCAGGGGAGGTTCAGGATGAATATTAGAAAAAGGTGATGATCTTAGCAGGTCCCTTCCAACTGAGAATTTAGTCTGATTTTGTGATTCTGTGATTTCATGCATCACATTTTTCACACACTTATCTGAGCATCCTGTCATTTGCAAGACCAACCTATGGGAATTTGTTATTAATATGTGTATTTCAGCATATCTATATTTGAGCACATATAGATGTAAATAGGTTGATCTTAGACAACTGATATCTGCCATGCAAAGCAGTGGAAACAGATTATTCGGTTGACTGGGGCAGTTTATAAGGTAGCTTAACATCAATGAACAGCAATGATATAATGTTATTACAACATGAGCACTGCATGATGGAAACGTACAGAAAGCAGCTGACACAAAAAGGCCTAGTGGCATAGTTTGTGCTCAGGCAAAATTTCCACTAATGTTTCCAAAACCAGAGGGAGGCATTGACCTCTTACCACTAGCATAGCTTTCAGGAGCAGGACTGGGCCATTAGACGGCATTTTTCATCCCATGAAATCCCATGCTGCTTTCCAAATTATATCTATTTACAGGTAGATAGATAAAACTTTATCTTTGACAAACCTGGTGACCTACAGGGTAAAATGCAGCAGCAACCCTGTGCACCAGTTTAGAAGGGCAGCAGTTATCCTGGATCAACCTGTCACTGTGTCTGCTGAGGATTGCAGAGTTTAATAACTCATTTCTACAAAAAATATTGAAGCAGACCTCCAGGGAACACAGGCATCATCTACTTTTATCCTAAGCCCAGACATGGCATCGCCACCTAGGGCTTTTCACCCATTTCTGCTCCAAATCTCCTGTGGGAGGCTGGGTTTTCCTTCAGGTTTTGTCACCCAGCTGCTGGGTAGGACAGATATGGTGTTTATGAGGTCTAACATTATATCGACTCAAAGTGACTTTGCAGTGAAAACACTTGTGAAACAGAGTTCCTCCACAGGAAGTCTATGTACACTCAGGGCAAGATCATGATATACTCTTGCAATTAACATTTTACACAGCCAAGAGTCTTAATGAAATCAAGAACAGAACCAGTGGCATTAAGGAGCTTTTTAATATGAGCAAGAATATCACCACTTGGCTTTGACATAATTTGTGTTAGATACAGAGAATCTAGTGAATGACAAACAAATCCTGGGATCATATTCACTGGGGGCTGAAAATATTAAATAAAGTCTTTACAAGCAACAGTATCTTTCCTGGCTAAGTTTGCTTATGGCATGTCTGATGCACTCTTATGAGTAGTACTCTAGTTCTGAGCTGAGGCCGTATAGACTTCTGGGTTACTGAAAAGCCTCAAACCTGGGTCCAAACTGCTGAGAGGCACTTCAACATGCCGCCTTGGCTGTTCAAAATGAGATGTGAGAAATCACAAAGCATTACATGGTAAATGCTCCTACAGGCAGATACAAATCTACAGCATTTGGATGTAAAAATTAATTTTTTGAATTTTGTCATTATCTCTGGAGAGATTTCTGGTGCGACAATGGTGATTACAGAAGGAATTAAAAATCAATAGCATTCAAAACTATGAAAAAAAATACTTGATGGTCATTAACTACTAATGAAAAAAGTTCAGAAGGGATGTGATATAGCCAACAACTTGTGTTTTAACATACTGATAATGAATCCCAGCATAGCCATTCAAATCAAAGTCAGTATGCTTTCTTTTGTCCTTATGGAAATTTAAATCAATAATACTGGCACTATCCATATACACCTACGGGTATATCTATGAATATATATTTCTGATTTACAAAATCCCATTGTATTGTTTTACTCTCATTTCATTCAGTTTTTTAACACAGTTATGTGCATCTCTACTTTTCCAATCAATTTATTCTGTTAGTATTTTTCATCATTTTAAATCCCTACATTAAGTCAATAATGTTGATTACTTACCATAAGTGCTGTGAACACCATTCTAATACAGGTTATTTGCAATTTGACATCCTCATCTATATGCATTATTCCACTTGGAAAATTAAATGAAACCCTTGATTCAGAATCTAAAACACTTAGAAGTAATGATCCTGTTTACTGATTTACTGAAGTTGTAGGTTTTAAGCACTATTTAATAGATGAAACAAAAAGCACTATCAGGCAAAAAGGAAGCCTTCAAGTTGGTCAAGGAAGGATTCACACTACATGAATGATAAGAATTTGTTGTGATTTTCATTGTTTCAGATCTCTGACACAGTTACCTAATGCTGTTAACCTTATTAGTTTTCTTACAATTCAGACTATGAATTTAATAAACTCAATGTAAGAGAAAATGTAGCACTCAACAACTCAATTATTTTGTTGGAATCCTTTTCCAGTAGTGTTAGATTATTCGTGTGTAGCTGATAATGGCTAAATTTTATTTGAAATTATTAAAATACATGGGAAATGGAACTGGAAGTGCTTGGTTCTGTGAGAACTATAAGCCCAAAGAAATGCAAAAAGTTACTTATAGCCCTTCACTGGTACTGATACCATTAGGAAAAGCAGTAGCACAGTGATTGAGCACAGTGAACAACTGAAAGTGAGTTTGACATGACATCTGTGCCCAGATAGGGCCCTGCTGAGGACCACTTAAAAGAGAGGAATCAACTCACAGTGATCATGAGGATAAGAAGATGGAACCACCTGGAGGCCAATTTGGACCTGGAGGTACCACAAAATAGGTATTACACTGTACTTTGGGTGACAGTCTGAGGGGAAGATAGGCTGTCAAGAACATGAAGTGTATTTTGCTGTTACACAGAAAATAGTAGTGAACAAAACAAAAACAAAAGTGGATTTTGGAGGGCAGATGATTTTATTTTTTTTGTTTGTTTCCCACTCCTACTAGAATTGAATTTGAAGTCTCGGTGAATGTGGTGCCTTTAAGTGATTCATGTCTATTCAGATGATATTATTTCAAATTCAAATTTATAAGCATAAATTAGGGAAAATTCATTCTCACATATCCACACACTTTCAAAGATTTTCTCAGACATTACTACACTGCAGATACTCAGTTTACTTCCTGATCTAAGCTTTCCACTTGAGATTTTAAACATATTATTTATCTCAGAAACGTCATGAATTTAGTACTCATTCTTATTAGCATAGAATTAGAATAAATCTGAGGAAAACAATTGAGAGAATTAGAAATATATTACTAACTTTATACAGTTTAATGAGCAGATGCTGAAAGCTTGTTTGATGGCATATTTTTTTCAGAATTATTTTAAGGATTATCTAAGAGCTGTACTGTGGATTATAGAAAAAGAGTTATTTCAGTTTAATTTAGCCCTATGAACATGTAAAAGTGTTTCAGACAGGTGAAATATACCAAGGGATGTCTTAAGCTACCACTCCAGGGACTATGAATAAAAAAAAAGTCAGTTGCCAAGTGGAGTTGGCATTTTACTAAGTCTGGATATAATTGTACTAGAAATCTTGAGGATACTTTGAAGCAGTCTTAAGAGAAGATATTGCCTACTGGAATTCCTTCTTAGTGCAAGTTTCACTGCAATTTATTTTAGTTCATATATTCTCCTGACATAAGATCATACTCTTGCTCTGGATATGTATATTCATATCACCAACTGAAATTGTTGAAAGCTACATATCCTTGCTTCTGTGCCAGCTGATTTACTTTATGGTTTATGTCTTGCAATTGAAAAATAATAATGAAAACCAGACCAAGATTTTTGTGAAGCACAGGCACTAAGCTGCCAGTCCATTTGAGCTGTCTGCCCATCTGCTCATTTGTCTTTGCTGTTTCTGTCGGACTTCAGCAGTGCTGTTCTGTGGTTTCTCCCTCATTTGCTGTACCCAGATCCTAACCAATACAAAACAAATTCAGCCCCAGGACCAGCATTAATGCTTCACAGTACCCCAGCAACACATTTATGGGCACTGAGGATCACAATAAAGGGCTGCCAGAGCATGCAGATTGTCCCTTCTGTCTCAGTTGCCTTTCATAAAATAAGGATAAAACACTATAAAGTTTTATTACTTTTCAGAAAAAAATCCAGTGTCTGCTATCATCCTTCCCCCCTTCAACTCCTTCTATTTCTAACATCTTTCTATATTGAGTGGTCAACAGGAAACACCACTCTTTATGAAATTTCAGTCTCCTTTGTCAATTATCCCTAACTAATGTTGAAGACTCTATTACTTAGTTATAAGCATACTTGAGCAGACTTCTTTTCCTTCTCTGACCAACTTCTTTATTACAAAACACACTATCTGAATCAGTTCCAATGATCTTCTCTTATCCACTGTTGATCTTCCACTGCCTATCAGTGGCATAAAGCCAGATGCCCTCAAGTGGCAATGTTTCGTCAGATGCTTCGCAGACACTATCGGGTTCACTGTTTGTAAATAAAGTATTCGTTAAATTACATATACAACTGTAATTTATACACTCCACTTACTCCACATGCTGTAGAGAGATTGACACAGTGAATTATGAAGTCAAACCTAAAGCTAGAAGAAGCCTATAAAGATTAAGTCATTGTATTCTTTTTCAAACAGTTAGTAGCACTACAGTGCTAAGCAGAGATCAATCATAACTGAGGAACTGAGAAAGTGCAATAAACAAATTACTAGTGTTTCCTTTGAAACTTCTTGGTTTACAGACTCTCTGTTATTTAATCCAGAAGCTCAGTAGATTGTAAATTATCCATTAGAGTTGTCACTGGCCCCTTGAAAAGGATTTACTTTATGATAAGGGTACAAGAAAGGAAATCTGCCTGGTTGTTTCAGGTGGAATGGGACAATTGCAGCTGATTCATGATCATCACAGCTGTAATGTCTATGTCTTGATGATGGTCAAGTGGTTCAGAGGTTTTTCTTGACATACATCAACATTTAACTTTACCAGCTTAACTATGTGGCACCTGGTGTCCTCTCCATCCTTCAGTACCTATTGTGAAATTCACTGCAAAAAAGAATGAAAGGTCACCAATGGAATTAGCCATTCAACAGAAGGGTGAACTAAGTGGCTAGTTAAAGTACTAGAAAAAATTATTTCTTTTCCTTAACTAAACCTGAAGTTTTAAGAATCTTCATAATGGAGACTGCAGTATACCTTGGAAGTAATCAGGACTGCCTCATTGTGCAGCCACAGGCTGTCTACCAGCCACATTAGATGACATAAGCAGAGTTGAAAGGACCTAGAATCCATCTTGCAGAGTTCACTACAGCTTTTGGAAAAAATTACAGGTGTTTTTCTTTTCCTTCTTTTTTGTTGTTGTTGTGGGTTTTTTGTTTGTTTTATTGATTTGTTTTATTTTGCTTCCCTCACCTATCTTGGGTAGTAACAAACAGGAATACAGTTTTTGCAGCAGGACAATTGTCCATGTGTTAGTATACTAGGATATCTGCATACTGCATTGAAGTTTGAACTATAACCATGCACAAAGATAACTATTTAAATGAAAGAGCCCTTATTCTTTGCCTATCCACTATCCCAGTGCAATAGCTACAAAGCAGAGTAAATAATGTTTTGGTTCTCTTCTAAATACCCTCACTCAACAGGTGAAAGATGTTAAAGAGACTCTGTTTTGCTTTCACTTCTTTTTATTTCATTTTTATATGTAGGCAGCTGTCAGAGTCCCAGATTGTGGCAATCTCAGTGTGCTATGCAAAGAAGTATAAAGAAGAAGCACACAATTGCTGCTCAGAAGAGCTTAAGGACAAAAATCTAAAGGACAAGACATGGATGAGGCAGCAATATCACAAGTCATAAAGCTTTTGCACTCTCAGAAAATAATGAGAAGCACTACAAACATGACAATATTTAAAACATTGTATGTATATTACAGTTTTTGAGCTCAAGTTTGCAGAACTTCTCCTGAAAATATAACACCAAACCCTCCATCCTCTTAAAAACCCCAATTTTCTCAACCTCTTAAAACCTCCAAATTTCTTTCAGTTAAGAACAGAAATCTTATATTGATTGTGGGTTTGCTCTGTGTGTGTGTGTAACCATAAAGAAGGCACTAAAATAAAATAGAATTCCAAGTAATAATAAAAAGTCTAGTCTCCACAAACACTGCCACAATGCCCAGAAAGAAGTAGAATAGGAAGAAAAAGAAATATGACACATCAGATAATATAAAAGAAAAAAAACCCACAAATGCATTTACATAGTTGGTTTTGTTTCTGGAATCTGCCAAAATTTCTTCATTGCCTGAATTTACAGAGATGCAGAGTGACATAGCTACAAAAAGGGCAACTATAGTAGGGAACTACAGTAATATGTTACCAGCATTTATTTTTCTGCTTTGTCCAAAACTCATAGAAATTACCTTGTCCTAGAAGTCGTATGGCTATTTCAATCATTATTAAGTGACCCTAAAAATTCTGGTTTTTATTAAGAGTCACAGAGCACATTCTGTGAAATCACGGAAGCCAATGATGACAAGACATCATGTGTTGTAACCAAAACCAGGAAAAAACCCATCCAGTGTGCAGCAGAAAAATATATGTTTTTCATGGATTTGAATTGTACCTGTCATCAATAATTTCCCTCCTCAACTGGTAGACCACATACAGTAATAGAGAAGCAAGAATAAGAGAGAAAAAATTACTTCCCAAATGTTGGTTTTGTCCACTTTTCTCACTGTTTGCTTAATGACAGTCATGAAAACCAAGTGGCCAGGTTGTAAATATTAAGTGATGAAAAACTTAATGTTGCCTCTATTCCACTACATCAACCCCACCAAAAATATAATGGTATCCACATATTAAATCTAACTATTTATAATAATAATAAAAACCTCATGGCACTGCAGTCTTTGTGCAGTACAATATTAGAAGCTTACAGAGAAAGGAAAGAATCCTGAGGCAATATTTTCACATACATTAAAAACATGTATGTGGGGTGTGATATTCCATTAACAGGCATCATATGCATCCTCTGGAGATGTTAATTTCTAATCTCATCAGGGAAATGCATGTGTGTCCTGTGCATATATTCATCGGTAATGTTTTATAAATTGTCTGTCTCTAGATGAGAGTTATATAAGTCTGAAAATTACACTGCTTTTGGTATTAACAAAAAATTTTGTTCTAAAATTTAGTGTATTTGCCATATTCAGCATCAATTGATGAGCAATGAGAAGAAGCAATACTTTTAAGGAAAGTACAGAATTGCTGGGATTGGTCTTGACCTCTACTCTAGTAAATCTCAAACTGAAAATAATGAGATTCTTCCAACTAACCAGTTTAGCACTGTGTCTGTTTACAGCCTTGGTGTACACATTTTGATTGAAAAAAGGTATTATTTGAGCATAAAATTTTTATTCATAAATACTAGAGCTTCGTTATTGTGCCTGGCAACAGACAATCCCTGTTAAAACTAATGCAAACTAGAAAGCACACTTCTGCCTTCAAAAGCTGATTATTGTAAAATTTTTCCTCAATGAACACTTTTAAAGGTTTCCACTGTGAGCTTAGCTTTACTGTTATACATTTCCAAATTATGCAGTCAAATATATGGAATTTCTCATGCTGTCTTTTTATTTTATTGGATAAGGAAATTAAAACTCATGGGAATTTCAAATGAATCAGGTAATGTTCAAATAAAAAATCTTTCATAGAGGATTTATAACCATTTTTAATGATTATCTCACAGTGGAATGACTTGATCTTACAGATCTTCCTTACAGATTTCTTTTAACTTTTGTACATGAAACTGGCATTTTGATTTGATTCAGAATTTTGTAGTAAAAATTCTATAGTTCTTGACATTAAATTTTCCACTATATGCACACTTCACTGATTTTTTTATTGTGATCTAAGTCACTCAAGAACAGTGAAAATTTGGCACTTTAGGATCTTCCATAGCAGAATTAAATGAATATAGGTATTTAGCAGCTCTGTGAGGAAAAGGATTTTTTGGTGATATAAGCATTAAGGGTCAGGGTGCAAATTGTTTGCTCTGTATGTTACAACTGTGAATCCTAAGGTGAGGGAATAGATATGCAATGAATAAAAGCTCTGATGATTTTATAAAATGCTGAAGAACAACTGAATACATTTATATACCCACAGAAGTTGCCCTGCAAGGTTTCTAAAATAGCAGGAATTCCTATGAGGCTGTAAAACCTCTCAGATGCCTGAGGGTTTCTCAAATCCACATGAGATCTTGTGTAACTTGTAAACTGTCAGTGAGGTGTTGTAGAGTTTGTCTACTTTGGCTGGACCTTAAACAAAATCTAGGGTTCCTGCAACAGTTACAAAGCCTACCAGGACTTTTGAATTGTTCACAATATTAATACTTTATTAAGAGAAATGCTATTAACCTTTCTAAAACCGCAAGGTGCTCTCTAACATCACACAGGTATTTGTAGAAGCAGTTTAGTATATGAAGAATCACCAAATCACAGAGTTGCCATTTATGTATCAGACTGTTGAAGATGAAGAAAGTCTTAAGAGGCTAATGATGCTATTCTCTTTATTGCAGTTGTCCAGATAACTGTACATATTTGGAAAACAAAACCTCTACAGTTTTAAATCAATGGATATTCTGGAAATAAAACATTTTCCTCTCAAGAAGTAAAAGTGAAGATAATGTGTTGTCAGGAGCAACTTGGCTGAGAATTAATCCATCTGTGGTTTATCAGTGACATAAACAACTTGGAAAAAAAGCAGTGGTTTGCATCAGTGCATTGGTTAAAAAAGATACTGTATCTTTTGCTACATGAGGTCCTTTAAAATTGCTAAAAAAAAGTTTATATCTTCAATTAATAGGGAGTCCTTTATAAGCTACTCAGTTTTTGTTTCTCTGAACCTCACAAAGGTCAAACCTCTCCTTGGCCTTCATCCCTGCTAGTGGAAAACCTCTGTATTTCAGTCAGCAGACAAAACATATGAGGACAGAGAGAAGAGGAGTCATCACGAAGTGTTGGTACACTGTGGAGTGACTTAAAGCAGAGGAGTCCTCACACAGCATTTTCTTTCTTTCATAATTGTTTCTGCTTCTGATGCAACTGACTATATCACCTTCAGAAGATCTCTGGTAACTATTAAATTACATTTTCCACAGACTCCAGGAAAAAAAAATCAGTCATTAGTTTAGGTGTAATTATTAATTATGGTGTAATGTCCTCCATTGAAGGTATCAGCATGTCATAAATAGAAACCTACATTCTGTGTTTTTAAATATTATTTGAATTTCACTGATAGGAAGGGAAAACATGGGTGTAGAGGAAATTTTTGGCACAAAGGGAAATTCAATTTAAATAAACACTTTGCAATCTCCTCAGGTGCTAGGTCATGCTTAGCATTGACTCTACTTAAAACCACATCATATTAAGGGTACAGTTTTTACTTTCATCCCTTTGTATCTCTCAGCTGCTACAGCTTAGAACATCACTTTAGGGAAGTAGGATGTTTAAATGCTGTATGTGGAGAGCAGAGCTGTTCTTTGCAAGCGTCTGCCATTGCCTCCTATATGGATGAATACAAAATACTTCCAAGTACACAAGTCACATTTTAGATTTAGATCTCATTTACATAATAAGTAAGAATGCAGAAAATGTTCCAGAGGGCAAGCAAACATTTTGAGGATAAAATGGAAAGAAATTTTGAGGACTGTATCTTTGTTGGCTTCTTTAGCATGTTTTAAACCTAAGAGATGGTTATTGCAAAAAACAATGTTGTTCACAGTCTACATGCATGTAAAGCTGGAGAGTGATGGAAACCAGAAGAGAGAACACACTAAGATTAAATTCTCAAGCAAGTAGTGACAAACTCCTTGTCCTTGAAGCTTATATAAATAACTTTCCTGTGTTTTTTTAACCTGTTTCCCCTCTCTCCAGCCACCCCAGCAGAGAGGCATGTCACTCTGATGGTTCACATCCATCTCCTTTTATTGATGTCCACTTTGGTATCTGTACAGGTCATCAATATTGCTGCCTCTCTGGCAGCCGCTGGGAACGGCAGGGCAGCCTTGCGGGGCTTGGCATGGGGGGGAGGCTCAGCTCACTGCTGGACTCATGGTTCCAGCCAGATGCCGGTACCAGGCTGTCATAAATCTTTTAGGTGACCCAGGTGAACTCTGAGGCTCAAAGCTCACTGAAAACTGATCAGGCCTCTGTTTAGTTTAACAGGCCCTTTTCAGTGACAAGTGAAGGGTTCAACAAATGCTCAACCAGATATATATTAGTTGAAAAACTAATGGCTTTTAAAAGAATGTTTGACAATTGTTTAGGGCTGTCTGTAGATCCATTATACTGATAAATGACCAACTTGGTCTATGCCAAACTGGAGATGGCCAGCAAAAAGCAATTTCGGTTTTTATTTTTTTTTCCCTCCCCTGCCTCCCCATGCACTCTCCACATTTTTGGGGGCTTCATAAGAGCCTCATGTGCTGTGGTGGTCAGGAAGACTTAAAGAAGGCAGCAAAGGGTACCTGTGCAGCTTATATTTAACCTTGCAATCAAACTGAAATTAAGCAAGACTGCAGATACCCCCAGTGACCTGCTATTGACCGCCTGAACTTCTAAGTTAGGGTCAGTTGGGGCCCAGAGTAGGAGGTCAAAAGCTGGTCAGTGCTCTTCAGCTTCAGCATGTTGAATAGAGAGACTTTATTGCTGTGATTTATGCAATTTGCACAGACAGGTTAAGGAGACCTTAAAACATGCCACAGTGCTCACTTACACTGGTTACACCATCCACTGGGAAAATAAATTCCGATTGTCCGTATGAAATCTCTTGTGGATGTGCCTTAAAAGTATTTTACTCCCTGTACTATAAAGATTCATACCCACACTCGACCCCTGAACATGACAGGGTTAGTGTTTCCACATTTATTTAAACAGTGTGAACGCACCAAATGAAGCACTTTATAAAACTGATTAATTGCAAAGGCAGAATAACAATCAGTATTTTTTTTTTTTTTTGTTGGGGGGAAAGAAGGGGGAAGGCATGAGTAAGTTTAAGATTACAGTGGCAATTTGAGCACAGTGAAGACTGATTTTTAACCAATCCATAGAAAACAATCTGTGGTGCTTCCTTCTTAGTTTTCACATAATTTTTTTTTTTAAACTAGAAATTCTACAGTTGATGAAAGACATCAGATCAGTCATAAAGAAGAACTAAAAAAATTTAAGAGCTCTTATCAGTTTTTAATCAGAAGACCTTTTTTCCCGGGGAAGCTTAATATACATTAGATTAATCTTAACTTCCACACCAAAACAGTTTCAAGGACTGTCCTAGCTGCTGCTCAAGGTCTATATCTTTGTAGAGCAGAAACTGCCAGAGTGATGTGGATTTTCTGATGGTCTCATCTATGACCACCAGACTTGTTTTTTGCTGGTGATCAAAGCAAGAAACCCAGTCATTGAAGGTGAAAGGGTAGGGTATTTAAATCTTCTAGCGTTAACTCTTTTTTCATTGTAGTAGTTCATAATTCCTTGGTGTCTGTTCCCCCTGATTTAATATAGCTAATTTAACAACATATTAGTCCTTAATAGGGTATAATTGTATTTGACGTAACAAAGTGGAGGAAGAGACAAAATTTGCCATGCTCTAGTGAAAAAAATGGTTTTAGCAGATGTGTAGCTACTTATTTTCATAAGCATGTTAAGAATACAGTTTTAACAAGCATATTCTATGACCTAAATTATATTTACATGAACTGTTTTAATGTTACATAATTGCATCATTATTAATAATAAATATATGTATAACCAGCTATAGAACAGAGCAGTCTTGGTGGTTAAATAATAATTTGCTTTTAGAAAAACTTATACGTAATATTTTAAGTTACATATTACTCTGTCATAAGTATAATGAATATTTTTAAGGCTGCCAAATATGTATTTATCTGAAAACCTGAAAGAGATACAAAAGACACTTTTCAAGTCAATGACTTGAAAGCACATTGATACCTCCCACAGAAGTATTTTTTGCTTACAGTGAAATGTAGGAAAACCTATTAGTTTCTTAGTCTGTGAACTCAGAGATTCAGATAGACAATGCCATCCACTGATTTAAACATAAAAGGTTCTGCAAACAAGTAACAGGAGTAGAATATGATCTCTGACCAATCTTCAGAGACAGCGTTGATGGCTGTGGTCCTGTTTTAACCTGCTGTGTGCGTGTCCATAAAAGAAAGACAGCCAGCATTCCCAAAGCAGAGAAGAGATATTTTTTTACTATAAGGTTCACAGATCACTAAACTTTTCTCAAACTGAAGAACAGAAGTTGGCCACATATATTGTGGTTGATCAACTGCTGCTTTTAAGTGCATTGTCATGAATCAACTGTTGGTTTCATGCTTTGCTCTCCACTGTGTTAAACAGTGAGTGTCCAGAGACAGGGTTTTTGAACAGTTACCAAACTGTCACAAAATAGATTCTGGTAATTAGGTAATGAGTGAGAAACCTAAGCTCCCATTTCTTTGATTACATTATACAATAGAAATTTAATATGACAAAGTTCAGCAAATAGTAAGTCCCACTGTTACTTTCTTTGTGAAAAGGAAATTTCCTGATAGACTGTCTGACCATCCAAATTCCCATTGTTTGTTTAATGCTATTTTTAGCCTGAGGTGGTCTACTGGAAGGAGATCCCATTGTCTATACCTCATGGTCTGAAGCTACAGCTGTTGGTTTATCATTAAGGCTGTTGAGGCTTTCAGATGATGTTTATGTTGTTTATGATTTATATCCTCCAATTTAGTACTCCCACTCGGAAAAAAAAAAGTTGCTCCACTTCCCCCCACTTCAATTGGAGGCGCAAAAGGCAAAATGGTTGAGATAAGAACAATTTTGCTGGAAATAACAATGAGTTAAGCAAAATGAACAGTAACAGCAACAATATTAATAACTCAAGTATACGAGAGAGTGATTCACATACAAAAATGCTCACTGCAGAGCCCATGACAATAGACAATACCAGTTGGCTCACCATCCATGTTTTCTCGACTGGAAAGAACACCTTTTCCCTGGAAGAGGGTCCCTTTACCCTGCTCCCAGCAATGACATGAGGTGTTATAGAATAATCTCCAGTTCTTAGTTACACTCCCTCCTGGCTACTGCAAAAATTAATCCTGTCCTGGTCGAAACCTGGACAGGAGAGCAGCCTATCCCACATTCTTAAAAAGGCCGTGACAGAGACCTAAGAAAGGACAACATAATTTCCAAAATGTCTAAATTTTTTTTAGAAATTTCTGCAAACTTAGAGAGTTTAAACCACCAGTATAAGAGAAAATGAGTTTTTGAGGTTCAGTTCAGGGAAAGCTTCAAAGCTAGTTTGAATACTATCTGAATTTAACCTAAAACATGAGCTGTATTTCTCAGAGGAGCACTCTCTTTCAATGTGTTTCTAAAGCTCAGCTCCAGATAGAATTGCAAATAATGCAATAATGCTGGATAATTCTTTGTGCACTGATAGTTTTGCAAAGCACAGCAATCCCAAATGAAAAAATAAAACCTCCACTTCTGAACACTCCAAAATATTTTCTTTGTGATTGCTTTAACATAAAAATTTCTTTCAAGTATTTTATTTTCTAAGTATAAAAAACATTCTACATCAGCACTGAGAATGGTGAGAAGGCAGAACCTTATTGCTATTAAAAGGCAAGGGTTTTTTAGAAAAGATACTAAATTTAAACTGCAACATTTTAAGAAGAATTACTTACTGTGATGAAAAAAATCACAGAATCACAGAATAACCTGAGTTGAGAGGGACCCACAAGAATCCTTGAGTCCAACTCCTGACCTTGTGCAGTACTATCCACAAGAGTCACACCTGTGCCCAAGAGTATTGTGCAAGCACTTCCTGAACTCTGTCAGGCTGGTAATGTGGCCACTTCCCTGGGGAGCCTGTCCCAGAGCACAACCACCCTCTGGGTGAAGAACTTTTTCCTAGTGTACGTCCTGAACCTCCCCTGATACAACTTCAGGCCTTTCCCTTGGGTCCTGTCACCAGTCACCACAGAGATCAGTGTCTGCCCCTCCTCTTCCCCTCACAAGGAAGTTGTAACCTCAATGAGGTCTCCCCTCAGTCTCCTCCAGACTGAGCAGACCAAGTGACTTCAGCTGCTCCTCATACAGCTTCACCTCAAAGACCTTCACCCTCTTTGTTTCCCTTCTTCGGACACTCTAATAGCTTGATGTCTTTTTTCATATTGAGGTGGCTAAAACTGCCCCCAACACTTGAGTTGAGGCTGCCCCACTGCACAGCAGAGCAGGACAATCCCCTCCCTTGCCTGGCTGGACACGCCTGATGCAACCCAGGACACACTTGGCCCTCCTGGCTACCAGGGCACTGCTGACTCATATTCAACTTTCCACTGACCAGGACTCTTAGGTCCCTTTGCATGGCACTGCTCTCCAGCATCTCATTCCCCAGACTGTCCATATATCCAGGATTGTCCTGTCCCAGGTGCAGAATCCAGCACTTTCCCTCATTGAACTTCATATGGTTGGTGATTGCCTAGTGCTCTAATTTTCTGAGGTCTCTCTGCAGGATCTCCCTGCCTTTGAGGGAGTCAGCAGCTCCTCCCAGTTTTGTATCATCTGTGAACTTTCTCAGTATTCCTTCCAGTCCTGCGGAAGTCCTTCTACACGTCATTTGTATTGAAGAGCGCAGGGCTGAGGATGGAGCCCTGTGGAACCCCCTGGTGACAGGTCACCAGTCTGATGTCACACCATTCACTATCACCCTTTGTGCCTGACCTGTGAGCTAGTAGCTCACCCATCCTATGGTGTTTATCCACCTGTGTGATGCATGTTCTATCCATAAGGACAATGTGAGAGACAGTCTTGAAAGCTTTACTGGAATCCAAAAAGATTACACCAACTTGCTTGCCTTGGTCAAGGGAACCCATAAGGTGGGGTACCTTGTCATAAAAGGAAATCAGGTTTGATGAGCAGGACTTTCCTCTCATGAAGTCCTGTGCTGGCTGTGACTGATGACTTCATGGTCTTTCAGGTGTTTTTTAATATCTCCCAGGATAACCTTCTTCATAAGTTCACCAGGCACTGAAGTGAGACTGACAGGCCTGAAGTTTCTGGGGTCCTACTTCTTGCCCTTCTTGAAAACTGGGAGAATGTTTGCCAGTTTCCAGTCAGCTGGGACTTCTGATTGCCAAGACCACTAAAAAATCATCTAGAGAAGTTTTGCTATGACATCAGCTAGCTCTGAGGATTCTTGGATGAATCCCATCAGCCCCCATAGATTTATAGGAAACCAGCTGGAGCAGCATAATTTTAGGGAAAGAATTATCTTGGATGAGGGTCAGTTTAAGATCAATATAATTTTCAAATACCAAAAAAAGTATGATTTGGAAAATGACAATATATTCACAGCTTCAGTACAAGAAACTGGTTTCTAAACAATTGGAAAAACGAACGGAGTCACAAGTTAGACATACATTATTTTCTGTACAGATTGCAGCAGACTTTCCAGGGGAAGTTCATGAATTCTGATGGTCCTTAACAGTGGCAATGCAAAAGCCTGACTGTTTGTAGACAGAACACTCTGCAAAGAAATGTCAAACCTGAGTTGCTGACATATTTTCTCACCTTTGACAACAGACCATGAAGATAGACTCTAAAGTATTTTGCTTATATTTCTCTTACTTTGAAAAACAAATTCTCAACCTGCAAATTCCTGAGTAGTTTCAGCTTCTGGGTGTTCAACACTCTGTATACAATGAGAAAAAAGCTTAGTATTTTCATTCAATTTTATGACACAGATGTCGCCTAGTCTGGCATTCAAATAGGATCAGCTTTCCTGTCCTTTACCAAGAAACTTGGAAACTGATTTATTTTCCATTATCTTACACAATGAAGACTGTTTATTACTTTTGGTTTCCTATATTAGTACCTTGAATATTTTGTTACCATAACAAGATTAGAGAGTTACTCAGATTGATGAGCACAGAGGGATCCTAAAACACTAGCCATGTGAAACATGTTCTTGAGTGGTTTCTATAGGAGGACACTCTGAATAACTACATTTGTAGCTAGGATTTACATTCTAATGTGAAAGCAGATGGCTTAGTTTTATCATCTGGAAACACACTGTGGAACAGTCAAGCACCAACTTTTGGCTTTGTGATTACAAGGAAAGTCATTGCATAGACTTCATATAAGATGGCCTTATCTTCCCGTAAATGAAGAAATCTCTAATATGAAATGCAGGTATTTAGCTTATTTCCATGAGGCTAGCTAAAAGTTGCATTCAAAAGAACCTCATGAGAAGTCAAGTCAGAAAGAAAAATAATATGTGCTCTTAAATGGAGCAAGAAACCTTGTTTAAGGTCAAAACTGAGGTCATAAAGAGGCTAATATGGGCTTAGCATGCACTGCAGCTGCTGTATGCTGTATTTAGCCTGTGAAAAAGGAAGCTTTTGTTTCCACTACTTCTACTCCCTGCATGTTCCTAAGTAATTTCTTCCTTCTGCTACTTAAGCTTATATGTATATGTGTCAGTTAACTTTAACATGCATATATTTGGCAGCCAGATATTTACACTAAAATATATGATTTCAGAAATTAACAATATGATACAGGTACAATATGATAGAATGACTCTTTCAAAAAATATGATTCTAAATGCACATGCTCTCACAGCAGCAAACCCATTTCTTTTGGGTGACTGAAATAAGTGTCTTCTGTCATGTGTTGGAATTAAATTCTTTGTAGAGGAGGAATCAAAACCAGACCAAATTCTGACTTTTTTAGAACACAGGATTTAAGGAAGCAAGCATGGTTTTGTAAAGAGCTAAATTGAGAAGAAATCAAATAAATAAGCCCTCCTCTGTGCTCTGCTCCTTTCTGACTCCACAGTGACCAATCAGAGAATAAGGCAATCAAGGTTTTTTGCAATGAACACCAGGAAAAAACTGGAAAAGCCAGCTTCCATAGATGAATGGAGAGGATTGCCCACATTAATTCCACCAAACAGAACTATTGAAAAAAATCTAATTCCATTACTCAGAGGCTACCAAGTACATTTTACCTTAGGGAAGTGCACTTCTATTCATTTCAAGTAACTGTAGTTCATTTCAACCTTTATGCTTGAAAATTAACAGCACTTTTACAGGACTATTGTCTGTACATGTGGAACTTTCTGTTTAGAATTAGGCCAATAAATATTGGTAGGAATAATTGTTCCTGCACTTGAGCTGCAGAAGGATAGAACTGAAAGTAGTCTAACTGACCTTTACATTTATGGTTGCTAAACAGAGCTTGTTTTGAAAGTGCTGAACTTCCAGTATTGCCTTCTGCATTGTTCACATTAAAAAACACCACCAATCATAAAGATCAGTTTGATAAAATTTAGCAAAGGTTAAATTAAACCATTTCAGCAGAAATATATCACATCTAAATAAATAAATACAATGGCAATGCTTAATAGAATAAATATAATTGTCCTTTGGTAACTATATATTTTTTGAAAGCTCATCTGTCACAATTTCTTATTATTCCAATATTAAGTGCCACCTTTGTCTGCACGTACTTCTCAAATTGTCTTTAACTTGAATAGCAAGATTTTGAAAGCCAGCCGTGCACTGAGGGAGTGTTGGCTTTTCATTTCTTATACATTTTCCATTAATTTTATTTTTAACCCTTTTTTATGAATCAGAAAGTTTGTGAATTCCTCTGTTACACATTACCAGAAAAAATAGTTTGCTCACACCGAGTCTTCTACTTCATAAGCCGAGACAATTTCTCTCTGATTGATCAGATAAAAAGGATATTATGTAATGATCATAAAGTCTCCTGCATCATTTTACTCAGACCTACTCTAAATATACTCAATATGAGCTCTTTGCAAACTTGATTTGGCCAAGATGCATCAAGGTAAAGAGTTAGACAGTTACTTGTATAGGTGAGTGATGAATAAAACACCCATTCAATGTCATAATTTGAATTATCTCTAGATTGATAAATGACTGCTAAAGATGGTGTGCTTCTCTCTATGGGAACAACACGTAGAGTGTCTGGAAGTTAGATCAAATTAAAAAACATGCTGCAGCTGTTAAATAAGGGTCTCCTCCACACGCTCTGAATATGATGTCCATATATCAAAGACCTCAGACATTGCCTGTCACTCAATCTGGACACAGGGAATATGGGATTCCAGGCAGATGAGAACTCAAACTGAGGCTCCAAACCTGTTCCTTATGCAAGTGATTAGGAGCAGCTGTTTTGCTTCATGTTTTGGAGCACTTGAACTCTGAAATCCACCACATTTTTACAGGACTGCATGTGCAGAGGGTAAAAAATGGCATTGTGCCCTGGCTAGACAGCAGATGTGGGGATAAAGAAAAGTCCCCATTAAAAGAAAAAATAAATGAGAAAAAGGTTTGAAAAAAGCACAAATTGAGGGGCAAGGGGAAGAAACCAAAGGAGGCTATCAGAACAAGCAGAGGACATTAGGCTGTTTTTCCCAAGACATAGGGAGTTAATTCTACATAGATTTTCCTCAAATGTTACAAACATGTTTATTTACTATTTAAAAACATCTTTGCACTTCTAAATCTGACCAAAGGTATAAAGTTTTTAGAAACCCAAATGCCACCTCTACCTTTGCACCTTTCATATAATGTAATATCTTAATCAACAATATTTCAGGAGGAAAACTCCTTCAGCCCAAATCAACAATACATAAATGCTAGCCTACAGAGGAGAAATTATATGTAAAAGCCAAGACTAACATTTCTGCAAACTCTGCTGGTGGTCTTAATTTTCTAAGCTCAAAGTCTGTACTGTAAAAGGGGTTTCTCTGAGAAGCCTCTTTTATAAATTGATGAAACCTTTTTATTCCATATTTTTGGTTAAATAGCTATTTAAAACATAATCCTACTGCACAGAAGCTTAAGGGACACTTTTCCATGGGTTTCCATAAGACCAGGACCAATGTTTTCAGTGTCAACTTCTTATGGATGCTACAGGAGAAATGATGGCAGTACAGCTTTAAAAAAAATTAAATAAGAAGGATACTCAATGAAGGAGTATAGCAATTCAATGTAAGAAAGAGTCTGAAATGTAGTTAGGAAAAAACCTGTATTTGCAAACATATATGTAAGAGGAATTTGTATGAAGGAATTAAAGAAAGATTTACTGTCTCTGCTGTTCACCAGCAGAGAGTGTGAATCAACAGGAACTCTTCGGGGTCTTTCTGTTGACTTTTTATGAGTTCAAGATGCTTGAATACAGGTGCTTCTCTGATTTTGCTGTGCAATGCAAAGGAAAAAGTTTATTGGACACTCAGACTGTCCTGGATGTCCTGATCAAGAAGCATTTCACAATGCAGAAGTCCTCCTGGGACAGCAAACTATCTGAGAAGCAGTCGGTCTTTGACTGGGGTGAATTCCCTCAATCATGAGAGCTGCAGGGTGGCTGGGAATAGAGTTTAATTTAATGAGCTTTCCCTTTGCAGGAAAGCTTTACCGGGAATTAAAACTTGAGAGCTTTATCTTCACTGCTGCAAAGGTGTGGGACTTTTTTTCACCCTTCAGAATGGCAGATGCTGTCTATACCCGTAAGTAATAACAACAGTCACACTCTTTTTTAACCTGAAATAAGAATTGTGTGTGGGAGAGGATAGATTTCATCTGCTGTGGTTTAAAAGTTGTGATTGCTGAGTCCTGCTTCAACTCACACATTTTGCTATTTGAAAAGAAAGCCCTAAGGGTTTCTTACATCAGAAAGTAAAGGTGACCTCTCTTTTACTTCCAAATAACAAAAAGGTAAGTGTTTTCTTGTTCTCCAGTTATAATAAGGTTTCAAAACTGGTTGACACCCACAGCTGGTGACAGGAGAAAAACAAAAAGGGCAAGGGGCAAGTGTGATATGAGTAAAGTTCTTGCCATGTGAAGAAAAAGAGAGTTTTATCTCTCTTATTATTTGTAAGGCTCATTTGGGAGGAAGATGTTCTAAAAAAATTTTATCATACTTGATACCTTTCTTGCAACCCTATATGTAAACATAAAAATAGAGCAACTCATCCTCTGATGTCATGATCATGACAGATTCAAAAGTGATCTGAAATCATAACCAAAGAAGACAAAAAGAAAACAGTGGTGATTTTAAAATTTTTTCTCCCAATTGATCCCCTTGGTTTTAATACAAACTTGATTTGGAGGGATGGGAAGAGAAAAAAACCAGAGGAAAGAGAAGTAAAAGGGAAGAGCAAGGGGGGAGGAGGGGAAGGGGAAGGGGAAGGGGCAGATGTCTGTAGGTAGGAGAGCAGAATAATCTTAATTGGTTGTAGGCTGAAAGAGTAGAGGTATAGAAAAGAGGTCATGTAAAACACAATCCTATAAGATCAGACCTAGGAATAATTCTATGCTCCATTGAGAAAAAAGATTGAGAGAGTATTCAACTTATCCAGAATTGGCAAGAAAATCTAAACTCAGCATAAAGCATCTTCATTGAAGAAAATGATACCCTAAAACTGGTAAGCCATTTCATCACTTTCATATTGCATTGAAATTTCTCAGATAGGGTAAGGAGTAGAAGTCATTCTATAAGGTACACAGTGGGAGAAGAAAGAGATTATATACTGACAGCACCAAGTCAAACATGGTCCTGGAAGGAGGTAAAATGGTGAAAACTGAACTATTGATAGAGAGGAAAGAAAAAATTAAAAAACTAGGAGAAAGATTTCAATATAAAGATGACAACCAAGAAGCTAGAAATTGAAACTTTGATGGTGACAAAACAAATACAGAAAATATGTGGGTGGTTGCAGACTTTTGAACATGTAACCCTGCAGAAGTCTGAGGTAGCTCCAAGGCAATTTTCTGAAGATCTTTGAGGAATGAGAGTTTCTTCGCAGCATTGTATATGGGTTCCCTGGAAAGGCACCGTAGATCTATGATTCATATCTAAAAATATGTAAGAATAGGACAGGAATATGAAAAGGCTTATAAAATAATTGGAAGAACACAAAGATGCCTAATATGTCCTGATGTTAATCTTCTCATGAATTTTGTGGAATCAGCCATTACTTGAACTCTGGAGGGGAGGATCTCTTGGACAGAGCCCTTTAAACAGGGAAACAGAAGATTGTGAAATCTGTGAAAGAACTCTGCTCATGGGTGAAAGTATGGTGAGAAGGCAGTAAGGAGGGAGATGAATCACGGATATGAAATGTTCATCATTGCAGTGTAGGACGCTCTAAAATGGTGACTCAGGCCCCAGCAGAGCCTTGAAATGAGGTTGTCAGTTCTGTAGGGCTTGTTTAACTTCAGGATTTGTTAAAAAATATCACACTGAAGTTTGCTTTCCCATGGATGGTTTACAAAAATCTCAGTGTTGATTTGGAAAAGTAATTTTAACATTTCTACCTCTTATAATTCAACTGAAAATTGGAGATGCAGGAAGACAGACAGAGAGGAGAAGAGTGTCAAAGTCAGAAACAAATGCTTCACTTTTTTCAATACCTCTTAGTTTCATCTTCTTTTTTATTACAAGACTTTCTTTTTTTTGTTTGTTCTCTGTTCCTATATTTTTTGTTTTTCTCAACTGTTTCTTCCTCCTTTCTAGTGTTTCTTTTTATTTACACTAGCAATCCTCCTATTTTTAAACTCCTTTTAAAATAACTTTCCCATTATTTTGTTCTTAGCCCTACATTAGTAGATACCTTTCCACTTTCTTCTCCACCTTCCCTAAGTCTACTTTATGGCACTTTTCCCTTTATATCTCTCTTATTTTCTTCACTTTTTCACTACATTCCCCATGCCAAAACTTCAGCAAAAGATCAAAAGTGAAAACCCAGTACATAAACTAGAGATTTGATTACAGTTCAAGTGGAACTGAATAAAAATGCTTTTGCATTAGCCACAGTTACTAACAGCAATAGCTGTTAATACTGTTATGTTAATTATTAGTATATGTTAATACTAACAGCAATAGCTGGCAATCTGCAGATTTTACTTGGTGAGAAACTTAGGTAGACATGACAGACAATATAGTAAAAATTGCTTTTCCTCATACAGGCTTGTCTATAATGACACATTTTTTATAGGCATATCTTTTCTTCATTAATATGAAGTGAAAACTTTAAACATGTTTACTGTAAAATATGGCTTGAGAGACAATTTACCTAAATTTGTATTATTCCCTCCTAGCCCCTCAATGAATATAATATCTTTTCACTTTCTGTTGAGAAAAGGCAGACATGAGAACATTTCCTGATTAGAGAATTAATACTATTCCATACAGCTTGTTTTAAAGGATGTAATCACCCAGATGTTGCTGCTTTCACTAGAATTGCAATACTGTGTATATTCACACTTCAGTATGATATACATCACATAGGTATAGTATGTCTGCATGGAAACAATATTCTAAAATACCTTAATTTCGTTCAATAATCACATTTTATAACCTTTTAATTGACTAGGATGTAGTGTTTGGCAATTAAGTGATTCTAATCAACTGTCGAAGTTAATTATCTGTGGATTGTGCTGGTCACTTTGGTATACTTTTTATTATGTTCAGGACATGGCATTTTTTCCACTTTCTTAATGGGCTTAATTTATAAAGAGAACTATGGAAAACCTGTTATTGTGCGTATTACAGGAGAATAATCCATATGACAGCAATCTTGTTAGAGGTTTTTACGAACAATGTTCACGGTGGGCTATATCTTAAGATGTCAGTATAGTTATTCTGATTTACATTAGCTGAGGATGGGGACACGTGTTTGATCACAAGGAATGGTAAATTTTTTAATTGCATCAAATCTTTTAAGGTATAGAATGTTAGTATAAAGCATATCTGAGTTAAAAACCAATATTTCTGAGAACAGTAAGGTAAGAATAACTACACTGAAGATAGGACTACTACTACTGTAGTTACCTTCATGTAGAACTCAATTTGGTCCTGTACACTTGTTAGGTCTTCACATCCATTCCATTAGTGCAAAATGAAACTTGAGAACAAATTTAAAATTAATTACTCTTGTCAAGTAGCATTCACTGTGCTCAATGAATGTAAAAGAAATTTAACATGGTGAAAATATTTCCTGAAGAAGCATTATTCCATCTATATTTAACTGTTTTTCTCTGCTGGGCCAGCATGGTTTACAAACATTAGCCCTTTGGCAATATGTCATATGAGCCATTCATAGACATAGCGGATGATAACAGAAACCGAATCTACAAATCTTTCAAGGCCAGTGGGGAAGGATCTACTCTGATTTAATATGCTAGAGCTGACCAAGTTACAGGCTGTGATCCATATATGCTTTTGAACCAGATTATGGGCAATCCATGATGTCACTGCACTGCTGGCTTGGCAACAGCCTGGTGTTTGACTGGAACAGACACTGGTCCTTTCCTGTGATAGAGCTGTAATGTCCCTGGGAAGCACTTCACTGCTGTGAGCACATTTGCATGTTCCCCTCTCCAGAAGTCATCTGATACAGAAGATTCAGCTTTTATGCCTCTTAACTTTTAATAAGTCCTGCAGGAATAAATGTGGCTTTTATCTTAATTTTTTTTTTTTTAGCTAGATCACACAGTTGAAATTTAGGGAATTAAGATCCTTCTATGCAACTTTAGGACTTTGTTGTGTTATGCAGTTCTTTACAATGACAATGTCAAGATTTCACTCATTAGTTTGATCCAAAATTGCAATGTGTGAGTATGGCTGTTGAAGCAAGGATATTAAAACAGATACTACAATAGAACAATTACAAGAGATCAGTGAAAATAATAGCTGCAGAACTGGTATTTTTATTTGTGGTTTTGAAAAACTTGGAGTGGAAGCTTGTCTTCACTTTCTAGTCTTGTAGCTGATCTTAAACCAGATGTAGTCATGGGTGATGTCTTATGATATGTTGCTTAGAAAACAACCTCTCAATCTCTTAAGACTTTTTAAATTGTCACTAAGAGCTCACTCCAGTGCTAGTTCTGCATAGGTACCCAACCAAGCAGGACCAAAGATGATAAGGGAGCAGCTGCTTCTCCTACTGGATGCAAAGCTCCAGAAACAGACCCAAGGTCATGTATTAGATGGTCAGATGCAGACCAGTGCTTTGTCATCTGTTTTTATCTGTATGTATTATAAATTTTGAATCTTAACCTCTCAGTAAACATACCTTCATCAGTAACACCTCCTCTCTCATCAGCACAGGGAAAACTAGATCTCACCATGTCTTCTCCTGAGCCATGGTCACTGGACTTATCAGAGTAAACTCACCTTCCACCATGGCAAGCAGAAAAATACCTGCTTTGGGTGGGTGCAGAAAACTTACCCTGAAAGAACAAAGAAAGGCAAAATGTATAATGTGCCTAGCTTCTCCAGGCTGGGGCATTTCTATTAATTCCATTAAAGCAGGGTTAAAACAGGAACAGGTTTTTGGTGCCAAGGACTACTGATGTTGGTAACTGAGGCATGTGTAGAAACAGGTACGTGTAGAGTTGGGTTTGTTTTTAGAAGTGAAGGAAATTGTTGTGACCACAGGCTGGGTCAACCCCTCTTATGAAACCTAAATATCTTTTCCATGATTTACTAAAATCCTGAGGCAAAAATAAACTGTGATAATCATATTCAGTTTTCTTTAAAATTTAAAAATATACACAAGGAATTTGTAAAGAAAACATGCAAAAAAAATTCTTTTCTAGTAGCATTTTTCTGCAAACCTGAGCTGCACCTGTTTTTATGTATGGTGGTGAAATATTTTGTAATACTTGCTGATGGATACAGATAACAGGTCTTAAATGGTTTGCTTGCTTTTATGCTAGTAACACTGGCTTGTGGTTTCACGTTATTGTTGTCTTGCATGGAATGATGACATCAGTGGACAAAGGAAGAGCTACAGATTGCATTTATCTGGATTCCTGTAAAGCCTTTGACATATGCCCCCATATGTGCAGCATCATTTGGTCTAAACTGAGATGGATTTGATGGGTGGACTATTAGATAGATAAGAAATTGGTTGGATGGTCACATCCAGGAGGTAGTGATTAACAGCTCAGGGTCCCAATGAACATCAGTGTCAAGTGTTGTCCCTCAGGACTCCATACTGGGACCAGTGTTATTTAATGTCTTCATTAATGACATCAATGGAGGGATCGAGTGCACCCTCAGCAAATTTACAGATGACACCAAGCTGAGTGGTGCAGTTGACACTCCTGAAAGGTGCGATGCCATACGGAGGGACCTGAACAAGCACGGAAAAGTGTACCATGAAAATGTAACGAAAATTAAGTTCAGGGTGCTGCACCTGGGCTGAGGCAACTCCTGATATCAGCGCAGGCTGGGGGATGAAGAGATGGAGAGCAGCTCTGCACAAAAGGACTTGGGGATGCTGATGGATGAGAGCTGGACATGAGCTATGTGCACTTGCAGCCCAGAAAGCCAAATGTGTTCTGGGCTGCATCTAGGGTAGTGAGGCAGGCAGGTTAAAGGAGGGGATTCTGACACTTTAATCCACTCTCTTGAGACCTCATCTGGAGTACTATATCCAGCTCTGGCATTCCCAGCACAGGAAGGACGTTGACATCTCTCCAATAGGGAGTGAGTTCAGAGGAGGCCACCAAGATGATTAGACGGATGGAACACCTTTCCTAAGAGCAAAGTCTAAGAGAATAAGGCTTGTTCATCCTGGAAAAGAGGATTCAGGATTTTGTGGCCTTCCAGCACCTGAAGGAAGCCTACCCAGCAGATGGAGAAAGACTATTTACAAGGACATAGTAGTGGCAGTACAAGGGGAATGGTTTCAAGCTGAAAGAGATTAGGTTTAGATTAAATATTAGAAAAAATTTTTACAATGAGAGTGGTGGGGCACTGGAACAGGTTGCCCAGGGGGGTGGTAGCTGCTCCAGCTCTGGAAGTGTTCAAGGTCAGGTTAAATGAGGCTCTGAGCAGCCCAATCAAGTGAAAGGTGTCTCCACCCATGGCAGAGAGGGTGGAATCAGATGATCTTTAACACTCCTTGTCAAAGTCCATCTCCAGCTCTCTCACAGCCCCTTTTAGGTACTGCAAGTTGCTTTAAGGGCTCCCCAGAGCCACAAGTCTCTAGTCTCTCTTCAGAGCAGAAATGGTCCAACCCTCTGATCATCTTCAACCTCTGGACTCCAGTGGTTCCACATCCTTCTTATGTTAGGTGGTCCCAGGACTGCACATAGTACTCCAGGTGGGGACTCGCAAGAGCAGATTAGAGGGAGAATTACCTTCCTCACCCTTTTGGCCATTCTGATTTTGATACAGACCAGGACACAGTTTGTTCTGGGCTGCACAACACATTGCTAGGTCGTGTTGAAGTTTTCATCCAGCAACACTCCCAAGATGTTCTCCTCAGGACAGATTTTACTCTGTTCTACATCCAACCTGTATTTGTGCTTGGGATTTCCTTGAACTATATGTAGGACCTTGCACTTGGCCTTGTTGAACTTCATGAGATTCACACAGGCCCACCTCTCAAGACTGTCAAGTTTCCTTTGTAGTGAGATCATCTATCCGCTCCTCACACTTTGAGTGATCTATCCATCAAATCTGTTCCTCTCCAGTTTAGAGACAAAGACATAATGCAGGACAGTGTCAAATGCTTTGCACAAGTCCAGGCAGAGGATATCAGTTGCTCTTACCCCATCCGCCAGCATTGATTCCTTGTTGTAGAATGTATCATGCTTATTACACAAGTATGAACATATTTAGCAATAGAAATTCTACAATTCTCTAATTTTGACAGTAGTCAAAATACTCATTCCTTTTTTTTTCAAGACAGTCTCTGACACATATTGTATTTTAGTGCTTACTACACAACCTTAGGGCTGGTGCCTGGTTTGTTCTTAATGAAAGCCAGAAAACCACCCATATTTGCAGATGGACATTTAAGACCTTAAAACTGGCATTGAATACATTTGACATATGAGTTGAAAACTAAGAATAAGTTAAACTTAAGTTTCACCAAGTCCTACAAATCACGATCCTGCAGATTCAAGACAGCTAGAAGAAGACACATAGCGAATATCACCTGAAAACATGAATTTTGGTATTAAATAGAAACTACTAGGAACGTGTCAGTTTGCATCTGACTGAGGTCTGTAGGTAAAGGCAGGTCAAGATCCTAATGACAGTGTGGCAGTTTTTCTGAGAAAGGAGTGTGGACGTGGCTGTGCTGCTTTTCAGCACCATTAGATTTGCAATGGTTGGTTCAGCCTGGTTAACTGGTTCGATAATGCTATACTAGTTTGAAGTTTCCCAGACGGGTTTCCATGGTTTCCCACCCCATCCCACCCCACTACTGAATACATTCACATGTATTGGGAAGGAAGTGTGAGCTGGAATGTGTGCTGCTACCAGCCCTGGGGCTGTGCTATTTCATGTACATAAGTCTTTCCAGTCCAGCACATAAGCACAGGAAACTTATGAGAGCCTTTCCTTTTTCAAGGACAAAAAATCATGTCAAATCCATGGAATTTTTTTTAGCTAATAGTAGCTTTTCTTCCAAAATATTAACATTATGGATTTCTTTACAAGGCACAAGGGAAATAAGAAAGGAGACATCAGTTTCTTGAAAGCTAACATTTCTAGGTGCAATTTTTTCTCCATTTTGTTCATACTTGAGGGAAAATGCACTGCAAATGCATCTAACCTACCCTATTATCAGAGTTCCAGATGTATCTGGGCAATGCTCTCACACATGGTGTGATTCTTGGGGTATGCTACACAGGGTCAGCAGTAGGACTTGATGGTCCTGATGGATCCCTTTCAGCTCATATATTCCATGATTCTAAGATTATACGTAATGCATTCCAGCTCCCTTGTTTCTTGAGGAGCAAGTAGTGTCATGGGATGGCAATATTATAGAGAAAAGCATGCTAATCCTATGCTACATAAAATAAAGTATTCAGAAGATTCTTGTGTTTGTCCTGCCCTTAATTACAAGCCTTGGAGAAAAGAGTCATATATCTTCCACAGAACTTTGAGGCTAACTTTGTTGAGTTATTAATCCTCTTGTATTATCAGATCATAAAAGTTACTTGAATGATTTGGTAAAGCAATTTGGTAATGTCCTGATTAATGCATTACCATGAACAGAAGAGACAGATTAACCATACCATAAATTGTAATACACTAATTCCTCACTGCAGCTTTAGCAACAAAGTCACATGCAGTTTCAATTATTTCACATGTTTGGCAGTCATACTTCCCAATGGAACAATAAGCATTAACACAATAATCTGAAAGAAGCTTATAAAAACATGGTTGACCGAAGTTCTTTCTATTAAGAAATATTTGACATTACAATGGCATTTTTGTTTTAACCATAGTAACTTCTGCAATTAAAAGATCTTGATCTGAATGCCTCAAAAATACTTTCAAAGTTTTCATGCTCCACTAATATGTCAAATCATTGTTAGTCCAATGAAGTACTGTTATTTCAATATAAATACGTGAAAAATAATGGGCAGAAGGGATTAATGTGCTCTGATGAGAATGAGCTTTAAATTGGAGACACTTAGAAGAAGAATGATACTATAATTGGTGCTGCTTCTAATAACGTCTTGGCCTTATCCAGAGCTCTTCACTTGGAGATTCCCAGACACTTTAAAGAATTTGTAAATATCATACTTATATTTTGCAGGTCTTGAATGGCAAGACTACAGTTGAGAAACAAATTGATCAAAGGAAAAAAATCTGTGTTGGAGTTGCGATTAAAAGCTCCTGTCTTTTCTGTCCATCCTACAAAACCAGAATAAATGGAATAAATGGAATAAATGGAATAAATGGAAGCAATATGTTTTTTTCTTCATTTTTACCATGTGTATTTTAGTTCAGCTTGGTCTGCTATTCCATCCCTTATATTAAACTTGTTAAACATGCAACCTTGTCCTGTTCATGCTAACGTATGAATGGAATGTCTGGATAACGTGCTCAGCTCTTTCACATCGCTGGGATGCAAAGCTAAATAAGATCAACAGATGCACTGTGCAGGTTTTACAGTGGAAGATGTGCATCTCACACACCCTCTTGCCCTCCAGAGCCAAAAGTGGGTAGTTGTCCTTGCGAAGAAACTTCCTCCTACAGTGGGACCAAAGCTTGTTGGAAAGGGTAGCCATTTATCACAGCCGTAAATGAAAGCATTCCTTGGACACAAATGTCTTTTTCTTCCTTTGTCTGATTACTGAGGGGAAAAGTGAGAAGGAAATGTCAAAACAGTGAAACAGTGGTGTCTAGAGAGCAGTCACTTTGGAGCTCAACCAGCTTTTGTGAAGGCCTGGATGATTTGTCAAATGGTTGTGGCATAAGTCAAGCCCTGAGGTTGAAAGGTCTTGACCTAAGGAGTGTTGAAATCAGGCAGTATAAGCAAGAGGGCTGCTAGAAGTTTCAGCTGTAGTGGAGATGAACAATGATGGGTGCTGGACACAACAAAACCTAATCTGCATAATTCAGGTAAGGAATTTTATTGAATCTGACAAGTATGTGACAGGCTGAGAAAGAGAAAAGAACATGCTCTTGCTGGGAACCTTCAAAGCTCTTGTTAAGGTATGTGGAAATAAATGACAGCTAATCTCTTCACTAAAAAAACTGTAAACAATGCCATTTTACACAGGGCTCACCCATGACCTTTTCATAGATCAGGCTATCCACTTTCAGGCCAGGCCACAGAACTTATCACAAACAATGCAGTGAATTTATATTATGTGAGAAGAGCTTTACTTCTCCCAAATGCTTCACATAGAGTTGCTACTCACTTTGGCAGGTATGGTTCAGCAGAAAGGCTATCACTTAAATCTGGTGCATAACCCCTTCTGGAAAATGGAAAAATCACATGGAGACTTTTCAATGGAAGCTTTTGTTTTTGTTTGTAGTTTTTTGTTTGTTTATTTGTTTGCTTTTTTGTTTTTGTTTTCATTTGAATGTTTGTTTTGTTTCAGATTTTTTTCAGTTTTGGCTTACATAGTTCATACTGCAATTACAAAAGTGAAGCTAAAATGTCATAACTTTTCTATATGGAGACCCATTGATGTTATTAAAGTGATCAAGACTACTAAAACCCTTCATTAATCTTGACATGTCAAATTTCCCATTTTTAAAAAATTTGTTTTAACCATCTGCTTCTCTTTTAAGTTTTCTCTAGGTAAACAGTAGTGTTTAAGGAAAATGTATAATCTGAACTTTCAAAATATAAATAAAATCCTGACCACCAGCTTTAGAGAATAAAATCTTTGTTTTCTAAACTGTATTTCAGTAGTAAAGTACTCAACTTTATTTCATAAGCACTAAACAAATATAACCTTAATACACATACAAAACCCAGAAGCAATGGTTGAAAACAAAATCTAGCCTTTATATGATGTTTAACCTGATCCGATAAAATAAAAATGACCTTGCAGGCAAGCAAGAGCTTTCCTTTTGTGAATATCTCTGTTCCTGAGAGATCTTTCTTAATACTGAATTCCCTAAAAAAAAGTAGAACTTGATATCTATATAAAGAGGTTTCTTGCCAGATGCAGACCTCTAAGCCTGACAAAAAACCAATTTGTTGTACAGGCAGCTGAATGATTGGAAGGAAAGCTCAAGATCTAGACAAACATAGTGCAAATGTGACTTTCAAGAGCAGAGATTCGACTCTAAAATTCTTTAAATAAATACAAAAACAAAGATTAGACTGACTTTGTTGAGCATGAGGCACAAAATCCCCAAGCACTTCCCTGGATTACTGGCGCAGTGCTTTCTGCAGTGTATAGCACACATGTATGTTTTTTACCAATCTGTGGATCTTTCAATCTAATGGGAACGACTTAAGAGTCCTTGCTGGATCAACCGTGGATCTTGGTTTTATAAGCAGTCAATGCATAATTCACAAGGCTTAATGAAGATTCCAATTCATGACAGCCAACTGGCTCCGCAGGTCACACCTCCCAGTCTCATATAAATAAAGAATGAGATAGTGGAAAGTGTACCAGCTGAACCTTACTGAGTGCCAAACCCATGCATATTAATGAAGCACAATAAAAGATATACTTGACTCTCAGGAAGTGCTTCTATTGTTTTCCAGCTTTAGAGACAGAGAGGAAAGGGTTTGTGGTGCACCTTTCAATACATCACACCAAGCACACTATGATGCTTCCCCTCAAGGCAAAGAGGCAATCAGACTGTGTCAACGGCATTTCATATCCAGCCTCATCAGGTCTATGATATCCTCTGTTATTCCCACCCCAACAGTGAAATCCATGCTAGAAATATCTCCACCTTCCACTCCCATGTTCCTCTGCAAGTCCCCATTTGGTAACTAGGGAGAGGAAGTGCTTCAGCAGTGCTGTTCTTTTATGTGCTCTGTTTAGTCCTTGGAACAGGATGAATGGTAGCTTAGATGAATGCATTTGTGCCATTTTACTTGGCCCCAGACGATGTTTCCTCACTACCATGACATCTGAACAGAAGGAGAAAACATCTCCCTTTTGTGGCAAGCTAATTTAATTTGTACCTTCCACCTAGGGGTAAATATGTTTGTCTGTCTTTTTAAGCTGTCTTTGCCCACTTTCTTTTCTCACGGGAAACCCTGCTGAGTCAAAAGAAGGATATTGCTTAGTGCTCTAACTTTATTTTAAAGTAATTTAATTTTAAGCATGCTTACACCCACCCTAAAGTGAAGCAACTGTAGGAGCTTCGCTGGGACAGCCTTAATGACTTTTGCAGGTCTCTTGTGGCAGAGACATCAAGGGCTGGTTGTTATGGAGGTATTTGTCTTTTAAAATAAAAGCTTTAAAACCGGACCTCTCTTTTGCAGTTTCCTCAAAGATGTGTTTCTTTATTTTCAAAAATCCCACAGTTTTGCACATTGACCTACCACCTTTAAAAACCAGCATTATGAACCACTGACCTTTGCTTTTTGTTGATCTGGTGTTATATGCAACTTGACCTCTTTTTGTCTGAAAATGTTGTAAAAAGGATTTAAAATAAACAATGAATGCATTTCTTTATGATAAATGGCAGTGAAATATGACTCAGAAGACTCAGAATTTGCATCTTCACCATTTACTTCTTTAAACTGGCAAACATAGTAAGTTAAGAGCATTATTTAATCCAGTACAGAAAATTTTCTGTAATTAAAAAAGCAATGTAAACTAGAGAGTGTGAAAAGAAAACTGAAATCATAAAGCATCATTTAAAGTCCATTTTGCTTATAGTAACATCACAACTTCTTTTATTTAAACTTTGTTATCTCATAGTAAGTTGGCAATAACACATGCAAAAACTTATGAATTAAGCAAATTCTTATAATTTCTTTCCTTAAAAAAAAAAATCTTTTCAGTTATTACCAGGTAAATATTATTTATCCTGTTGATAAGAAAATGTACAACACTTAAAATTAAAAAGTATATTTTTAATGTATGCCACAATAAATACTGCAGATACTGATTTTATCTGCACTTACCATTTATTTACTATTGGCATAATATTGTATCAATTTTATTTCACAATAATTTGGCACTCCATGTTCTGATAAAAATGTGCATTTCTGTCACATTCAAAACCTAAAGTGTTCAACACTTAAACCAATAAAGTGCATTTCTAAAATCTGCAGTAATAAATGTCACAGAAAGCATGACTTTGTCTGCAGTTTCTAGTTACTTCTTTGCATAACATTTTATCAGTTCACTTCTACAATGATAAGCGCTCTATATTCTGGTCAGAATTATGCATTTATCATCAGCAAATCACAGGAGAACAAGCCATGGAATTAGTCACAACCTTCAAAATATTATCATGATGGTATTGCTGTTTTGCTAAGAAAACTTTCCTCCATATTGTTTATATTGCCTTGATGGTTTGTTTTTTAAACAGGCTGCATTTGTTAGGAAAAGGAAGTAGCTCTCTTTTTCAAACTTATGGTTTGGAGTGTAAACATGCAATGACAAACAAATAGCAGCCAATGTGTGCTGCAGAGAAAAAAGAGAAAGTGCAACCGCGTTGCCTGCCCTAGTCTACTCAGTGTTTACAAGATGTAAAATGGACTGAATGCCTTCCTTTGCCTGTGTAGAGGGTTTAGCCAGAACTCAGCACTCCCATTTGCCTTGTAAAGTTGTACATCAACTTTGAGGACAAAGGGAGTAATTCTGGGTGTGGGATAATAGAATGGGTTGGTAGGGAATTTAAAGATCATCTGCTTCCAACCCCACTGCTGCAGGCAGCAACATCCCTGAGGGGATGTGGATCAGGATGCAAAGCTGAAGGGCAGTTGTTGAACAGGTACCTGTGAGAGTTCACCAGAGGATGGACCCTACCTGCATGCCTTGCTCCACTCTGCCTCTCAGCCAGAATTTGGACCTCAAAAACAATGCCTGGAAAAGCGTGCACTTCAGATGTTAACACATGCATGGAAGCCATGGTAGCCCATGATGAAGCCATCTGGACTTTGTATCACACCAGAAAAACCAGAACCAAGGTGCAAAGAGACTGAAAATATTAAGAAAAAAAGCAGATTCCAAAGTACTTCTTAGAATTTCACCTACTGACCTCTGGAGTTCACAGTGCTTCAAACAAGTTGGTTTGAGGCCTGGAGCTTTCACTTTAAACTCCACAGCTGGTTCTCAAGGCCTTACCTCTGATAAGGGTGGAAAACTTTGTTAGCAAAACCCCTTAACCATTTGCTTTGTGTTCTTCTTGCACAGTAAATTTGCCTCTTTAAGGGTTATAAAGTACTCACAAAATGCCTGATGTTAAGAAGATAGTTATCTTTAGGGCTATAAAAAGGTATTCCCAGACTCATGGCTGAACTGTGTAAATCAAGGCCATCCACCTTTCCATTAGAAGCTAAGCTCTTAAGGCCTGTATGGACAAAGGGTTTGGTTGTTTAAGCAGCAACATCTGCTTACACTCAGCCTCATTGTCAGGGAGCTGTTTGCTAAAAGCGCAGGATCTCCTTTCTCACCATTTCATGCTGTATTATGTTTCATGCGGGAATATCTAGTCCCTGAGACTTGACCACTGCTTTTATCTACTGGAGTTTAAAGACTTAGCTGCTTGTAGTGAGAATGTAATCATCAATCCCTCGCAGTCTGGAGGGCACATTTCGATGGACACTTGAAAAATTTCTTTTGGTCTCCAGACACCTTTCTGCAAAGTATTAGCTTTCCTGTGTTGCTCAGAAGCTAAAGCTCCTATAAATAGTTCTCTTGTTCAGTTCAAGGTGAAATGGTGTTTGGGTCTGAATTTCTCAAATACTAAATGCTCAAGGAAAGACTATTAGTTACACTTAAGCCACAAAATGCCAATACATTCCCATACTCTATGATTAGTATTTCTAGCTAATAAAATGTTTCTGAGCTTTGCTTGTTGACGCAACAGATTTTTTCTTCCATCTGCATCACCAATGCAGTCAAAAGAGAGAACATCATGTTGCAGTTGATCAGTTTTTGTGAAAACACCTGAAGAATAGAAACTGCCCTGCAAATTAGTAAGGTTTCATTTTTCTACTCTCTGTCTGTCCATCAGCAGGCACTTGTAGATAGAAAATGCTTAATGTATAAATCTGAATAGTCAACACTGGTAAATATTCCTGAACATTGATAAATGTTCTTGTCCCTAAACTGCAGAATATTGTGGATTCAGACATTCTTCTGTACAGCCAGAAAATAAACCCAGAATAACCCAAAGACATATTTACAACTCCTATAAGAAAGCCATGGTGCAGTTTACTGACATGACTGTTTTTCCTTGAAAAGGTATGTTCATGGTATTATACCAATTAATTTTACTGTAGCAATGCATATTTTAATAATATGGTTGAAATCACAGTCTAATGCATGAAAATGTATTTTGCACAGGAAAATGATGCAAAAGATTGCATTTATTTAGGGATACATACACATACACGCACACACACACATGTGTATATATATGACATGAATGTGTACTCTCATGGCCTAAAACTTTAAGAAAAAAAGAGAATATGGGTGAAAAGGAAGCTCATGGCAGGGAGGTGGGGGCAAAGTGCAGGGAAAATAAAATAACAGCTCAATGGGCAGCAATCTGAAAAGCATCCTGGGGAAAAAATGCCCCAAGTCAACAACCTTCTAAATGGGAGCAGTGGGTGACATAATGATTTTTGACTCAAAAGCTGGTCAGTCCAGCCTCCAGATATTGCCACTGCTTGCATTGTGCAATGCCATTTGAAAAGTAAACAAGTAATGCCTGAAATAATTTTGCTGTTTTAAACCATTTCTCCTGACTTGAAAGCTCATTGCTTTGATAATTAGAAACTTTTAATTTTTGCTGTAAAAGTGCTCATGCATGGTGAAAATAAATGCACTTTGTTTTTGGTATTTTAACTAAAGCAGTTTTTTTCTCCCCCTAGTATTGACATATGCAGTTATTTGTAAGGAACAATACTAGCCCTGCTGGGTCCCCACTGTCCAGCTTCTTCAGTCCCCTTTCCTGTCCTATCTGTTTCCTATCCATTTCTGACTAACTTAATCTGAATTTTCTGGAGTTTGATTTACTCCTTCCCAGAGATATACAACTGATATATTACAGGGTGCTCTAGGTACTTTCACTGATGCCCTGGATGGATTTATTAATACTCCTTTTTCCTAGCACATCTGATGTTACACTTGCATTTTTCAGAGCTATGTCAGTGATGTCTTCTTCCTTGCCTGCTTCCTACTCTCAATCTTTTCAGTATACCCACAAATTCCTGTAATTTATATGCCTAGACTTGCATTTTGTACTATTAAATTGCAACCCATTTCTACTAATTTAGTTCAGAAACCCACAAATCTTTTGCCGCTAAGAGAAAGGAAACACCTGTCTCTTTGGAAGATCAAATGCCACTTCCAGGTGGTTTGTACCCACACTTCATGTTGAGAGTCTTGTACAAGAACTTTACCTCACTGGTTACTCCCTTCCCCTTCCCCTTCCCCTTCCCCTTCCCCTTCCCCTTCCCCTTCCCCTTCCCCTTCCCCTTCCCCTTCCCCTTCCTTCCCCTTCCCCTTCCCTTCCCCTTCCTTCCCTCCCTCCCTTCCCTTCCCTTCCCCTTCCTCTTCTTTTCTGTTGTTGTGTAACCTTTATGACTTAATTTTAACCTCCCACAGAATCAAACTAAAAGGATAGGTAACACACTACTTATTCAGTATTTTTTTGCCTACAGTAGCAGCTTCCTTAAACCTCATTTGCAGAATGTTTGGTACATGTTTCACCAGCTCAACAAGCAGGACACATGTTGAAGCTTTAAGAATTTTAAGTGTTTAAAAACTTTGTCATGATTAGTTACGTTTTGAATCCAGTGAAGTGATTCAGCTGTCTGCCTTCTGAGGACATATGTTCCCAATGGAATATCTTGAAAAAATACTTTCCTAATATTTTCTTGTAATACTTTCTGGTGAAGCCTTGGTACAACATTTTGTCATGTCTTTTAAGATACTTAGACATCTCTTTCTGTCTGCGTCAGGAAAAACTTCTAGATAAATGAATAAACTTAGGCTGATGAAATATCAAGGTGTGCAAGAGGGTTGTTTTTTTTAACTTCTGCTTTACTTTGCATACAGAGAATTTGTACCTGCTTAATAGAATGAGCAGACTTAAGCATTTCAGGATAAATCAGTAAAACAGTCAACAAAGGGAGTGCACTGCCTTGACGCAGCACATGTATAGTTTGGTACTTGCACCCCTGAACACAAGTATTGCATCAATAATCTACTTGTGTACACAGGGATAAATATATGGTGCTGTGCCATCTGTGGCTAGGAATAGAGTACAGGGTTTCAAAATCAAGGAAAGAAACAAAGGATCAGATTCAGAGCAGGGATAAAATATGGCAGTACTTCTGCAGGATGTAAAGAACTATTTGCATGTGCTAATTCCTTCACTTGGACAGACAGAGGATCAGACTTCATCAGAACTTTCCTTCAGAACAAGATCTCTGTCCTGAGTGAGATATGATACTTTTTTTTCTTGAATTCAAATCCAGTGCATTATCACCCAGTAGTTTATTGCTCCTGAGGGTATTTTCATACAGTCAGCCTTCATGTATGGCTTTCCTGGATAGCTGCTGTTCTTCTCTACTTTTCCTTTCCCCCCTGTTTTGTCACTTCTCCAACCTATTTTAATTAAGTGGAAAACAAAAAAATAAAGATGAATGAGATGGTATTATTGAAATTGCTCCTCACAAACAGCCAAGTGTCCCTCTGTGTTTTCCCCACTGTGACCATGCTGCTAATGGTGTTGAGTAGATGATGGTAGGGAAAAGCTATGTCCTCCTACAAGAAAAAGGCACAGTCTTTCAGGTATTTTGGTAACACAGATGACATTCCCACTACTGTCACACACCCCCGGGACCTCTATGGCATTAGCCTCAAATCTGTAGACATTTTTTTAGAGATATTCGAGGCCAAAGGAACATTCCTGTTCAATCAGGGCTGGCAGTTCCAGAACTAGTCCAAGTTGCCACTGGTGGACAGTTTTGGGTATGTTGCAAACACATGCCTCTGGTTGTGGCTGGAAATAGGCATGGACCTGTTAATTCCGCTTTCCTTTTGCTTGACAAGTCTCTGGAAATGTCTCTTTTGAAAATGAAGAGTAGGAATTGCCTCAGAGTGGTGGTCTTTCCCCCAGGTTATAAACTTTACCCCCAAATTAGAAGCCTCCAGGAATAAATTGCATGCCAAGACCTTGCTGAAATTAGCAGAGAACACAGCCTCCTGCCACCTAGAGTAAATCAGCTTCAGTTTGTAATGCAGTTGCACTGTGATGGAAACAATAACACTAAATGTAGACATAGTTTAGTCCAAGTGATTTGGTCTGTCTAGATATGCCATTACTATTTCCTCTTGTTTATTTTGGTGTGCATGTACCTTAACTACCTTAAGCTGACCTTGCTTGCTGAGAAGGAGTAGGGGTTATGGTTTATTCATGCATTCAGGCCTGAGAACCCCATGAGAGATCCCACATCAGAAAGCTGGAGTTATTGGGAAGTTTTCAGTGTGTATTACTATGGAGGAGCTTCCACAAACATCTTTAGACCTAGTGAGATTCACAATCTGCGTGACTACTTGGAACAGAAGTTGGATGTTCACAAACTGGGGGATGAAGAGTGAGGATGAAACAGGATTAGGATTAAGACATTTAGGAAGTGCCTCTTTGAAACGGCATTATGTTTCATTGCCAGTAGTTTACTTTTGTATGGAAGAAAATGCAGTCCTACAATCCTAATATTTCCTATGACAGATAAAATGTTTGATAACTGTCACTAGTGTTGTCATTAGCTGTGTTCAAGTCCGCTAGTTCATAGGGAGAGGAATGTATTAGGATGCATTAGGATTTGCTACACTGGAATAAACATAGTTCACCAAAAGCTTTCCAAATATCCTACCTATGGTTTTTTTCCCTAAACAATAACTAAAGTGGATTTTTTATTTTTTTTAAGAAGTTTTTTCATGCATCCTGTAAATAAAGGAATTTGTGAAATATATTCAATGATATAACATATAAATGAAAGTAAACCCTCAATACTGTAAGTAACAGATGTTGAAATTTGTCCCTGCATGGAATGAAAAAATAGATAGTAGATACACTTCCTTAATTCAGAAAAGGTAAGTAATCATTACTGGCACAGATTAATATATTAATATGGTGGAACTTTCACAATAGTGCATATTTTCCTTCCTCCTTTCCATTATTCCTGTTTCTTTTGTCCATTGTTTTTCACTTTCCTTGCTTCATTATTCCTTCTTTCAGAGGTGGATTATAAAGAAGTAGTTGGTGTTCTTCTGGGTTTTTAGCCTGTTTAGGGCCGGAATCTTCATCCTATGGTTCTGTCTCCTCTCCTTCGTGTGATGTCTTTTTCATTTCTCCTTTTCCCCTTCCCCTTTCCTCCTTTCCTTTTTCTCATTTCCTTTCTGTCTTTCCCCTTTCTCTTTGCCTTTTCCCTTTCCTTTTGCCCTTTGCTTTCAACAACCAATGGCACAAAAACTAGGAACAATGTTTGGTATTAGTCTCAGACCAACAAACTCTGTGCTGATGCCTGTACCCAACAGGAACTAAGTTCAACCTTATAAAAAAATTATTGCAAAAGTTAGAGGAGATGACATAAAGCATTGCCAAAATGTATTAAAAAAATATTTCCTATCTATACCCTACTTGAATGAACAGAACCTCCTTCCTTTATACCTTTCACACATTTTTGTCTCCACATATGTGGTATGTAAATTTCTCATGGTCTACTGGGCGCAACTTCGTTGCCTATTACAGTTTTGGGCAAGATGCGCCTCTATCACCTGATCCACCAGCAAATGTGCCATCCCTGTCCCCATGCCCTGCCCATGTCTGGTACTTCTCTGGCAGGCAATTGTGAGTAAAAACATTGTGAACAGCCAATGGTCTCTCAGGATCCTGGAAACATTTGGTTCAGCTCATCTCTTGGACAAGGTAACACCAAAAGCCAGAAAAGTTAAAGCCTCTGGCTGTTGTATGATCTCTTGAATATTTGAGGCATAGATTCAAAGGAAACCAGGAGACTTCTCACAGATATTATTCTACATAGGTATACACAAATATTAAAAATGCAAGCAATTATTCAACTAGAATCAAAACATTCTCTTTTGGGTTTGTATAGGTCATTTAAATATGACCCAGGACTCTTTCTGTTTCTAATATGCATGTAAAAAGAAAAAAAAAACTGTATCAGCCACTGCTACACACCAAAACAGATACCACTCTCCAACTATGAATTCATAATAAAGTGCCCCAGTCTGGCCTGCCAAAGATGAAATTCAGCCACAATTCCTTTAACCCCCCATCTTTCAAATATTGTTAAGATATTTTAATAGTACTGTCTGATTTTCCACAGTGTACAGCCATGAATTTCCAAGATTTGCTCCCAAGTATTCATGCACTTTGTGGCTCCAAATTAGCTCACTGTGTGGAATTGGCAACGATGAACAGTAAAACACAGCTTAGCCCAGGTACTCCACCCCATGTACAGATAAAGTTTGTCAAGAAACTTCTCCAGGGCTGGAGCTCTGAATTTAGGGCCCAGATTTGCATCATTATGTTTCATGTCTTTAATATTTTCATATCTGAAATATTAAATAGTACCATCTTTGCCCATTAAAGTTCTTACGTGTATATGAATATACACTTTCATTAAAAATAGATGTGCCTCCTAATCTTCATGCTTACAGAAAATATGCTCAGAAGCAGTCTTTGTTTCGGGAGTGAGCCATCATAAAAAGTTGGCATATATTTCAGTATCAACATGCAGATATTCACATCCATTCTGAATTGCATGACAGCATTGTTTGTTTTTGCAAGGCAAATATCTTATATAGCACAAATCACCATGAAATTACTGAGTAGTTACTTGATCATTTAATTAATGTGCAGTTACATAATAATTCCATGACTATTGAAGCCCTTCAGATTGCATTAATTATACTTGGAGTAATTATTCCCATCTGCTGACATGAATCTATGTCATATAGCTTTCTAGACAAGATAAATTTTTCAGAAACTCATGACTGCAGAGAAGATTTGAAAATCAAACTGGTCAGCACAGTCTTAATTATAGCACTTCGTCGTGTGAATTTATTTCATCTAACATTGCCTAATGTAACTATGATATCTCAACAGAAAAGGATATGAATTGTACTTTGTAACTGATGAATCTCTAAGGACAAAAGATTGTTATTATATAAATAACAACTAACTAAAACTTGTGCTCCAAAATAGGTTGTTCCTCTCGACTACAGTGACATGGTTGTGAAGATCTGGTTTTAGAGAGCAGTTTTGAGCATTTGTGGTCTCTGCAGAAGCGCCTGTAGCTCATCTGAGAATCTCTGCTTCCTCTGCATGCTAAACCTGCACTGTTTTTCAATGTGTACAAAGTTCAGGGAGTTGATGGGGAAGAGCTGCACATGCCTTTCCCACCCATAGACAAGAATGGAGGATAACTTTGAACCTTGTTAATGGGAGAGAAGCTGACTGTTTCTGTTTCAGCAAACTGAGACAGCAGTTAACTCCCCACTTTCCTTTATAACCCGAATTTCTTCTGAAATTATTCCAGTGAAACACATAATGTTGCTTCCACTTAAATTTTCGTCATTAGGATTCGTAGTGCACATCAGCTCTTGCTACAGAGAATGATTTCCACATGGCAAGCAGGAGGCAACCTGGCTTCCCTTTTTGGCCCTGCTCCCCAGCTGGTCCCCAGCTTCCTGTGGCTCATGACCAAACCCACCTTGTGCTGTGTCCTCCCAACAGAGATGGGCTCTCCACAACAGCTTCCCGGCAGTTGCTTTTTCTTCTGTATGGGTTGTCTGCATCTACACCTGTAGGGTTGTGGGCAGAATTGCTTTTTAATGAAAACCAGCCATTTAAAATTTTCATTAATTTTAAATTTTTTTTTTTCTTCCCAAAGCTTAAAAATCTAAATAGCTTCTACCTGAAGTCAGGCTCAAGGACTTCTAAAACCAGTGGTATTTCAGTGGTAATATGATGACAAATTATGTACCTTGAGAAATAATATCCTGATTCATTAGTGGACTTTGAGGAAAGAGATCAGTATATTTACATACATTTAGATCAGCCCATTCTCTGAGAGTGCTGTATCAAACACTTTAATTTTCCACAGTTTCAGCTTCTAAGTATTGCGTTAAAATGTCCAGCTCTGACTGAGTGAAAGGGAACACTTTTAGGGGGGATTCTAGAAGCTACATGAAAATTAAAGGTCAGGTCTGCAAGAATGGGAGTAAGGCATTTTTACTGGGGTTGCTGGTGCATTACTTCAGTACATTTTGTCTATTAATTGCCTTCATGATTATGCCTGTCACTATCATTTAGGATGTTTATTGATGTTTTACCATTACCTTTGTCAAGAAGCAGTGTCCTGGAACAGAAAACTCAATAGGTCTTTCCCATAAAGTCAAAGAAACCAAATTAATGATCTTGGAAAGACAGGGAATTCTCTGTCTCTCATTGCCAGATTCTCCTTGAATAAAAGTGCTCTAGGATGGAAAGTGTTGAGAATTGATATCAAGGTACATAGCTAATGTCTTTATTGAATGTCTTCACTGCACAGGTATCTATGTGGTCTTGAATAAGCTCCCAAACTGACAGTACGCTTTGGGCTCATTTTATAATGTACAATTTTTATTTTTATTTTTTGTTAATTGTTTTTCCTCAAGGGCAATCTTCTATGCTGCTCTGGAGTCTAAAAGTCATGCATCTGGATGATAAATTTTAAGGCTGTCAGCTAGAGTGTTTTGGTCTACTTTGCTGAGAGATTTTCGTGACTTGCCCCCCCGGCCTCATCACTGATAGATACCATTAACAGAAAGCTTCAAATTGTCATGAGACATGAAGCAGAATGAACAGACCCTGCTCTTTCAACTGGCAGTTTGTAAACAGAGATTAAGTTAACAGTGTGTGTTGTCTATATTTATAAACATCCTCTCAGGATATAAGTGACTTGAAATACACCTTGTCCTTACCACAAGGGAAAACTCACTTTCCCATATATGTGTACTTTTTGATATATGTTTCTTTGATTTGCTTTTGAGATAAAATAAACATGATGTACTGGTGTAAAAGTAAGTTTATTTGCATGTATTATGCTTTGAAAAAACTTGACACTGCTTAAGGTAACAATAATAAAAGGAAAAAAATTAGTTAATAACAGAGAATTTAAAATAGTATTTAAATAGAAAATATAGTCTTTGTAAGCTGACTTTCAAAAGCAGGCTACAAAACCACTAATTTTTCATCTTATTAACTTGCCCTGGGTTTCTGATATCAGTTGTGAAAACAAGAAATCACTGCTAGGAAATTTATTACACGTTAGGAAAAACTGTCAGGCTCTACTTAAGAGGTTCAAAAATAAGTCACACTGAGGAATGTATCATCCCATTGATTTTAGGAAGAGAATCCCCTTGAAAGTTGAAATAATTGGTATGTTTATTTTGGGAAACTTATTGTCTTGATAATCCTGTGACTGCAACCTCCTTTTTTCATCTGCAGGCAAGCCAAAAATGCTGTTTTCTGTGGTGACTACATTACCTGAGGGCCAAGGCTAACACCTTATATATTAATATTGCAAATGTCTGTAAGCAAACATAAAAAATCTGCTTTACAAACAATGTACAAATGAGACCTCCTCTAATATGGGAAATACTGAGTTAAGTAGCACTGAAGGTACAAAAGGTTTTCACAAAACCCCTGTTGTTATTTTACTTTTAGGCATATGAGAAATGGTCAGGTTTCTTTCAAGAAAAATACAGATTCACTTTAGAAATCAAGAAGTAAACGTTGCTGATTTCTTGGCAGTGCTGCAGGTACAGTACTGCCAAATCACTTACTGTACAGTGTGAGGCTGAACCAGGCAGCATAAAGGAGAACTAACTGTGCTAGTCACATGCATCAATTAGCTATGGTAACAGAATTGTTTTTAAACTAGGATTTGGACTTCATTTAAATCAAACTTGCCTCAAATTTACATGTTACAAATCACTCTGCCTGGAAAGAAAGTGTGCAGAGACTCTGTAATTAGATTTTAATTTCAAGCAACCAGGCAGAAATTGATTTGGGGGTAAAAAATATTCCTTGCTTGTTTAAATCATATTAATTCTTTAGATAAATAAAGGTTCACCCTTCACACCCCTGCCAGAGAATTACTCAACCATTTTTTAAAAAGCTATATTGTTAAATAGTTCTCTTCTGTCTTAAACTGAAAACTAATATACCTTGATTAAGATGAGATTAATATTACTTGGTGAGAAGCTAAGCTGTCATATAATAGTCTGGAGGATCCGCAAAAAGTCAAAAAGATATTACAACACAGCATGAGCTACTCTCTGATCTTCTAAATATCTGGACTGTATTTGCTTCTACAATTTCTGTCTTATCTATCCTTCTTTATGTTCACCTGTAAGTTTATATTAAAACCCCAATAAGTAGTATGGCTTCTAACACTGAGGATTTAATACTGTACAGAAATTAACCACCTCAAGTACATGCATTTGCACTTTAAAATCCTTCCTGCCACTGCAGTGCATTTCCAAGATAGGCAAGTCTGGACAGAACTACCAATGCAATCCTGTAGATATTAGAGCGTGGAGATGTAGACATATACATATGCATACCCAGGTTGTTTTTTTTTTTTTTAATAGAAATATTACAACACAATAAAGGCTATTAATATGAGGAATAACAACATCAGAAATTATGACAAGTAGCTATACTGGAGCAGTGTGATGACTGACGGTTTCTCAGACATATTTATACCAGCTGTGGTAGGAATATCTTTAGCATCCAGTACAGAATATCTTTACAAAACTGATCTTTATGCAACTACAAAGTTCCCTCTGGAGAACAATATAATAATTCAATTCAACTCCTAAAACCTGGCAAAACCAGAGCAAACATCATGTGTCAGTAAGCGGTGGCTGGCGAAGATCCCTGTGTAAGGTGCTTGCTCGCTGTCCATGGGGCAGACCTGAAGTGGGAAGGGCAGAGAGAGAAACATCCTTTGCTGTAGGGCACATGGAGAATCAGTGGCTGAATCAGTAGGAGATCCACTCTCCAAGATCTCAAGTTTACCCATTTGGCCATGCCACTCTTGATGGTGAAAGACTTTAATTGTCAAACTCATTTGTTGCACAAATCACCCTAATTTGCTGTGACTTCACCAGCAGTAGTGCTCTTTGTGTGGCCTGAGACACATCATGCTCCTTATCATACGCTCAGACTGTCCCCACCTCTTGAGAGAAAGCAGAGAAGCAGGGGATAGAGTGTTGAGGTGGCCCAGTTGCAGGAGTCAAGAACAGACCTAGTTCCTCCTTTGTGAGAGCAGAGGGCAGGGTAGAACCTGTATCCTGCAGCCCCCTGGTCATACTGCTTTTGATTCTGGGAGCAGGGAGCAAGATGCACATCCCAAGGCCAGTGACTTGAGGGTCACACTGGCCACTTGCTACCCAGTGAGGTTTGAGCTGGTTTGTGTAAAAGCAGGAATATAATCCTTGTATCTCATTTGCTGAAATAAAGCATCCCTCCACCAAGCTGCTGCAGTCCTTTGGTGAGATACAAGCTCTGAGCTGGCCAAATGAAGTACAGGCTCTTCTGCTGAATCTGCCTGAAACATTTTTCTTATATCCCAGCTGTTACAGCACCCAGTCAACGGAGATGTGAGATGAGGAACATATGCCTGTAACACTTCATTTCAACAGGCTCACTTAGTGTCTCTTACTTTGATCTTTTGCTGTATACTTCCTGTAACTGGAGTTAGTTACAGGCTGAAACAAAGCCCAGAGCTACCAAAGAGGGTTTTCCTCCCCCCCTCAGTATTCCTTTTGTACCAGATTCTGTTACTGAGTGTGTCAAATGAACCAGCTGGAAGACAGTGTCTCTGTGAAAATGCTGCCAAGACTTTGAGCTCTTTCTAGCTGTTTTTATGGCCATTGGTGGCGTACCATCATGGAAACTCTGATTTGGCTACAATGTTTCAGACCTGGTGATGCTCTTTTTGTTCCCTTTTTGGCTAGAAATAGCCCAAGCTAAATGCAATAAAAACTGCACAGAAGTTCTCTCTCTGACTCAAGGAGTTAGTGCCCTGTCACTAGACCTACACCCTTCCTCAGCCTTCATAAAACCCAGTGAATTTTCAATCCTAAGCTTCAGATTTGATATTTACAATTAAGTATTCAGGTAGGGCGAAATGATTTCTTGAAATAGAAGCTCCCATGTGTAGCAGTAATGTTCTCTTTGCACAGTGGACATTAAACTCATTTTGATCTTCTCCCGAGGAAGTGGTCGAAATGTCATGAGGTAGTTTTGGCTACAATGGAGACAAAATATTGCTAAAAATATGTCAGTGAACACAGAATGTTGCAGGAGAACACAGTCTCTGGAAACATTTTGTTTCCACAATCATGTGTTCACTTTTTTTTTTCCCCTGTTATCATCATTGTAACATAGCAATCAGATGAAAATAAACCACTGGCATTGACATATAATAAAATTATTTTCTAACAGTACCACCTGGGTCTGCGTACATAGAATATCTTTCACTGTCAGGTACAGTTCTGTGATTTCAATGATCCTTGTTAAATGAGAAACAAGTTTTACATATACATGAGAGCAACACACAGGAATAAATCTTTGCTAGAATGCTGTGGGTTTTAGAAATTAAGTATGTAAATGTTGTACTGCATAAGCATGAGGTACATTTCAAATATATGGGGGATAGAAATTGAACTGGAATTCAGTTACTCTGGATTTTCACTCCTATGCCCATTTCATTACAATATGGAATTGCAGAGGGAGTCTTGTCATCCTCAGATCTCAAAGCATCTCAGACTTCCTAATATGCATGTCAGGTTGCATATTTTTTATTATTCTTGTATGTCAAGGTGACTGCTTCATGCTTTAGAACATCATTAGAGATCTTTTTGATAAAGTCCACGGGAAAAAGAAAGTCAGTTCCATTACATTTCCCCAAATTCTTAACTTGTTTATTCTTTTGTCATAGAACTTAAGAGCCTTAACTGAAATCACTGAGTTTCTCAGCACATACTCTCAAGTAAAGAAAACTTGAAGAAGAATTCCTTTGTGAATATGAAAAAAAAATAACTTGAGCTAAACATTTGAGAATTATGAAGGAAGTTTTCTCTTTTGTCCTCTAGCCTACATGGCCAGTCAAATCAAAGTAATTTTTAAAATTTTGAGTATTTTACGTTATTCTTTGTGGACCTGTTCTAACACTGCATGCTCACCTTTCTCCTCTATATTTAAAAGTTAATATATGCAGGGATGGGACTGTGCCCAGATTTTTTAGCTATGTTAGCGACCTAAAAATGTGGATAGCAGCTAAAGGCTCTTTAAAATATTGATCTTTTGGAATAACCCAAAATACAGAGGGCCTCTGTACTGCTAGGACCTAAAAAAAAATTGTCTGCATTGAGCACAACCAAAATGCAGAAAGAAATACATGACATGAAATCTGAATTCATTCAATAAGAAATTACATTACCATGTTTTCTGGGAGAAAAATCAAACCTGGGAGAATATAACATCTGAATTTTATTTTAGGGAGTGGTATTAATGGAAGAATGCATTGTGAAGAAAAAGACCTAGTACAAGAGATTGAAATAATTTTTAATAAGATTAATGAATAATAAAGTTTATACCTCTATATATAAAATACATATATATATATATATAAAAGGTTCTAATTCAGGAATGATCAGGATTTTGAACGATAAACCTCAAGCATCTGGAAAAGGATGTGTTCCCAGAAATAATTAACCCTGTGAAAAAGAATTGTGGGAGTAAAAAAATTTGAAAAAGGAACAAATTAAAAAACTTTGAACCCATGTTTTAGACATATGGCCTGTTTACATGTCTAGCTACTAATTAGATAGCTTTTAAAAAGTAGTTTGTGAATTTACACCTAAAAGCCTGCTGATCCTCTAGTGTGTTGCAAGTGTCCATCAGGTCTGCCTTGAAGTCTGTGGCAGTCAGTGTTGGCTTTGAGCATGCTTTGCTTGCTTCATCTGAAATCTCATACAAGATATAAGCAGAATGCTGTCAGAATATTCTGATATAGCAGAATAGACATCCATATTGACTTGCTGGTCACTGTCATTAACCAGAATCAGTTGTATTATTTTGATTAACTACGTGATTTCTTAGTCTTCATCCAGGAGGAGCCAGCAGCATCTGCTTGGCTGGAGGATTGCAGCCTCCTCTCAGGCTGAGTCCAGAGGAGGCAGCTTACCAGGATTTCTGTTTCTGTTTGTAAACTGCCATTTCTACTCTCTGTCCTTTCCATAAAAGCTGGTGCTTAGCAGATCTATTTGGTGAAAAAACATAAAACAACCATCTCCATCAATGGCTGGAGACCTGCAAAAGGAAACAAAAGACTTATTCAACATTGGAGTGACTGGGAAATAAATCGTTCTTACTCAGAGGACAGAAGACTTAAAAAAATGCTAATATATCTTCCAACTGTGTGGTCTATCACATTGATGGACCTGCCCTCCATGAAAGCCTCAAAAATCTTGGGAACTTTGGAAACAGAATGAGAGAAACCACTAACTGTGGAGACAGCATGAACTGAGAAGAGAGGAGTGTAAGAGGCAGGGGAAAGCATGGCATGTCACATAGGTACCATTAGGATCTCTGTACTGTCTGATATTTTAGGATAAGACAATAGAATTCCTTTTCTCCTTCCCCAGTGAAGGTAAAAGAGAGGGAAGACCTTGAGAAAGCTCAGGCTAATTCAGCAGACCTGTGGTTACAGAAAGTTTGTGATTCAGAAAATAGTTTTCAAATATAATTGTGCTGAATTTATGTAAAACATAATTATGTAAAATGTAAAACATCTTTTCAAAAGAACTGTTCAACAATGAAATGTTTCTGTCCTCTTCAAACTGCTAGGCCTGAAATCATGCCAACAATTCCGTTTTGCAGCTGTTTTTATTGGTTCAATTTCCTTTCTGTAATCCATTTATTTGTTCTGTGCTTGTTAGCATTTTGTGCTAGTTCTAATTTCCTCTCCCTATCTAATCTATATAGTTGACTCAGTTCAACTGTCAGATTTCTCTTTTCTTCATATCAAGCTTCACATATTGTTTTAACCCCTCTTATGAAAAGCCATATATCTCTGTGTTAATAGTGACAATATATGCTATATTTGCTAGGAAAACAAAGCTGAGCTTTTATTCTCCTATGAATGTGTGAAGAGCCTTTGGTTTTCCAATGCCCACCAGCAGTGATGGGAACTCTGCAGATAAACCTAAACTATAGTCCCCCTTGATTCATTTAGTCCCTAACATATAAGCAAAATAATAGATGAAACTTGCAGTGTCTAGATTTTAGTAATAAAGAATAGATCATTCTATCTAAATTTTATATTAAATTCTGGGGTCAAAATATTTGACATTTAAAGCTCATCACTGCGTACCTGAAGATGTTCTCACATTCTTGCTCTGCTGTTACTCAGGCAAAACTGGAACACAGTTCAGTAAGAGTTCAGCCTAAATTGAGTTGCACAAATCTGGTTAAAGGATCCAAGATTTTTTAAAGCATTTTTAATATATTTTAATATTACTGAAAATTCCATTGATTCATCCTGACTCCATAATCAATGCCTACATATTTATTGGTTTTCTCAAACAAGAAGGAAAAGTACAGACAGGTGTTAATTATACAGAAGTGACATAAGTGCTCATATCATTAATTAGCATCCCACAGTCCATTTTGACCAATATCCTTAAGTTCTATTCACCTAGAACATGATCCAGAACTCAAAAGAATCAATGGCAATGACCCAATCCAGTGAAGTGAGCTCTGGGGCCAGCAACAGAGGAGATGAAGTGTGGTTGGAAAGACCATGAGAGGGCTAGGCAAAACTGAAGGCTTTGGTGATGAATGTGCTTTTGTGACAGAACAGAGTCAGACCTTTTCCTTCCAGGCACAACCATTTGCACAAATGAAGACTGTTGATGGCACAACAGGCCTTAGCAATTTAAAAGAGGGAAAGGCAGTGCATGACACTTGTAATGAAGCTGATCCAATTTCTATTTGGTTATTGTAGCATGTCAAAAGTGTGGTGAACTTAGTGACCTCCTGCACTTCATTATGAAAGGACATATTAAGCACAAATATTTATACCTTTTGTTTATCTAGGAAGACAACCTTTACAGAACTCTACCTAAGATTGAAACCTTAACATGATTTATGCATTAAAAGCAGTTTTTCATCAGCAGCAAACCTCCTAAAATTTTTCTATTCCACAATGAACCAAAAGTCATGATACGTAATAGCACTCTTTTAGTGATGGCATTAATGGCTGTCCTCAGGTGAGTTTCAAATGCCCCAATAAATGTTTGTTTTTCTTAAATTAGTGAATCCCCTTAAAACTAACTGAGTCTCTAGAGAGATTAGGCCAGTGAATGTACCAAACCCAAATGAAAATGGTATGTAAAAGCTCTGAGTAGGACAGAATTAAGGAAAATGACTGAAAGTCGGCCTAGAACAGTGGGTTTGCAACCCTGAAAGCTGCTAGAGTAAAAAGGAAGTCCATGAAGCTAGTTGAGAGCAGGACCCTTAGAGTAAGCTCAGAGATGCATCTTGGTGGGCACAGATCTCACTGCAGTGTAACTGTGAGAGCTGTGTGTTGGGAAAATGCCCTTTGATGCTCATTACAAGTGTGGAAAGAACACACACAGACAATCTTTGTAAATAAACAGGATTACACTAAACATTATATCTGGCTCAGAACATCCACTTCTAATGGTTTATTTTAATGACTTATTTACATGGTAATTTCCTGCATTATTCTGTGTTTACTTTGCAGGTAGTGAGTCAGACCAGCAAAATGAAATGCATGATCTCAAGGCTCTCTGAGTCGCGATCCAAATGCGACATTTTGCTGCTTTCTGAAGGGAGCAAGAATGCATTTGATGCCCACCTCATCATTTTGAAAAGCCAAATTAAAACGATTGCACGGAAAAGAAAATGAAATGTGGCATAAGGATCCAGGCTTGGGTGAGCTCTTATCAAAATGATTGCTCACAGTTCAGCTCACAATAAATATACAGGAACTGGTATAACTGCTGCAAATACTGTGGTGCAGCTAGGTCAAGAGTGTGATAGGCAGCTGATGTCAGCTTACCACTGAAATTGTGTGCAATGTTCTGTACTGTCTTCTCACTGCTCGTGGGAGAGCATGAGAACATATGGCTTCCCTGGAGCAGCCTCTGTGGTGAATTAACAGTGTATAATCTTGGAGAGATATATGCTGATTTGGTCTATTTTGGCTCTGGGTGCCCAGATCGACTGACCTCTACATGACCAGGGCACCTTACACTCCTTGTGGTCCCTGATACTTTGTTTTTCTCCTTTTCTGTGTTTTAATTAATTTTTCTTGACAGGGCAGAGTTGTATGGCTTATGACACAGCAGACTCATAGAAGCAGGGATGTCTGCTCCTGGGTAGCTGAACCAGGCTGAAATTCTTTGCAGACACTGTAATGCTGTATGCCAGTAATCTCTCACATGTCATCAATCATCTTGAAATGGGAAGTCTTGACAGAGTACTTGTTTCAAGAAAAATCTCTCCAGGTGTGGAAGACTGTGAAGGAGTTCCTCAAGATACAAGCCATTTACTGAACATGTGCTTAGAGGAGTTTTATTTCAGTGGAAAAATAGGTTTATAATTAGTTTCAAAAGAGACTGTGAGCCCTAAGATTCAATAGTGAAAATACCCAAATGTTCTGGTCAGAACAGAATTTTGTATTTGTGAGTATTGTGAAATTTTGTGAGTATAGTGAATATTTGTGAAATTTTCTATCATGAGAGGTGGACTGTGATCAAGATCCATGCTGCATGTCACCTCTTCTGTCCTATACACAGAACAATCTCTTCTCTATCAGGTAAACCATAGGTCAAAGTAAATGGGTTGAAAAATTATGACATATTTTATAATGCATGGTTTTTTCACATTCAAAATGCATCCTATCTCTTCAAATATTAGTAAAGTTTTCAGCAGATTGTTGTTGTGGATCTTGACTGTACACTTTAAGTCATGGAATATTTCACTGTCCTCTTGTGATAGACTAACTTTTCGAGGCCCACCAAAATATGGGTGATCTTCTCTGAATAGTTAAGACATCTCAGGAATTTTTGAATATGTGTCTCTCAAATTGAGTAATGAACATCCTACACAAAGATGTCATTACTTCATCTTCTCTCTGTCTGCTTGACACTTAGTATAGCGAAAGAAATATTTAGTCCACAGGCTTGTGGAGGTTCAGTAGTTTGATACAACTGGAAATGTGTTCAGGAGTCTTTATCCCACTAGCTGGGAATACTCCACTGACAGGTTTATCATTTGAATCAGTAAACTCCTCTGTGACACTTGTTTTGGCATTTTTCATTAAATGAAGTTGTTTCAGGCACAGTGAATACAAAGGTCTGAGCACCTTTCTTCAGCCTAATTAAATAGGATTCCCTCTGTTTTCTAAGTCTGTTGAACAGCCTTGGGAATAGCTGAACTGAGTTAATTTGATCTCATCCAAGATTTCAAACTGATTTATTTCTTTGCTTGCCTGACAGATTAACATCAGGCTTCAAAGTAATTTCCTACTCAAGTGTATTTATGCTATGCACAAGGTCCATCTCTTTTTGCATTTTAATGGTCTGCAAGAAGTTTTTCAAGAAAGCAAGGGAAAGGGGGAGAGCTTCAGATGAGCCAGGACAGTCCTAATCATAGTGCTACAAGGAGATGTGGTATTGATCCCTGTGTCAAATGCAAGATGGCAGAGGTTTCTTAGAACACAGCATTTACATCCCACATGCTTTGATACTGAGCTGCTATTAACGAGTAGTTCGTCTAAAGAAGACTTGCTTCTTTTGCACAGCACTTATGCAGATGCTGACCTTTCTTGTGAAAGTTGTGATGTGTGGTGCTGTTAGCAGCCTGTTCATCACACAGATGCCTCAGGATGGACAGGACCCTTTGCATTGTCATCACAGCTGGTATGCATTGCTTTTACTCCTAAATGAACCATGCGCTGCACTGGGTATGTGTCCACTCTTGGCAATGCACAGAGAAGTGCCACAGCCTCTGAAAAGGCAGATAAAACTTTTGCACAATCCAAAATTATTGCAACTCATACCCCAGTGTTCATTGGTGTCATTTATTAGCCACTCTTTGCCTACTGAGGGTAACATGCTGCAGAGGCTGGTTGAGAGTGGACCAGCCAAAAAACCACACAGCATGGGGAAGTGCTGAGTATGAGTTTCTCATGTGCAAACTGAAATATGCTATTGTTGAGCAGTGTTGTAGTTGGCTTACTTGTGTAACTTACTTAAAGATGATAAATTTTTACTTTGTGTAGCAACATTCCATAAATATGTGGTGGAAAACATACAAATACAGAGTATACAGAAAAAAACTATTTAAACAATTTAAGTAATTTATGAGTAAAATCTAAGAGGTGGGAAGAGACAGGACTATGGAATTTTCCCTAACATGCAGTGCCATGTGAATATCGTGAAAAAGGGAATGAAATGCAGCATGAAGTTTGCTAGTCACATCCAAATATGGAGTGTATCTTCAATCAAGAAGAGAGCAAAAATTTTTTTTGTTTTGACTTTTACCTGTAGAGAGACAAAACTGGGCTGACAAAACAAGCAATAAGTACTGCAAACCTTTTCATTTCTCAACAAAACATGAGTGTTTCTATTCCTTATGATGCAAGTACTAATAAATTATAAATAGTTTTGGTAAAATTATCTAATGTATCCATTTAAGGCAACCCATTATAAATGTAAACAATAGTGCAATTCAACAGTTAGGAAGTTCTTGTTTTTTCTTCCTATGGAATTTATTTAACAGACATCACTAGAACCATCTATTATTTATAATATTTTAAATTTTAATGAATATGGATATGAAAATTGTGAAAAATTGAAACATAGAAAATGACTCATTATTGTGTTGATGAATTTGACCTGTGAGTTCAAATCCACAAGTGAAAATGAGTTGGCTGGTCTAAGCCATAGACTATTTGTCTACTAAATAGTTTCAAGAATTAATTCTTCACAGCCAGCAAATAAATGTATTAAAAAAATAATGTATTCCAGACTCAATACTCTGAAATATATTATTTTGGAAGACAAAAGTAGTTAAAAAAATTAACAAATTTGAACATTTGCCTAAAATTCTATGCAGAATGAATTAACATTGAACCAAATATTATGAGGAATTTTGTCTGTATAGTTCTGTGTTTTTCTGTGTCTCATTGCTTATGTGGATATTATAAGTCATTAGAAAATTAGGTTTGAAAAAGCCAAAACTATCATATTTTCTACGTGGTCACAGCTGTGATTTTTCAAAGATGTTATGCTCCCCTCTCCTAAGACTTGATTATAAATTTCAAGGGCAGAACAGGTGAAGTAATCTTTGGAAGTTTTCTTTTCAAAACTGATTTTGGCAGAATACTGTGGACACATTTTGTATGAATAAAGTAAATTTGGCTGATCAAAGCAGAATTTCAAGTTGAATTTAAACTCTAGTCTTCCAATAACTCTTTTCAAAATACATTGGAAGAGAAGCTAATTAAAAAATTCAGACTGAATTTTTATTTTTCCTGTGGACCTGGTGATATGTTCATTTTTTTAAAAACAAATATATCTGTGCAAACAGTCTTGCAGCTTTGGATGATGTCAGACCACAGGAGGAAAAGTAAGCATAGGAAGCTGCAAGAAGCTCAAATCACTACACCTAAGAATAAAGAAACAGATAATTGTAGAAAAATGAAAATTACTCTAACAAGAAAGTGTTGAAAAATATAAGGCAAAGTAGAGCTTACAGTTCTTGCCAGGAAACTATCTATCAGGGGAATACTAAAGAGGTTTAATTTTGGGGCGTTTGACAATGGGACCTGATGATATGCCAAAACAAGTATCTTAACATTAGGACAAAAAAATAAAGGCTCAGACACTCCAATAGTTTTCATCAGTGGAAGCTTAAGAGCAAGACTCCACTCCTCGGGGAGTGAGCTATCCTTCTTACCCTTGGCAGAGGATACAGGAAAAACAGAAGGGTACAGCACATATATATTAATCAATGTAGAAACACATCAGAAAAGCATTAAGCCCTGAACCACTGTCTTTGAAAGGGTTGTCACTGGGATGCTAATAAAAGTAGAGTCCCCTCTCCAAATGCAAGAGCATGCACTTTTTTTTTTTTTTTTTTTTTTTTTTTTTTTTTATAAG